>NW_005842022.1:463713-503924 GCF_000455745.1 Alligator sinensis | reverse complement strand
CACCCAGCACTCTTCCCTGCCTATGCAGGGGGTCAGACTCGATGATCTCAAGCAAATCCCGGGACGTCTCAAGCAAATCCCGGGACGTCTCTCAAGCAAATCCCGGGACGTCATTCTCCCCCTGTACTCGGCCTTAGTGAGGCCGCAGCTGGAGTACTGTGTCCAGTTTTGGGCTCCACAATTCAAAAAGGATGTGGAGAAGCTTGAGAGAGTCCAGAGAAGAGCCACGCGCATGATCAGAGGTCAGGGAAGCAGACCCTACGATGACAGGCTGAGAGCCGTGGGGCTCTTTAGCCTGAAAAAGCGCAGGCTTAGGGGTGATCTGATGGCCACCTACAAGTTTATCAGGGGTGACCACCAGCATCTGGGGGAACGTTTGTTCACCAGAGCGCCCCAAGGGATGACGAGGTCGAATGGTCACAAACTACTTCAAGATCGTTTCAGGCTGGACATAAGGAAGAATTTCTTTACTGTCCGAGCCCCCAAGGTCTGGAACAGCCTGCCACCGGAGGTGGTTCAAGCGCCTTCATTGAACACCTTCAAGATGAAACTGGATGCTTATCTTGCTGGGATCCTATGACCCCAGCTGACTTCCTGCCCTTTGGGCGGGGGGCTGGACTCGATGATCTTCCGAGGTCCCTTCCAGCCCTGATGTCTATGAAATCTATGAAATAAATGTTGGCTAAATTTTTCTTGGTTTTTAGGAGTTGCTTTAATATGTAGATTCTTACTTTTGGGGTCTCAAATGATACTATGTAACCTTCCCATCCTGCCAATGTTACTAAATGGGTGGTGGTTCTGGCTAGATGGGAAGAGCTTCTGCAGGCATCTTGGTGTGGAAAAGGGTTGCAGCATAGTAAACACTAACAGTAGAGCAAGCAAAACTATGTAGTGTCATCAGCATGGATCCAGGTTTTCTGTTTCCCACAGACAAATGGAGAAAAACGCAGCTATCCACCTTTACCCGAGGAAAACATAGATTTTTCATTTTAATGGAGAAACCTGTGGATCAGGCGGGGGGTGGGGGGCACCATGTACATGTATATGCATGTGGCTGCCAGGGAGCCTGGAGAGCAGCTCCCGCAGATAAGTCTTGGAGGGGGTAGGATTGAGGCCCCCATAGAGAGGGAGCTCGTCAGGGCTGGGGCTGGGGTTGGACCTGGGTCTGCTGCCCAGCTGGGTGGTACATGGGGCTTAGGCCCAGGGTTGGAATGCACAGCCGTCGGGCCCTGGCAGGAAGTGGGACAGGGCCCTGGGTGGCTCGTCTGAGGGGCAGGGTGTGGGGCTGGCTCCCCACTGCTGCTCATGGTCACGAGGGGCACCAGCAGGTTTGAGTGGGGGAGGGCCTGGACCTGTATTTTGTGAACTAAGGGCCAGAGGGAGCTCGGATTTTCCATGATAAAAAAACCCCAAAATCGAATATCAAAATTTGTAGGTATTTAGAATTTAGCTTATTATAGTGATTGAGGCACTGGTAGGCTTCCAAATGTCTTTACAATTGTAAATATATCAAGAAAACACTGTATTCAGCTGATATCTATGTATAGTGGCCTTTCATTTTAATCATGGATTTTAAGTTTTTAATAAAAAAAATTAGTGATTTTTTTTTTATCAGAGAAAACTGGGATCCCTGGCCATCAGTTCTGATAGTTCAGTTTTTGTCTTCATCCAAAATCAGAACAAAAAGTTGAAACAACATTTTTCACTAGGTGAAGCTTTCCAAACCATTTTGATTTATAAATAGCAAAAGTTTCATCATTTTTTTTTTATCTATAAGAAATAATTCAATACTCACAAAAAGAAATGCATTGGCTAGGTTTGTCAACTGAACGAAAGCACTTTGTTTCAAGTCATTTCAACACTGAACTACACTTCCCTACATTAGCATATTTTCTCATAGTTTCATAGTAGTAGTTTCATAGTAGCTAGGGTCAGGAAGGACCTGAACAGATCATCTAGCCTGACCCCTTACCGCAGGCAGGAATGAATGCTGGGTTCACAAGACCCCATGGGAGCTGTAGGTTGGGTTCCTCATCCTCCCCCTTATGCACTCCACAGAACCAGGCTCAGTGACTGAACTTTATCTTTCACGATGCACCTGCAGACAAATGCACTATGCCATTTGGTAATAGGGACATCTAGTGCACCATGTGTCTGCCCAGGAAACCTGACCCATAGGAAAGAAAGAGGGCATGAATAATTTCTTAAGCAGCAGTCTGCTATGAAAAGAAAATTCATTTACATGTTTAACTGACTCAAAATGAAACATTTAGGGTCAATTTAGCAAACAACAGAAAATATTTTCTTTTTTCCTAGTAAAAAAAATTAAAATATTCCAGCAAAATTAATTTATCCGGAAAGAGAAAAAATTGCTTTTGTGGAAACTATGTTTTTCAATTAAATTATCATTCTGACAAAAAAGATTCCTGACCAGCTCTAGTAACATTTTAAACAGAGGAATGGTAGTTGACTGTAGTTTTAAAATATTTTGTGGGGTTTTATCCTAGATTTTAAGAACTAATCAATGTTGTAGTTTTGGTAAGGTAATGCAATGTTAATTGCTACCTGGTCTTCTTTTTTCTGTTGTGCCAGCTAGTGACTGGTCGTCATGTTAATTTAACTATCTAATCAGTAGAGTGTAAACAAACAAAATAACCTGATCATTATCTGTTAAAATCCATTATGTTTGTGACTGTAGCTGTCCCTGTAAGGGTTAGGATGCCTAGGGCCTCCTACCTCTGTATAGGCTACCTCTGTACAGGTCTTGGTTCAGGAGTGGTTAGGTGTTCCTTATAAAAAGAGCAGCAGAGTAAGCCTCAGCATGGAGGCAGGCTGTTGGAGGAAGAAAGTTGTTTTGTGGGGAGCAGGGGCCCAGGGTATGCAGAAGATCTGTTTTTCTTGCTGTTTTGTTTAAATTTTATCTTGAAGAATAAAACGGTGCTCTGAAACAGCCTTGGCATAACCCTAAATTCTTCCTGGATCAGCTTTCAAAAACCATCTCCCAGCTCCTTTATAAGTCATGTCAGACCCCAAAAATGTTATGATACATAATAAACAAGTTGATTGTGGTGTTCATTTTTCTTAAAATTGAGCTGTGATTTTCACACCAGGTTAACATCTTCATTTGCTAATGACTAAAGAGCTCTTTGCCAATCTACTGAAGTGTCTAGTGAGGAAGATCCCATAGCATCTTGTTAAACTAATTAATTTAGTCAGCATTTCTTCATATGTTCCCCAACTAGTGAAGAGTACAACTGGTGGGAAAGTAGTAGAGGGATACTTTTGAGAAAAAAATTACATTTATCACCCATTTTATATTATCTGTTGTTTCTCTTTAGTGCTAAAGTATTGACAGTGCCTGGTGCCTATTGTGTATACTATTGTACAGAGGGTTTAGGGAGGGAGCAGGGTATGAGGGGGGAAATAAAAAGTTAAGTTTAAAATATATTTTTTCCTTTTTATGATTTCATATATTTGGCATCATAGAGATGTAATGTAATATTAACATACTCTAGCAACTGTATTACGACTAACGCCACTCAAAAAAAAAAATTGTAGTCAAAGGACTTTCTTCATATGTAGATTACAAGGGAAAGGGTTATCACACTTTCTTTTTTTAAAGAGACCAAAGATCACATATCTTGGGAGACAGGCATCTTATATCTGCCCAAAATATTATTATTACCACAATCAAACTAACTAGATTCCTTTTGCTAATTGCTTAGGCTGTTCTATTCCCCTTTTTTGAATATAAGTGTTAAGTTTGCTATTCTCCCATCATAAATTACTATTCCCAAATTCATCACTGAAGATCCGTGCTGTAGGGGTTACTATTTTATGTTCTGATTCTTTCTATATTCCCAGATAGGGATTATCCAGCCCCTTGCCTCCCATCTTGTTACAGTAAGCAATATGAGTTGTCCATTTACCTCAGATATGATCAGTTCCATTACTATGTCCTCATTCCCATTTGGTATCCCACCATTATCCTTTTTTAGATCTTAATTATTATTGAAGACTAAGACAGAGTATTAATTCAGTATTTGGGTCACACTTGGATAATCCTTGATCTCCACCTCACCTTCAGTGTATAGTAGCACCATTTCTTCTGCCTTAGTAATGTTTCTATTTATATGACTGAAAAACCTTTTGCTCTTTGTTTTTATTTCTTTTGCAAGGCCCAAAGTTTCTACAAAGCTCAAATGGTACTAGTGTCTTAACAGGTAAAAACCCTAAGCCTTTGCATCTGGTTCCTGGTTGTAAGGGTTTTGGAGCTGAGCAGTGAAAACTTTCTTATAGTTTGAGTCTTTCTGTGTTCAAGAAAGCAGGACTTAGTAGGCTTTTGCAAATGAACAGAGTTGCAGCAAAGATAATTGACTCTACCATGAATATCTCCTCCTAACTTAAATAACTGACAAGACCCTGAATTTTGATAGTCACTTGGGTCAAAAGAGTTAATACGATTAAGACAGTTTTCTGGTAGCACATTTCTGGTAAAACATTTCAGTAGCACACTTTTGCTTCCTGTCTTCTGGTATGGATGGGGGAGAATTTGGAATCCTGATCACTGGCTGGAAACATTTTCAAAAAGCAGCCTTGTTTATACTACAGACAAAATTTTGTTATATAACATTGGCTTTAATATTGTTTTAAAAATCTGTTCCTTGTAACAGATTTGTAAAGTAGGCAAGACCATAGCTATTTGCTTGTGACTTTCCATACCCTTTGGTGTGTTTCTCAGGCAGTGACAAAATTCTTTTTTTGATTGCAGTTCATGTAGAGAAGAATCATTTTCATCATTAGAAAGAGTCAGGGTATAGTTACATCCAATGTCCATATTTTAAAATGTATTAAAATCATCCTTTCTTAATAACCTCCTATCACCCTGACACCTCAAAATTCTTCACACCAACTGTGCAGGGTGTTTGTATATTTCCTGAGAAGAATTAGCACCTTATGATTGTTTTGTCTCTCTCCTGAATCAGAATCTTAATTAACAATCATCCCCCTAGAGCTTAGCTACTTCAATTAACATTTAAATAGATTCACCTTTCTGTAGAGTGCAATGTGTTTGCGGTTTTAAGTGCAAGACAGATTAACAATTCTGATGTTACAAGTACAGTATCAAAATTCAAGATATAGACACAGAAATGGTGAAGATTTGAACAGGTGGGTTTGACCTGTCACATTCTTCCTTATTACTTTGTCCTCGTCCCTGAAATCTGGAAGTTATAACCTGGTTCCCACTCAAAAAAGAGATTATGTAAGAGTGTACAATTAATTTTTCAAATTAGCACTTCTCCGTGATAAAACTTCCACAGACCCTCACTATAGTAAAGGAGTTCAGTTCAGACCAGTTAGTCGGAGATTACTAAAACACTGTATCATTTTGAAGCTGTAAATACCTTTCTAATTCTAATTAGAACAAGAAAGACAGCAGCTGACAGACATCCAGTAATATGTACCAGTTATCTGGACGTAGTAGTTTCATTCACAGTTTGGGTTTGATTATGTTCCAGGACAGGAAGCTGCTAGATATCCAGAAAGCCTGAAGGTAAAAGGGCCTTGTTTGATCAAAGGCAGTTGAGTACTTTTGATTTAATAAGGCTGGAGGATGATAGGATTTTTTGGAATCAAAGGTAACTGGATCATCTGGTTGCTCCTCTAAGTCAGGAGGATGCAACCCTCAACATGTGTGCCAGAATGTGGCGCACACAGGCATTTTGCTTGGCACATGTGCCTTGAGGCAGATGGCAGGAAAGGGGCCAGAGTTGAGCTGCCACAACAAGGCTCAGGCCCCTCGTAGCTCCCCTGCTGTCCACCCCAGCACACCAACATCTTAGAAGTTGAGGTTGTGGGTGTTTATGGGACTCTGCTCAAAAAACATTGTCGACCCGTGCTCTAAGTATAAGATACTTGAATCTTTAGGTTATGTAGAGGTGGGGTTCTGGATCATGCTTAGTCTGGTTCTGTCAACCTTATCCTTTATATAAAAAGCTGTCTAAAAACTCTTAAAATAGAAGGGTAGATTTTGCTGTTCAGAGGCTCAACATAGTTTTCAGGCTTTTTTTCCCCCTGAGATATCTTTATCCAAGATATGAGCCTCTCACTGTACCTATGATCAAAGAAGGCAGAAGGGAAAGACTGGATACCAGTAGTATCCTGGGTATTTAATTTCTGACAATCAGTTTTGATGGTCTAGCTCTAGCTAGACATAGAGATATGACAAGTCAGAGTCTTCCTACCTCAGTTAAATTTATAGGGTTTGCCTTGCAGGATGCAGTTGTTAAATGTGTAACCACTGCTGTGGATCAATGCCTCATTCAGTTCAGTGACAGCATTAGCTTTGTTAACATGTGGTTGGTATTGTTCATGCTACAGTGATTTAAAAGGGAAACGCTTATATAAAGTATGTATATGTAAATAAACCTAATTTGACCTTTCCACTAAGAACATCTTACAGACATCATTCAAAAAACAAGTGCTGTTGTGTCTTTTCTCTCTTTGGCTAGGGACAGATGTTCAAAAAACCTGAGCCTGAATTGATTCAGTCTTTGCAGGTTAGTCTAACTGGGCTAGGCTAAATCAGTTTGTAACTGCATAGACATCCCAGACATGCAGACACATGCCTGCAGTGGCTCAGGCTAGAAGCTGGGGGGCACTAGAGCAGCCCTCCCTTGCCTTCTACGGTGCTGAGATGAGGGGGGCATGGCCAGGAATTGATAACAGTGTTTATCACTCCTAACTCAGTGTTTATCACCCCATTAAGAAAACAACATGGGGACATTACCAGCTACCTGTTAATTCTGCCCTTGTCCCATCAGCCACAGCACGGACTGTAGCCAGCATGTGGTCTGCTAACTAATAGACAGACACCTCTCAGCAAGGCAGAGGAGGGGGGGGGGGGGGGAGGGGGCTGTAGTCTCTGTCAGAGCTCTAGCCAGGGAAGAGAGGGGCCGAGCCCCGCCCAGCCCAGAGAGCGTGTTTGGATGTTGTGGGTGTCTGGTTTAACTTAAACATGCAAGGGATCTGGGACAGACGTTGCATAAACCAGTTTGACCCAAATCAGTTAAGTCTGATACTACATTCAACCAGGTTTATCTCAAACCAGTTTCAGCCATTTTCAAACCGGTTTATGTGCACCGAATATCTGTTCTGTTACAGGTTTAAACCAGTTTCTGATCACTTAAATCAGTTTATGTGTAATGTCTGTCCCTACAAACCAGTAATTCTGTTAATATTTGTTTGATATCATTTTCCTATCAACTGTAGTAGATTTGGAAGGAATTTATTTTTTAAGAAACTACCAGAAAGGAAGGCAAAGAAAAATATTCCATCTTTCTAGTTTTTGATTCATCTCACCCTGTCACAGGCTTCTTGCTTGTGGTTGCATATGGTAATCATAGAAGAATGTATAGTGAAACCACTGCAAAAGGAAAAAAATGTTTAAAACTGTGCAATGGAATATATTTATATGATTTATATAAGATCAAAGTGAATTTCCAAGTTAAATGCATAGATGTTACTTTAACTGTATCAGTTGTTAGAGACCTTTGTGGCAGTTACCATGACTTTTCTGGTGTCCCACATATTTATTTATTTATTTATTTATTTTAAATCACAAATACTATTTATGATTTTCTAGTAGAGGGGGGATTGGTAAGCATCTGGCATAAGCTCCTCACCTCCAAACAATGAGATACCGGCACCATGTGTAGACCTTGTACAGAAAAAAACCTGGATTATTTTAAATTTTGGGTTTTTTTTTACTTTGATATTTATATGAACTAAGAAATCGCTTTCAATACTCACCTTTTCAAAATCAGTTTTTCACATTATAGCACTCTTCCCAACCAAATCCAGGGAAGCATCTATGGAAAAGAGGAAATATAGTCCAGACAAGGTACTGGACTAGGAATCAGGAGACTTAGTTTTCCTTCTTAATACATGATTTTGGTTAGAGCAGTTTACCTCTTCATCCTTCATCATCCTTATCTAATAAACACTTTGAGAAAGGAACTCATTATTACAACAAGTTTTATTTATGTATTCATTCATTTATTTGTATTATAGTAGTCCTTTGCTGTCTAAGCCAGCTTTTGCTAGGAACTGAACAAGTTCTTGTTTTGCGTTTGCATAGTGTCCAGTACAGTGATTCTTAACCTTTTTAGACTCAAAGGCATCCTTTGCTAGACTCAAGACCTCCCTTCAAAATATGAGCTCTTAGTTTTCACTTGATTATTTACCACAAAAAAATAATAGAGCTATTTTTCTGTTACAAAGAACTCAAAGACCATGACAGGTCAGAATGCTTCTAACACTATGGGTTCCTGTTTAAAATCTTTGGGTTTGTCTTATGAATCATGTTTGCTCAACTAACAGTGCTACCATTGCATGGCACTGCACCTCTCAAAGAATATCAAAGCACAGCACAGTGCCATGGTACCTTTGTTGACAATAATTGGTCTAGTAAAAAAGAGGACTCCTTGGATCACCTTCACACTGATAATTATTACTGTATTTTCTCTCATACAACATGTTCCAGAATATAATGCATCCTGTTTTTGAAAGATAGAATGAAGAAAAAATATCTTTCCTTGTAGTAAGTAACTGAGTAATAGCAAGTAGGAAGCTGAGCCTGCTCATTGTTCTGCTCTCTGTGGATTGCTCCAGATTTTACTTTTAGTTTCAGTGAGTAAGCATATTTCTCACATATAATGCACACTCCAATTTCCAGCAGCTGGTTTTTGGGGAAAAGGTGCATGTTGTATGAGAAAATATGGTAATAACACAGTTTCAAGGTCAATGGCTACTTGTTTAACAACATTTTACACCAGCATTTCTGTTTCTTTCATACTGAAAGATATTTTCTTAATCAGTTCAGGAAATGACCCTATTAAATCTATGCCATGAACTACGACTACAGAGACAGACTCTTTGCTGTGAAGTATGATGCACTTGTCAAGATATTCAAAAGTCAACAGATTTTTAGGTCAAATATAGTGTCATCTTCTGAATGAGCAAGAAGTTTTGGGAGTAAGTTGCTGCTTGGAGGGACGGCCATTTGACATAGGCATTGGATACTGTATTTCTAATCTAATTTATTTATATAGTTACTTCAGAAAGAGTACATTATTTTAGAATTCCTATAAAAAACCTATGTATTCAAACCCAGTCCTGTAACTGTTCAAACCCAGTCTGTTACTCCTCTGGGTTCCTGTTGTTCTAATATATTCCCCCAAAACAGTATAACATCAGGAACATAGTTGGAGTATAAGTCACAATTCTTATTGCAGGTTTCTGCAAGGGGCCTAAGTTATAAAGCAGGGAAATATTTGGTGCATCAAAAGAAGACTGAGCACTTAAATGAGTTATTAGTGGTTATTTGTATTTTGAACTTTTTTGGAAAGTTATTTTGGACAGCATACCTGAGAAATCTTATGTATGCTTCACATATATAAAATGTTTTAAGTATAGAGAATTTAACCTTTGTGAATTTGTTTCAGGTATAATTAAAAGAAGCTTCAGTGCATCTGAAAGGCAACTTCAGATTAGGTATGTATCCTATTAGATTTTGAAATAAACCCAGTTGATCATTATTTTGAATTCCAGCACAGCCATTTAAAAAAGAGTTGCTCCTACACATCCTATGAAACATTTGGAGAGTGTCTACGTTAATAAGTATTAATATTTTAGTTACTTCAATGGAACTGGCAGTCTATTCACATGAGCTGTAAATTCTAATGCAAACGTTATTCTTAACCAGCTAGTCAGACTTCTGTACAGAGTTAAATAAGTGTTTTGGAAAATCCATGATCTGGTAAAACCAATTTTCCGACTGCCTGGTCTAAGACGGTAAGAACCATGATGGATACCACAAGGTCTTGACTGCTGCTCCCACCTCTTTGCTGATTGCCTCACTACATAGATCTTCATAGTGCTTTTTAGAGAGTCATAGTATTCTCCATAGGAGAGAGCTCAACATGGGTGCTTGCCTTTTTCAGTGGAATAACTGAGACACAAACAAGTTATGCAATTTACCCTATGCCACCTAGGAAGTCTTTACTGAGGCCAAGAATTGTTAAGCTGCTCTAATTAAAGTGCCCAGAGCATCATGTGTATAAGTGGCCCCACACTGGAAAATGGCAGCAGGAGCACTTTTAAGCTCATCAAATGAACTTTAGTTAAAGCCCCCCACTGCCATTTTTCAATGTGGGGATGATGATACACATGATGCTGGAGTCTGCTGAAGCACAGTAATTACCACACTCCAGCAAACTTGATTAATGCGCTGTAATTACAGTGTGTTGGAGCAGCCTCCCTGCACATGTATAGGCAGCCTTAGTGATTTAAATTCCTTTAATGATTTAAACACTAGCTTTGTTAACATGTGGTTGGTATTGTTCATGCTAAAGTGATTTTAAAGGGAAAAGCTTATGTAAAGTATTTATATGTAAATAGACCTAATTTGACCTTTCCACTGAGAACATCTTACAGACATCATTCAAAAATCCCTTTCAACCCCTTAAATGCCTCTTCAGTCTTCCTGGTTCAACTTTTCCTTTGATCAGAAGCCATTCACATGTCTTGGTCTTTACCAGGCACTTCTCTGTCTAATTTCCTGTGCTGAGTTCCCCTTCTCAAAGTGTCATCTTGTCTCTTTTCAAGTTCTTTACCTCTCTGCTCCACCCCCTGCTCTGCCAGTCAGCCTTACCAGGAATTCTAAATTATCAATGTTAATGAATTCTTTTCTTTTTCCTTTTCCCCACTGATATTGTTGAATCTCTCCAGATCTCAGTTGCCTTCACTCTTAACTCTTATCTATCTCCCCCTTTGCAAGGTTTGGCCTGCCAAAACTCAAACTTAGATCATCAGCATCTGCTTCTGCTTCCTCTTATGTGATAAAGCATCTCTGGTAGAAATCCCATGACCAGCCTGACTTCCACAGTTCATCCTCTAATTCAGTTTTGCCATTTTCCTAGCTAAACAGCTCTTCTTTTCCAGCTTAAGAACAAGTAATGTCAAATCAACTTGACTTCCTGGTTTGGTGGATAAGGGAAAATGATATAACACATTTGGACTTGTAATAAGGCTTTTGATACAATGCCATGTGCTAGTCTCATAAGTAAGATGGAGAAATTTTGGCTAGATAGAACTTAATATAAACTAAACAAATTCTTTCTCTCTGCACCTCCAAGTACTTCCTACTGAAGAAATCCTTTCTTGATCACTGTAGACAATACCATCATCCTACCTAACACTGGTCACCTTCATCCCCCAAACCTCTCTCCAGCTCTTCACATTCAGGCTATATCTTGAAAATTGTTTCTGCATAATATCTCTAAAGTACTGTCTTTCCTTTCCATCTATACAGCTGAAGCTCTTCCCCAGATTTCTGTGAATACTGCAACATCTTTTTCTCTGGCTATGAAAAATGCAATCTTGTCCTGCCCATATCCATTTAAAATGGTGCTGCAAACATCATTTCCCCGAACACCACCGCCATCCCTCATCATTTTCAACATGTCACCCATCTCTGTACATCCATTTGCTGGTTGCCTCTTCTTTATCACAGCAATATACATTTGTCTTCACTTTCATGGTCCAAACTCTTCAAATTTTCTTTTTGCCTGATGCTTTGGTGAATCCAGCAAAGGCATGAAGAGTGGGTAGGTACAGCTCCTTCAGCTGTACTGCACGTCCCTCTGAGCTCCTCCCTTTTCCTCTAGTCCTGAATTTTTCATAGGAAAGAGGAGTTGAAGGTTGTCATCACTCACCCCCTGGGTTTCAGAGCTTCATGGAGCTCCAGCAAGAGCCTACACTGACCACCTGATGAGCTTAGAGAGCTACCTATGCATGTAGCACACAGCCAAAAGGGGATGCAGCCATACCACCATAGTCTTCTGGATCTTTCCCTGCCTAGAAAACAGTTCAGTGATTATACTGCTGGTCTACTGAGTCTGTTCCCCATTATGTTGCCCAGTATTGTCTCATTATTTTCTCATCTCATCTGTCTATATACATTTGTTCTCTCTTGCCTTTAATTGGAAGCTTTTTGGGGCAGTGACCGTCTTTTTGTTCTGTTTATGTTCTCAGACCTAACAGTCAATGACTAGGCTTCCTAGGCCCTATGGCGGTGGCAGTGGTGGTAATAGTAATAATATTTAACGCAAATATCTTTTATCCTCTAGACAAGAGTGCTACCAGTGCAAATTGCTTCATTCGCTGCTGGGTTTTTTTGTATTTACCATCTGTGAATGATAATGTATATCTATTTATATAAAGTGGCTAGAGATCTACAGATGAAGACAACATTATGTAGTTTAGTAGATTAATGAGAGCTTTAAATGCTGAAGATCTGGGGCTGATTCTTATTTGTTGCACAGTAAGGGTTAAAAATCAGAAGTCAAAATGACACACCCCTAAATTTATTTGTAAGGCAATATTGCAATACATCTGGAGACTGACTCATGATTTTTGGACAGTTGGGGTTGATAATAACGTATATAGCTTGACAAAGACTTTTAAATGAAAGATTCTTGTTTTTCATTCTGATATAGCCAGTTGACAACTGTGTGAAGATTCATGGTCTTGTTCTCTTTTGTTTTGGACCTAGGATCAGACAAGGAAATTCTTTGCATAGAAGTAGTTGCACCAGGAGAGAGGCAAGGTGCTATATGCCATTTCTTTTCACCTTGTTGTTCTTATCTTCCCCACACAGCCTTGGCTTTTTTTTTCTTTCTGTTGCTATCACCCGGAGTACATGTATAGATGTGTATTTTCATATCTATACAGTGAAGTGCTTAAAATTACTTTAAACTATTGGTTACAAGCTAAGCAGCTGCAGCAGCTGGATTAAGCCAAGGGCTTGTGGTATAGATGGAAGGCAGAAGACAAGGAAAGACGTGTGAAGGTTTATGAGGATATTTTGTTTCCTCTATAATCATTGACTTTGAAGCTGAATGCTATCAAAAATCTTTGTTTTATAGAGATTATATTGGAGGCCCAGGATCAAGACCAAGACCAGGTAATTTTATGTTTACTACAACCACATTCACCCTACATTAACCTTCCAAGTTCTTTAAGGCCAGGTACAGACATTACACTTTTACCAGCATAAGTAATTGGAAACTGGTCTATTCTTATAACAGAACAGGAATTTAGCACACAAAACCGGTCTGTACCTATAACAAAACAGAAGTTCGGCACACAGAGACTGGTTTAAAAATGGCAGAACCTGGCCTAAAATTTGCCCCTCCCCCGCTCTGCCCCCAAGGGCAAATGTGTGTTCTGTTCACTACCAATCCAAACTACACAGCTTAGAAAAAAACTGTGTAACTTAGATCGTTTCCTCCTTGGGCTTTTTGAATGTCTGTGCCTAACCTAAAAGCTTATGTTATGGTTGTATGTACAATATCTACCTCTTTTATTTCTTCAGCTTTTCTGCCTCTTGACCTGCTTCTGAAAGTACCTTCGCTCATAATCAGGGCCCACGTTAAGAAAACAGAGGACTCGTTAGTGACAGGGTGGCAGTCTCATAGCCTTCCAGCTGTGATTCTTCGCAATCTGAAAGATCATGGTAGTACTTCCTAGTACATTTTGTAGTCAAGTGATAGAAGAGCAGATAATTATGTCTAAAACTAAAATATAGTTTATGAATAATCCTCAAGGAAACTCTTTTATGTGAGTTCCAGGAAAATTCTCTAGGTCCTTGTTTAAGCATGCCTTACCCAGGACAAATTTTAATTTAATGCAATAGGAGTTGCTCCTTAGTACAGAGTGTTTCATAGAGCCCTTGTAAGTTATGGTATATTTGTACATAAATAATCAGTGGTGAATTTTTTTTTATTTCTGATGCTTTTATTTTCACTTGTCTGATTCAAATGTTTTGGCTGTTGGACTTGCTTTATAATGTGTGCTCTTGTCTGAATTCAATTGTGTTTAAAAGAAAATGATTTTGAGCAATTGGATTATCGATCTTCCTAGAGGAGCTACCATGTTTATACAGTATTTTCTAACTCACAACTTTATGGTTATTGTCTGTATTGGGAATTTTAATTACACAATACAAAACGAAAAATATAGTCCAGTTATAACCGTTATTTTCCATGGAGCATTGTTGTTATGGATACACACTCTTTGAATGCACCCTGGGATATCCAGCCAGATCACATCAGAACTGAAATGACTTGTGGGGCAACTCAACTGTTCTCTGCCAATGTGTTCAGTCTTAGGGGTAAATCAAAGAGAACTCTGGTATCTCCCTTTTGTCAGTGCTCTTTTTCCTTAGGAAATAAAATTGCCTTTATGCATCAGTTCTAATTTTATTTTCTGATTTAGTGTTGGTCTAGGTAGTTAATTGTGTTGTCAATGTAGTTGACAGGTCTGCACCCAACACAGTGCAGGTTTATCAGCCTGGATACTGGCTGCTGTTCAGCTCAGTTGATGTGATTAGTCCAAGCAAGAAATCTGTGTCCAAATATTGCACATCTTGATAGAGCAAGATTCTCATCATGGGCTTAAATTCCTCTTGTTGCCATGTCTGTGTAAAGGTGATACTTCTGATTGTATGGCTCTTATTCTCTCTTCTTGAGGCGTTGAGCATCATATAATTGGATTCATCCTGCTAGAAAAGAATGCTCAGAATAGTGATGGGGGGGGGGGGGGGGGGCGGCAGGGAAATTGCCATTTGAAAGTAGGCTAGATAATCAGCATCAGTTACTTACAGCAATTCCTTAACATCCTTTTCTTCCAACTAAACATCTGGAAATCATCATTATTTTCAACTCAGCACAGAGGCAAGCATCAGTGTTGAGAATCAGCTTCAGCAATATCTGTGTTTCTCTGTAATTAGTTAATTGCTATCTTTCCAAGGAAAAAAAAGTGTGCCCATAACCCAATCTCATGCTCCAGAAGGCTGTTGATTTAAACCTTGTCCTTTCTCCTACTTCTGTGTGCTATTCCCAGTTGTCTATCCCAGAGAAACAAGTTGTATGGAAGATGTCCAACTACAAAAACTGCTGGACTGAGGCTCTTCCCTAAGTGCTGGCCCCACTGCTGTCTTAGGTGATGTTGGAAGCTCTGAGGTTGTGACAGGTTCCTTGTCCCCAAGATCAAGCTGTAAAGTCTGCTCCAATGAGAAAAGAGCATCCGGAAACTGTGGGGTTTTCTGTCCTCTGCGGCATTGAAACCATCTTTATTCTTTTTGTGATGGTTGGTGGTTTTTAAAAAAAGGATGGCCTTCATGTAGGACAAGGGAAAAGCTTCTTAGTCTTCAAAAATAAATCTGTGTATATTCTGTATGAACTGTCAGTTTTCTATACATTCACTTAGATATGGTTGGTCTCAAGACATCACTACAATGTCATTATCAACCAACCCCGCCCAGTAATAAGGGAGGCAACAGGAATATTCAACAGGTCAAGATTCAGATCACGATGATAGCTCTGTTGTGAGCTTATCCATGAACGATGCGTGGCACTGGAGGCTGGGGGAGGGGAGGGGCATGGTGAACACCCACAGGTGGCGACAGTGGTGGTGGCAAGTGGCACATACAGGCTGCCACAGTGATGTCGGAGGCGAGGGCAGGCTGAGCAGGGACCATCTGCAGGTGGCTGCAGTGGTCTCGGTGGTGGGGATGGCGAGTGGGGACCCCTGGTTAGATCCCTGGTTGCCTATATAAACAGGGCAGTTCACTGCTGGCATTGGCAGGCCAGGCAGTAACATTGCCTGGCTGCATGCAACATCCTGAAGGTAAGGGCAGGAGCTGTAGGGGATGATTTGGAGGCTTCTGGTCCTGGATAT
The DNA here is from genome assembly GCF_000455745.1 of Alligator sinensis. Classification (NCBI taxonomy): domain Eukaryota; kingdom Metazoa; phylum Chordata; order Crocodylia; family Alligatoridae; genus Alligator; species Alligator sinensis. The sequence continues at coordinate 488,120 of NW_005842022.1, read as the reverse complement.
GACCTAAAACTGCACCCTGCATGGAATCGGTGGCCTGATGGGGCTCTCAGTGGTGCGGGAGCCCCCAGGAAATGCCAGGCCAGTTATCACCCTGGTGAAAGGTGAGTAGGGATGCCTTAACCCCAGCCCTCACCTTCAGGTGGGCCATATTCCATAGGAGCAGGGTAGGCCAGTTAAGCTTCTGGAGGCTACTGAGCCTGCTGGAGGAGTGACCTGCTGGAGGAGTGGAGGAAGGCACTCTTCCAGGAGCACCTAAGCCAGAAACGGGGGACCCCGATCCCTAAGTGCAGGCAGGAGTTGTAAACCCAACCAAGGAACTCAACTGGTCAATGCTGGGACCGGGACCGGAAGGGTCAAAAGGGCCAGGGACCCACCGTGAGGAATGCCCATGATGAGCAAAGAAGCTCAGGGTCCCGGCTGGCCTGAGATGGGGCCAGGGCTTATATGGAAGCCGAAGGGCCCCTGGCTGGCCTGAGATGGGGCCAGGGCTTATATGGAAGCCGAAGGTCCCATGACTGGGGCCACAGCTAATGGGCAAAGGGGACGGTTGAGCCAACTGCCTGAGATACCATCTGCAAGGCTTGGGCTGCAGTGTAGGGGTGGAACGGAGCTGTGGATAGCCTCCCCAATATTGGGGTGTACAATGGGCAGCCTCCTGCCTAATTAACACTCAGTTATGTTCCATCAAGGCATAGCAGGAGAGACAGGTGGGTGGTGTGCCCAGAGGCAGGTGGGGAGACTAGCCCTGTGGCTAGTCAGGGACCCCACTTTGTCACACTGCCTTCTAGTCTTATTTTTCTATGGTAAAATATGAGGGGATGAAAAAATATAGAATACATACCTAAGTTAGCCTCTAAAACACACTAGAAAGTCAACTGCCCAGAGTTCTATACATATATTTATGCTCTTGAATTGGCTTCCAGACCAGATGTCCAATTTGAGAAAGCAGTTATGTAATCTTAACTAGCTTTCCTCCAATGTTTATTGGCTGATCTTCTGAGAGTGTGGATCCATACAGACAATTTGCTGATAACTAAGGCTTTCACTTAAGCTCTAAACATGATAATGTATATAACTTTTAAATATGCAGCATTAGAAAATCTTAAAAATAATAAATTACTGTATTTGCACAAATGCAAGGCAATTCTAAATGTAAGAGGACACCCCCCCACACACACACAATAATTAGATTCTACACATGGAAAATGTATGTTTATTGTAATTTTCCATGTGGCATCAAATTATTAGAGGATCATCTTAAATTTGTCCCTCCCTACTACTGCAGATGGTGGGGAGAAAGGTGATGAGGGAGGCAGTAATGTGGCAAGCATTAGTGGACAGACAGTGGGGGAGGCAGATGGCGTGCATGTGGTAGGGCAGGCAGCGGGGGGCAGTAATGAGGCAGGCCATGGTGGGTGATGGGGGACAGGTGGTAGGGGACAGGCAATGAGAAAGGCAGGCAGCTTGTCCCCTGCTGCCTGTCCCTCCCCCCACTTATCTTCCATTGCGCCTACCTTCCATTGCACCTGCCCCCTCACCCCATGTAGCCTCAGGCTACCTAAATTCCCCCTTCCCCTTTTCTCTCCTCCACTCCACTTCTGCCCCACTGCCTAAGGTCCCCACCCCCCTTCCTTCCTTTCATCTCACCACCCCCGAAGTCTTTCCCACCTGCCTGCCCCTTAACCCTCCTCCCCTACCTTTGCTGGCAGGCTAGGTCCCTGCTGCAGCATGGGGCATAGAGTATGGCTCCAGTCTAGCCCCATAGCAGTAGCACAGAGCCAGCACTGCTGCCATGGGGCCAGCACGGAGCAAAGGTAAATGCAGCAGTGGGGGAAGGGGAGAGAAGTGGTGCAGGCTCCAGCCTAGGCCCCAACCCAGAGTTGAGTCCAGGACCATAGAAGCTGCCTGGCCCCCCCACTGCTTATTGGGCTGAATTGTAAGATGAGGGGCTTCCCCCCCCCCATGTTAAATTGTGGGGAAACCTTGTCTTCTAATTGAGTAAATACTAGGACTGTGCAAAGCTTCAATTACTGATTTTACTCGGGGGAGATTCGGCCCAATTTGGGGGGCTGAATCTCTGAATTCAAACCAAATCAGGAGACCCATTAACCTCTCCAAATCAAATCAGAAGCCTCTGAATAGATTTGGAGAGATTCGACAATTCGGCCATTGACACAGCTTTATATGTTTTCTTTATGTATCTCAAGGTACCGGGTGTGGCTTGTGAATGCTGAGATGCTGGGGCAAATGGAGCATCCCATAGGAGCATGGGGTGGGGTCCCCCGCGCACTTGGTGGCAGACCTGGAAGTGGACCAGAAGTACTTCCAGTCCACTTCCAGGTCTGCTGTGGAGCATGTGGGGGACCACCCCACCCCTGGCTCAGTGACTGGTGCCTCCTGGGTCTCTGGGGGCTTCCGGGTCCACTGCTGAGTGTGCAGGGGACCTTCCCCCCCCAAAAACTCCCATGGGATGCACCATCTGCCCTACCATCTCAGCATTCACAAGCCACGCCTAGTACCTCAAGGTATGTAGAAAAATGATATAAAGCTGTGTCTATGGCCGAATCTATGATCCTCTGAATCAGAATTGAATCTTCCAATTCAGATTTGGCCAGATAGAATTAGGACAGTGATCCAAATCAGCGAATCAAATCACTATCCCCCGAATAGGGCCAAATCCAAATCCAAATCAAATACTGTCCGCTTTTCACACCCCTAGTAAATACACTGTAATTGCTTTACAATATAAGAATTAAAGAACCTGGATCTGATTTACATTAAAGTTCCTGCCTTCTACTCTGGCAACATAAAAGGCCCTTAAATAAATGAGAATCAGGCCCTGTAATATATTTTAATTGCTATATATTAAATCAATAATGTTCTCTGTGACTCAATAATTTTAGTTTGCAGAATACCTGATATATACTTGCAGGCTTTATTGCTTTAAAATAATCTAAAGCTTGGTCAGCAGTATTTTTTCTACTGATCCCTAAATTTTAAATTAATATTTTTCCCTGGAGCACAAGCCAATTATTATGCCTTTTTGGTTCAATTGGTAGGTGCATATGACTCTTTAATTAATGAAGCATAGTCAACTTCTTACTGTATAGTCCATAAACCTGGATTTAATATAATCTCCCTAGTATCTTCCTAACTAATACTAGTTAATTTTAGAATGTATTGAATTGGCTATTTGTTATCAAGCTGTCTATGGCTAATCAGATATTTCATTGCAGATGTGAGGGAGCAAATTATAAAGGATCTTTAAGTTATTTTTTATCTAGTAAATGCAGATTTTCTGTTTCAGGACAAGGGAACAATATGAAATGTTCTTCTTACAGGACAAATATTAAGGAGGTTTAGGCATTTACCTCATAGGAATCAACGGAAAAAAATATCAGACAAGTAGGGAAACTACAGCACACTCCTGATGAAATATCATTTTAACAAACTACACAAGGGCACAAGAATAACGTTGGAAGTGTAGAAGCAGAAAGCATAACTCTCTCTTCCATTTTGCTTCCTATGTCTGTCTAGTATATTTTTTGGATGCAGGTTGTAGCCATGGTGGTCTACAGGCAAAAGGAATCAGAACTCTTGCTGGAGGTGATATCTTTTATTAAACCAACTAGATATTTGCAAAAAAAAATTTATTTATTTGCCAGCTTTCAGGTACATCTGCCCTTCTTCAAGCATAGGAGAATGCAAAGATTGTAAAATTTCTCCCAGGTGGAAATGAAAATTCATATTTCACAGGCGCTTCTCTCAGTGCTGCCAATGCTTCTCAGTGCCGGCCAATGCCAATCACCAGCTGGTGCTTCACTCAGCACTCCCACTCACTAGCCAGTGAGGGCCCATCTCAAGGGGGGGCATATGCCCCCCCCATACGCCCCCTACCCTTCACCTATACTTGCCAGTGTAGCAAAATGCTCCCACCTTGCCCCACACTGCTCTGAAGATCTTTCTCCTGGAAGGGACATATTTCCCCTAGGAAAAATTGAAAGCTTGTACAATCATAGTTTCTACTGGGAGAACAGCGATTCTTCTGGTAGATACCTAACTCCTGTACTTGGCCAATGATACACACACACACACACACACACACACACACACACACACATATATATATATATATATATACACATACACACACAGATACATGTGTATCGTCTGTATCATGTATATTCGCCTTTTTTTAATCAATATTCCACTAGTGCAGTATTTGAAAGTTTGAAAAGGTTTTTATAGCCAGTTGTCCTTGTGCATCAATAAGTGAATATAGCTCTATTTGTATGAATCAGCTATAGTTAAACACCACGGCCATGTGTTGACAAAATGAGAGGCGTGTGTGCACGACACTTTAAAGCAGGCTAAATGCTTTTGCTCCATTTTAATGGTGTCGATGTTTTCATGCCACGGCTGGTGTATTGTGCATTAATTCCAGTTGCTGTAGGAAATTCAGCAATGTAATGCACCTTCAATGACTTGGGAAAACCCCCTTTTGGGGTTTTTTGTTTCCCTGCCCCTACAGCCATGGAGTGAAGCACCAGGATCCGTGCAGCTCAGAGGCTCTGCAGGAAGCCCTGCAGGCAGCCTGGCAGCAGCCCAGGAAAGCAGGCTCCACCCAAGAAAAGCAGTGAGCCTGATTTTTAAATTTTTTTTTATTTCCCTCTGTCCCCCCCAGGACTGCCTGCCTGCCTGAGCTGTGCGGGGGCCCGGTGCTTCCCTCCACAGCTGCAGTGCCCCCTGGGACTGCCTGAGCAGGGTGCCTGTGGGCAGGGGCCACCGCTGCCATGGAGAGAAGCACCAGCCTCCCCCTGCAGCTCAGGGACTGCTCTGCCAGCCAGCAGCTCTCCTTCCCCTCCCTGCCAGAGAGGCAGGTAAGTCAGCAGGGTGTGTGCATGACACGGGGTTTTAATCAGCCCTAAACTGAAGCAGTTTTTAAAAACCCACTGCTTCAATTTAGGGCCCCCATTTCATCTACACACACCCAATGAAACAGAGCAAACCTATGAAACTAAATCCATAGAAAATTACAATATTATTAATAAAGTGCTCAATATTATTAATAAAGTGCTCAATGACAAGCTGCTCATAAGTTACAGCATAACTTAAAATACATAAGCAACAAGCAAAAATTGACAATGCAAAAACAAAAGAAAATGAGTTACTCCCCCTCTCCTCCTCCCCCCACACCCTCCCCCCGAATAACCTACAAAATGGCAGCACTAAGTGGAAGATATACATAGGAGCTGACTGAGTTTGCATCAGGCAACACTGGTTGTTATCTTCATTGGGCTTTTTTTAATGGTAGCTGAGTTAAGTGTGGAAACATGTTCCTTTCCCTCCAGCAATAACATAAAGGATTTGGTTATAAATATAAACTAACTCAAGACAGAGACATTGTTGGTTCTCCATGAAGTAGAGCTTAATGCAGATTCTCAACCAGGGTGCCATGAGATCTTTTTAATGATGCTGCAGGGTACCACACACTATTAGGTATGCAAGCACTCATTCGTGATTCAGAAGATAAACCCAGAAATTTCAAATAGGACTCCATAGAGTCACAAACATTCTAACCTTTTTGAGTTATTTGCAGGAGAAGACTTGCTCTGTTATTTTTGTGTAATCAAAACATGAGCACAAAAGCTAAGAGCTGGCACTTTCTGAGTCTAAAAAGATTGAGAATTGGCTTAATGGAATCAAATTCTACGGCAACAACCTCTAAATTCAATATGGCATTAAGTTAACATATTGCCATGAAATACCCCATCACCATGCAAATGTGCCAAAAGCATTGCTGAAATATACTTATCATTCTAAAATTCAGCACTTACTTAGACTTTAACATAACCATTTTGACAGTTATGCACTTATTTATTAATTTTTGGCTGTGCTCTCCAGCTTTTAATTCTTACCACCTTATCTAGCTTGTCACGGGACCTCCTTCTCCACAAGTGTGTCTATGCTTCTAACATGTGGCTGCTGCAATGCATGCATTATAAAGGCATGCATTTATGTCTAGATGTGTACATTGAATATGCATAAATATATGTCCTATATATGCATACACATACATACCGGGCGCATCGACACATGAATTTGATCTGGGATCAGTTTACTCATGAGCAAAATACTTGAGAGTAAACACTCCTGGGCAAGCATCTGAACATGTAGGGAAGCAAGAGCAGATTGGCAGCAAACTGCTCCTGCTTCCTGCGACCTTGCATTGGGCCCCTGCCAGCATCAGGGGGAGCTCTAGGCTTCCCTTGGGTGCTAACCCAGGGGCTGGCAGGAGTACCAGGCCAGGAAATATTTGTCTTCTGGTTGAGGGTGGGACATTACACCCTGTTGCCAGGGCCTGCCTGTTGCCAGGGCACAGACAATGTCCCCCTGCCCCAGCAGCAGGGAGTTCCTGGCTCTGGCTCCCTGGTCAGGGGCAGGGGACTTGGAAAGAGCTGCAGGGGAGGGGCAGGTCCTAGCCCCCTGCCCCGATCCACTGGTGGGGCATCTAGCAGCTAGTTCACTGCTGGCTGCCCCACCAGCAGATTAGGGCAGGGGGCTGGGACCTACCTCACCCCTGCAGTTCTTTCCAAGCGCTGTGCCTCTATCACCCAATCAGGGCATGAGGCTGGAACCTGCCCCTGATCAGGATAGTTCCCAGCCCCTGCCCCACAGTTATGGTGTGGAGCCTGTTCCCTGCTCAGCTCCATGACTAAGCTCCCCATCCTGTTCCCCACCCAGCTCCATACTCACGTTGCTCAGAGGGGAACAGGCTCTCTAGCCTGTTTCCCCACCCAGCTTCATGATCAGCTGGGAGTCCCCACCAGCAGGGAACTCCCAGCACCAACTCCATGACTGTGGGGCTGGCACTGGGAGATCCTTTCCTAGCATCAGCTCTGTGGTTGTGGGATTGGCACTGGGAGACCCTTATTGCGCAGAGCCAGCTCCACATCAGTGCAGCTGGCCCTGGGAGATCTTTATCTCCCAAGTCGAGCTCCGAGATCACAGTACTCAGCCTGGGAGGCCCTTATCTCCCTGCACCAGATCAGTGGTCGTGGGGCTGGCACTAGGAGATCCTTATCTCCCAGTGTTGGTTCCATGACTGTGGAGCTGGCGCTGGGATATAAGGGTCTCGGAACCCCCCACTCCCTGATCATGATGGTAAAGCAGGGGCTAGGAGATAAGGATCTCTCAGCCTCTGCACCTCAATTGTGATCTCAGAATGGGGGTCTTGGAGCTCCCTGCTGCTGGGGCAGGGAGCCATAGTCTCTGCCCAGGCTCCTTTGGCAGATCCTGCCCCAGCAGCAGGCAGCTCCCAGGGGCAGGGAATAATTTCCTTCTCCTTGGTGGCCGGCTGACCAGGAGCAGATTTGCTCCCAGTCAGGTGTCTACACAAGCGCTACTGTGCTGTTATTAATCAAAAGTAAATTTGCTACTTGCATTTGTAGATAGCAAATTTACTCATAATTAGTGAGGTTTACTGTGCAGTAAAGATGTACACGTGTAGACGCACATGCTTACTTTGCAGTAAACTACGCTACTGCACAGTAAAGAGTCTCATGTAGACATGGCCACAGAGTATAAATAGCATAGCATATATATGCCAGGAGACTGAAATTTGCTTGACACAGATCATACCTTTTAAATTCCCAAGTTTCCAGGTGTGAAAGCTATACTGTAACATTGCATTAACTCATTTTGGGTTGTGGGAACTGGCAGGAAGGGCTGCTTTATAACATTAAATTTTGCTGAGGATCTATTTTTCTTCATACTACCTTATTTACTCAAATATAAGATGGCTCACCAATCATTAGATTCTATATATGGAAAATTTATAAATTTGTTATAAATTCCTAGGTACAGAATCTAATTATTGGAGGTCTGCCTTGAATTTGTCCCTCTTCTGGTGCGACAGCAAGGAAAATAAATGTGGGTGTGAGGTAGCCTCCTTGCTGTCTCCCCCTCCAGTTTATTCCCCCTGCAGCCCCTTTCCACCCTTCTTACTGCCAGACCCTGCTATCCCTGAGCACATGGAAGTAAGAGGCAGATTTGAGTACACTGACTTTGAAATAAACATACCTGTAGTAATTTGTATGTAAATGAATTAGGTCATCCAGAATTGATGCATTTTACCTTTTTTTTTGTTAAACTATTGCAAGTTTTAGCACAGGTATTCCATAAACACACTTTTAAGCAGCATTTTTGTACCTACAAACTATATACAAACTATGTATATATAGTACAAACTGCATGGTATTAATCCAAAGCCAAAAGGTTTATGAATTACCATATAACTCATTGGACTGGGCCTCAGCAAAGTCACCAGCATTTCAAGGCCCTGTTCAGTATGTGTGTGTACTCCAGATACCCCCCCACAAAGGATCCATGTACCAATTAGCCCCCCCACTCATGACTGGAACCAGGTGTTCTTGTCATGAGTCCTGGGATCCTCAAAAAATTGATATGCAGATGAGGCACAGGGTAGCCTGGTCCTGCTCTACCTTACATAGGTGGAGACCACACATATATCGCAGGTTGAGAGAGAGGGTGACAAAGGGGTTCTGGGTGAACTGTTTGGGGACCTGTTTGATGATGTTTGCTGGACATTTAAGGCTTGTGAAGAATTATTTCCACTTACTGGAAATGTGAAAGAAAGGCACAGCTCAGCTGTGAGTTAAGAGGAAGTTGTAATGTATTCAGTGTAGTGGCTCACCATGACTTTAAGAAGAGTTGGCACTGAGGGGGGCAGCACCCAATGAGCACTACCATATATCTTATTCAGATGGACTACACTAACCTATTCTTGTGCTAGGTTTCCATCAGTATGTTTGCCCAATATGGGCTGATTTTTATAGTCATACTCAGTGCTGGCGGCATTTAATCAAATTCATAATTGGTTTCCTTTACTGAGCACCTACTCCTTTTGGCAGCAATTTAGTTATAGACAGTGTCATTAAGGAGATTTTCTTGTATGCAAATATAAGTTGAGAGGGGCTTTCCCTCCCATCCTGATTGAGGGAAAAAACCTTGTCTTGTATTTGAGTAAATATGGTATGTGTGATATATGCTAGCAGTTTATTAATATGCTTACTAGAATGTTATTCTTTAGATCACAAAGAATATCTTTTTCTTAATCAATTTTTTGCATATCTGGTAGGAAAAGGAAATTCTGACAAGGGGTAGTTACTCTTTTTCTTTGAGTTAGAAAGGGAAGGGGACAGCATGGGGAGATTCTTGGGTCTCTCTTCCATTCTCATGGGAGGGTTCTCAAAAGTTGATTCTGCTACACTTAGAACCAGATGTTACAAATTAACATATGGGCTAGGTATAGACATTACACATAAATCGGTTTACATGATCAGAAACTTGTTTAAAACCTGTAATGGAACAGACATTTGGTGCACATAAACCAGCTTGAAAATGGCTGAAACTCGTTTGAGATAAACCTGGTTGATTGTAGTATCAGATTTGACTGATTTGGTTCAAAACAGTTTATGCAATGTCTGTTCCAGACCCCTTGCTGGTTTAAGATAATCCAGACACCCCCAGCATCCTGGCATGCTCTCTGGACTGGGCAGGGCTCTTTGCACCATAGCAGAACTGGCCCCTCCCCTCTGCTCCCTGGATAGAGCTCTGGCAGAGACTTGCAGGCACAGCAGGGTCTGCCTGGCTTCCCCCTGCCCTACTCTCCCCCACCCCACTGCTTGCTGGACAAGCAGGGTTCCCCCCCTTCCCTCTCTCTTATCTCCTACAGCACAGATCCCAGCCCCATGGACCCTAGGCTTGTGGTATGCTAGCTAATGCTGAGAGGTGTCTCTGTATGTGAGTGTCTCCAATTTCACTGGGACAAGCAGACAGAAAAGTGACCGATTAGGGCTGTTTGGAGCTAATCAACAGGTCAGCCAGTAAGCTGTCTAAGAAGAGTTTCAACTAATGGAGAGAGGCTATTGTTTGGCTGATGAGGTGATAAACATTAGGCCTGTGTGAAGTGGCAAGTATTTGCTTCGGATTTGGATTTGACCAATTTGGAGGGACAGTGATTTGATTTGGAGATTCGAATCACTGTCCTGATTCAATTTGGCCAAATCAGATCTGAAGATTCGACACTGTTTTGGAGATTTAGCCATTGACTAAACAGGCAACAGTCCTCACCACGCTGGACACAGGTGCATCCAGCTGGTAAGTCTCTTGTGGTGGGCGGAGGGGGAAGGGAAGGGGCATGGGGGAGGGAGCAATTGGAGGATGCAGGCGTGGCAGTGCTGGGAGCAGGGCCTATGCCCTGTTGCTGCTTACTCAGCCAGGGGGGGAGAGGGCACAACATGCAGGCTTGGCTCACTCTGGGTGGAAGGAGGAAAGAGGCATCATGCCCAGTCAGGGCTTGGGGGGGGGGCACTGAATGCGGGCACAGCAGTGCTGAGAGTGGGGGCTATGCCCTGATGTCACTTGCCCCCTTCTGCCCGGAGTGAGCCGCACCTGCATCACACCCCCCAACCCCCAGCTGGGTAAGCGGCATCAGGGCATAGTCCCCACTTCCAGCACTGCTGCACCCACATCCCATGTCCCCCCACCCTGGTTGGGCAGCTTGTCCCAGCCCCAATCCCTCCCTCCCCCACACCCCTTCCCTCCTCCCTTCACCCACCATAACAGACTTACGAGCCGGAGAAAGCTGTGTCCGGCCTGGTGAGGTCTGCTGCCTGTTTAGTCCATGGCAAAATCTGCAAAGCAGCGCCAAGTCTTTTCTGAATCAATTTGGAGGTTTCCAATTCAATTCAGACCTTTTAATTGGTCTTTCAATTCAATCCAGATTCGGAGATTCAACCACTGAATCGGGCTGAATCTCCTCTGAATCAAATTGGCTACCAAAGCTTTGCACAACCGTAATAAACACTGTTATCAGCTCCCTGCTGGCTTACTCGCCTGTCAGTTTGCTGCAGACAGTAAAAAGAAGCAGGGAGGGAGATTGAAAAGCTCCGTATCATCAACAGATGCATGCATTGCATACACCCCCTTGCCTCAGAGTTCTAGCCCGGGGCTGAGATCTGGCAGCATTCCCACCCTTTGAGCAGCAAGCTAGGGAAAAGCTTGGGATGGTGCAGGCAGACCACCCAAATCAGAGAGTCCTGCTGGGGCCTGGCCCCCTCAGTTCAGCACTATGGAAGGGAAGGGAGGGCTGATCTAGCGCCCACTGGCTTCTAGCCTGGGCCACTGCAGGCATGTGCCTGAATTTCCTCAGTTCAGAGAAAATGTCTGTCCAGTTACAAAACAGTTCACCCTAGCCAGGTTAGACTAACCTGCAAAGATTGAATCAATTCAGGCTCAGGCTTTTTGAATGTCTGTCCCTAGCCATGGTTACTATAGGTGGGAGCAAAGCTATTCTGTGAAAAGGCTATTTCCAAACTATTTACATAAGACGTTATAGCATGCTTTAAGGAAAAAGAGATTTAGCTAACTGCAACAAATTTTTTGAAAGCAAAGGGGCATATGTTAATATGTATACAAAATAACAGAAAGTTAGTCACATTTAAAATGACAGAAATGTGTTTATAATGTTTTAAAGTTATCCTTTATGTAAAGTTGATAAGACTTTTCTGAGTAGTAAAATACATTTCTTCCTCCCTTTCACCCAAATAAGAAGAATTTCATTTGAATGTAGCAAAGAAGATGTAGCAAAACCAAGGGATTTTGCTTCCAGAATATATTAATAACAAGATTACCAATATTGTAAAATTTTCATATTAACTGTTCATCTTTTTGTATCATCGGAAGTAAGATCAAACTGGAATAGTATTGGAAAAGCAAAGCAGAGATTAAAAAGCACAGGAATTTGTTGTCTAGATATCACACACAAGCTGTATTTTTAATAATCAGTGCACAAAACTAATATGTGCTGAAAAAGAAACAAAATGGGCTCTCCCTTCTGATTGTAGCATTATCTTCTACAGCATCTGCAGGAATTGCTGTGTCACAAAGGAAGGTGCGTCAGATCAGTGACCCTATTCAGCAGATTCTAATTCAGCTGCACAAAATTATCTTCATCACTCAGGTATGCACTGCTGCTGCTTCACAACACTCCATCTTTTCTAGTTGTTTGCTGTTGTCAATATGGTGGTAATGTGGAGTGAACAGAACTTGATATTTTTACAGATGATGTGATGTTTAAAAGTGTTTAATTTAAATAAAAAATAACCTTGAATATTAGTATATAGAAGATGGTAATAATGAAGCTATATTAAAAAATACACTGGCTTACCTGAGAAAATGGGTTATAGTTGTTCCTTTTTATAACATTTTGTCATATCAGCAATATTCATATTGCTGTTTCAAATAACTTAATATAAAATACTGACTCAAAGAATTCATAAAGTGCTTTTATTCTCTCAGTGTTCATATTACTTTCCTACGGTTTCTGACAGGGTAATGCAGTTCCTAGTGCATTAGTTAGCTTAAATGTATTGAAACATAAATACAGTTTCTGTTCAGATTTAATGCTTATTAGAGAAGTAAAGAGTAAGTTAAATAGTAAAAGTTGTCATTTTAAAGTGACACTAAAGTAAAACTAGAACTAGTCAGAACCTTGAGTGTGCTGTCGTTACTGCAATTGTAACAAATAGTTTTGCTCTCCAGGAAGATAGCTACCATACGTTAGATATGCTTAAAATTTCTAATTTTAAATAAAAGTCATATTACCTTCCAAAATTAACAGTTTATATTTGGCAAGAGGTGTTTATCACCATGGGAGCTAGCAGATTGCTGAGATAATTTGATGCAATTTCCTTTTAAAGCTGAACAGCCAAACTGAATTTATGTATATCTGACGTAATAGGACTTGTTAACTTATTTCACATCCTTGAAGTCATTAGATCTGTCAATGGAGGAAAATTCTTGTGGCCAAAGAAGTATCTCATTATTTTTTTATAAAATGAATTGATTTACTTTAATAACAGAGAGCTTGCCAGAGTGCTCTGCCCTATAGCTCAGGGTGCACCTCCTGAGGTGAAGAGTGTTTCAGTCTCTGTGCGTATGAAGATCCAGGCCTCTTGTTCTCAGATGGCCACATTAATTTGTGTCCATTGTGGTTACTGTAGGTCCCTGTTATACCTGATAACTGAGAGTAGTGAGCTGTACCCATCACACTCACTTCAGATAGCCCACAGATGAACTTTGATGCCTTTCCACGTGGGCTGAATGCAAAATAGGGCCCTAGAGAAGCAAGGCTCCATACTTATAACTAGTCTCTTTGAGACTCCCAATTTTTGTTTGTTTTCCTGCAAATAAGAAGTAGAGCAAACTTAAAACATGTTGCTAGTTCTTAAAATTCTCAATTGCAGACCTCAGCTGACAAACGGAAACTGAAGTTTACAAGAGAAAATATCTTACTGTTGGTTCTGGGCTGCCAGCAGCCTTTCCAATCTTGTTTCCATGGAAACAGGTCTCAGTCTGATCTGTGAAAAAAATAATGTAAGAGCAAGCTTTTTAAAAAGCATTATGTAAAACCCCAGCCTTATTTTCACTGATCTGACATCTGATTTCATGAAAATAGAAGCTAGAATCAAATCCCAGCAGCTGAGACAACTCGTTATTTTTAAATGCAGCTGACTCATCCTTTACCCCCTGTATTTCAGAAAGCCCCCAATATATCCAGGTAGCTGTGATTAGCTCATACAGCATCATTTGCTTGTACTTACTTATAGGGTTAGGAGAATTCAGTGACTGATTGCCTTACAACACAACAGGTGCAAGATATTTTCTAAGTGAAAAAAGAGCTACATGTGTCTCAACAGAAAGCTTGCATGCACCTGGTTCTACTGAAGCTCTTCATATTTGGGATCCGATTATGATCTCAGTGGGAGCATGTACATGAGATGTTTACTGTGGAGCTGACTAATTAGCTCCACAGTAAACATCTTAGTGTCTACATGTGTGGCCCTATTACGCCTCAATAAACTAATAAACTCCACCATAGGATAGTACTTGTATTTACAAGTACTATCCTATGGTGGAGTTATTTACTGCACAGCAACACACATGTAGACACTTACAGGGCTGGCTGGGGCACGAGGGTGCTTCAGTGTGTGGGCTGCCTGAAGCAGGCTAACCCCCTGGGACCCCTGCCAGCCAGTGCAACTCTAACCCAGCTCAGCAGGCTGTGGTCCTGGGTGCACGTTCAAACGTGGTGCTCAGGAGCAATAAACTGCAGCTGGAGTTTATTGCTGCATGTTAATCGCACATATAGATGCACCCAGGTTCATTAAGATAAATCAGGAATAACACCAGTAAAACCAGCAGAGGCTTTCTGGTTTACTGCAGTGTAACAACAATGTGAGGGGGGAAAGGGACTTCTTACTAGCTTGTGTGGCAGTGACTGAGATACTGGTCCACAATAGCCCAGGCTTTCTTGTATAGACAAAATGTTGTTTCTTTAAGATGGGCATTTCTTCATATTAATCTATGAAGTATTATAGGGCATCCATCTATGACATTTCAGTCTGATTCAGTTTTGAAACAAGGAACCTGATTCTTACCCTGTGCTTTTATATCAATGCATAGTGATTACAAAGTGTATGTAAAATGCTACCAAATCAGAGTTTTCCAAACACTGTCTACCGGTGCATATGATTATATAAGTAAAGGCAGTAGAAAATCAAACCCAAAGTGTAATATGTGTTATAGGAGGCTATAACACTGAAATTATGACAGATATGAATAAGAAGAACTGTCCTGACAGTAGGGCTTGCTAGCAATTGAGGCATAAAAATGATTTAAAAACTCAAACAGAAAAAGATTTCATCCTTTATAAGGAAGAGAATTCAGAAGTTCCTTCTTTTATACCTAATGGAATATATTTCTGCTCTTTTTCCCCTTTTACACCAAATAGAAACAGAAGGAATGCATTTGAAGCACAGGAACATCAAATATTTTTTTTGTATGTATGCAAAGTAAAAGTTTCCTAGGTGCTTTACAGACAAGTAAATTGGGTCATACAGCTTACAACAGAAAGGCTAGGTTATGGCACACTTGTTCATATGAAGCACATTTGGGCCTTCAGAAAGGTACCCATTGCAGGCTTGTTTTCATTTTGCATTGGATTAGGCCCTCCATCCTCGTATAATTTCACCGATTTCAATCAAGCAAATTCAGGATACCAAACAGAGCAAGTCCTCCTCTTCATCTGATTTTCCTAAGATTTTTGCAACTGTTTAATCCCAATGAGGCCATCTCTATCTATGCTTTGTCCAGGGGAAGCAGCTACCCCATCACAGTGAGCTGAAATCCATATTCCCACGCTAATAGGATTGGTCAACAGAAGAGTAGATATCAGTATGCAATCACTTTACATTCTGTACTTTTTTTCTTTCTATTAAACATAGTAGCCCTTCAACACCAATATAATCACCACTTTGAATAGTGCCACTATGGAAAATGAGATGTGTATAGGAATTAAAGCTGAGCTGTGGTAACAGCTGTTTCACTATCTCTTTCAGCTTCCTCCGGCTTTGCACTGCAATTTGAAAAGAAGAGTCATTGAAAGATTCAAGAAATCCCTCTTCAGCCAACAGAGCAATCCTTGCAACTTGAAATCAGAAATTAAAAAGGTGAAGTATTCTAAGATTGACTGCTCATCATGGGCTTCATCTTTTTCTGTATTTGCATTATGCCATTGATGGGGAGGAGAACCTATCTAAAGGTTAATAAGTTTTCAATTGTCTGTATTTTTCCTGTTCATCTTATATTTTATTAAAGAAAATAAGCATCAGATTCTGTAAACCTATATTAAAAATCTTGAGCATATTCATAGTTTTTAAAATGATTTATGTTTTATCATTATTCTTAAATGAGTCTACTTAAGCTGTTTTTATTTAGCACTAGGAACTTTGAGCACAAATTTCTAGTTCTTTGGAGAATATTTAGAAACATTCTGTAGCCTCCCTTTATTTAGAAAATTCAAAGGTTTATTAGATATACAGTTGATGCAGTTTGGTTTTAAGTTTTGCCTTTGATCATTGGTACATACATTGTAAATGGGAAAAGCCAGCCAGCTGTTAATCAACAAAACATAAAATTTACCTCATCAGAGATCAGAGAACTTCTGTTTCCTTTCATGGATCAGATCAGAATAGAGGTAGGCAGGGATTTAAAAACAAAACAGCATGAGATCAAAACAGCAATGGAGAAGTTTTCAAAAATGTCTTTAATAATATTTTATAATATAACATGATGATACTGATATAATTTATACAAATATGACATGGACTCTTTTTTCTTTCAGTTCTAGGCATAATTCTTACAGGAAAAATTATGCTTATTCATTTTTCTAATACAAATACTTGCCTAGGTCAATATTCTCAGAAATGTGGTTCTATTAATGTAAATATGCATATGATTTTATTCACATACTTACCAAGAACTGTTTCAAAGCACAGTATGGGATTGTCTGTGTTGTTGTTTTTTTTTATCATTTAACCTTTTCTTATTTGGTCCTAACATCAAATTGTTACTCTAGTTAATTAATGCAAAAAGTTAGCTTTTCTTTCTGTTTAAAAGGAAGTAGTGATATGTGAGCTCCAGTTAAATTATTTTTAGCCTGCTAACATTTTTGGTGTTTTGGAACAACTTCTTCCTATCCAAAGCATGAACCTATAAAAAGCACTGAAGCTGCCCAATGCTCTTCAAAACTAGATTGCCCTGACTCATTGTTGACTAATCTGTCAGTAATACGTCAGTGTCATCACTTTAAAACTACTGCAGGCTTGCAAGCACCTTAAGATCCAGAGTCCAGCACACAATTTTTCAAGTGTTATCTTGGACATGTTCCACTAAGGAATATGCTTTACCTGGCGAGCTTGCAGTTCCATACCCTGGAGTCTTCAGAACATTTTTCTTCAAAGTCTCATAAGAGGACTGGCCTCCTCAGAGCAACTCAAAAATAGCATTTGCACAGGTTCTTTGGGATGCTGCAAAGATGCAGCAGTTTGTCCTACAGGCAACTCAACTTTTCATCTAATGACACTGTAGTCATTAGCTCTACTAGTAACGTAAAACACATAAAAGGTCAATGTAAAAAAGGTATTGGCTTCCAGTATGGCTAATACAGCAATTTGTCACAATATATAGAGTTCAGATTTAAGTTATTGCTGCATTGTCTTCAAACAATGCACAAATACAGACTGGGTAATGACTGGCTAGGTTGCAGTATTGCAGAGAAGTACCTGGGGATGACACTAGACCATAAACTGAATATGAGCCAACAGTGTGTTTTAGTTGTAAAAGAAAGCCAACAGTGTGCTGGATTATATTAATGAGTGTCACTAGCAAATCAAGGGAAGTGACTCTTCTACTCTACTCAGCACTGGTAAGCCCTCCCCTGGAGTACTGTGTCCATTTTTGGTCCTCACACCTCAAGAAGTCTGTGCAAAGATTGGAAAGAGTCAAGCAGAGAGCAACAAAAATAATTAGAGGCTTGGGAAGCAAGACCTATGAGGAAAGGCTGAAAGAGTTAGGGTTATTTAGTGTGGAGAAGAGAAGAGTGAGGGGATTTGACAACAGTCTTCAAATACCTGAGAGGTGATTTTAGGGGATGGTGGTGGGTTTAAACTGCAACAGAAAAAAAATTAGTTTGCAGATTAGGAGGAATATTTTGACTATGAGGCTGTCAAGCATTGGAACAGACTAGCTATGGAAGTTATGGAATCTCCATCCCTGAAAATGTTAAAGAGCAGATTAGACAGACATTTGGCTGGGATGCTTTAGTTGGGGACAATTCTTCTTTGAGTAGGGGACTAGACTAGATGCCCTTGTGTCACAGACCAGCTGGGCACTATGAGTGTATCAATTCTATCGCAGGCCAACTGGGCACTGCAAAGGTATCAGCCCCTGGGCTGTTTGGTTCAGTTTCGGATTGAGGAGGCAAAGTTGGGAAGGGTGAAGCAAAAGCAAATTTATTATAGCTTACATACACAACAGGTAACAGAAAGATAAATGCGATAAGCAGATAATGCAATATTAAAGAGCTAATAGTAAATAATAACAACAGATAGATGGATCAATTTTGTCACAGGCCAACTGGGCACTGTGAGGGTATCAGCCACTGGGCTGTTTAAAACAACAGACAGCCATAGGTTGGCAACTTACCAATAGTCCCTCGATGCCAGGTGCACGCCAAGTGATTCCAGTGAAGTCAGGTGTCCCCGATTGACGCTGTCGGAGGGATTACCAGGGAAGGTCCCTTGATTAGGATCCGATCCTCACTCACACTGGGAGTCCGGAGTCCAGGCTTGGAACAGCAATGACCTTTCTGTTCCCTCCTTCCTGCTGGTCACCTGACGCATGCGCTTTTTATACTTAGTCTTATGCTAATCTGTTGGCTTTAGAGCCACTCACAATCTTGCCCTATAGCTGTTACCCTATGGGATTGAAAGGTTTTAAAAATTATCATAAAAGGTTACTACCCAGACTCAGGTTTATCCAATAAGCAAATTACAATGCAGCATCTTGAGGTTTGAAATTAACATTACTAAGCCCAACCGTTTTAGGTTTCTCTGAATATGCTTTCTTGGGACGTGCTTTCCTGGAATGTCTTGGGTGTGCCAGGCGGTTGGATCCAGTTTTTCAGTATTGTCAAGGCTGAACCCTGAGCAAAAAGCATTAGGTCAGCTAATATTGCAGCTACAGCTTCACCTTTGGGGCCCAGTCAGTTCCACGATTAATACAAACAGTTAGTTTTATCACTTTAGTTAAACTTATGACAGACAAGTTACATTTGTGGGTTACGAACTTACTAGCTTTATATTAGCTAATATTACCTGTTAGGCAAAAATACCAAATGCCTTCAAGAAGCACATATTTATTGCTTATTAATCCCTCTGGTTCTGGCCGTCACACCCTTGTGAGGTCTCTTCCACACCAATAACCTCCTAGGCTAGGGACAGACATTCAAAAAGCCTGAGCCTGAATTGATTCAATCTTTGCAGGTTAGTCTAACCTGGCTAAGCTAAATCACTTTGTAATTGCTCAGACATCCCCTCTGGACTGAAAAAATGCTGGCACATGTCTGCAGTGGCTCAGGCTAGAAGCCAGGGGGCGCTAAAGCAGCCCTCCCTTCCCTTCCACAGGGCTGTGCTGAGGGGGCATTGCCATGCCTCAGCAGGATGCTGTGATTATAAGGAGGAGTTCTGACCCTTGCTTGATAACAGAGCATTTATCAGCTTTGCTATCAGCATTTAACACCCCATCAGAAAACAAAGCCTCTTAGTTCAAGCTCTTCTTAAACAGCATTTTTCAAAGGAAGGAATGCAGGGACATTACCAGTTGAGCTGCTGATTAGCTCCAAAAAGCCCTAAGCAGACACTGTCCTATCTGCCTTACACAGCATTAGCTAGTGTACCACATACTGGCTACAGTCTATGCTATGGGAGAGAAGAGGAAGGGATCTCTGCTTAAGCAGCAAGTGGTGGTGGGGCGGGGGGCGCATGGAAAGCCAGGCAGACCCTGCTGTGGCTTGCAAGTCTCTGCCAGAGCTGCAGACCGGGGGGACGTTGCAAGTCTCTGCTAGAGCTGCAGCCAGGGAGCAGAGGGGAGGGGCCAGCCCTGCTGTGAAGCAGAGAGCCTCGCCCAGCCCAGACAGCATGCCGGGATGCTGGGGGACTCTGATTTAACTTAAACCAGCAAGGGATCTAGGACAGACATTGCATAAACTGGTTTGACCCAAATCAGTCAAGTCTGATACTACATTCAACCAGGTTTATCTCAAACCAGTTTTAGTCATTTTCAAACTGGTTTATGTGCACTGAATATCTGTTCTGTTACAGGTTTAAAGCAGTTTCTGATCACTTCCTATAATTTAGAGTAAATAGAAACTAAGTACAGTAAAAGCTGTGTTATCCGGCATCCATGGGGGATGGTGAGTGCCGGTTAATTAAATATGCTGGTTATCTGAGAGGTGTCTTTGCCTGTTCAGGCTGCCGCCCCTCCCACTGCATCCAGTGCACCAGGGCTTTCACTCCCTGGCATCAGTGTGCTGGGGGACAGGGAGAGGGGCCTCACGCAGGCTGCTTTGCCCTGGGCCATGGTTCAAAGTTGACGAAGTGGGACTTGACGAAACTAGAAGTGCCATGGTGGGACTTCCGGTTTCATTGATCAGCATGCTGGTTAATAGAGCTTTCTGGATGGTAAAGTGCCGGATAACACAGCTTTTACTGTAAAAGAAAATATAGACTGAGCATTGGAAGAAGTTTTCAGACAATGAGATTGGATTGTGCCATCATTTGGAAAAGGAAACTGTGGATGCTCTGTTTCTTGAAATATTTAAATTAGAGTGAGCAGATCATCAGGTTAGAAAAACAGTGCATCAGATAGATTCCTGCATTAGTGGGTGGAGTAAAGGACCCATAAATGCCACCTAAGTCTTTTCCAGTTTTTGCCACTTAAAAACTCTATTTTATTCTATTTATTATTTATATATAATTTTAATGTTGAATGAGAAATATTTTTCATTCTGGAGATACTGCAGAGTACACTACCATAAACTCCTTCCCTCCATCACTACAGAACTGATACTGTAATGCATGGCGGTGCACGTGTGTGTACATGCACCCCCTGAGATTGGCTGTGCACCTCCTGGAAGCTCCAGCTGTGAAACTGGAAGTGCCAGTGGAAGTTCACTTCTGGGTTTGCCGGTTTTGCTGCTGGTGGTTCCAGGCTCAGTGACCGGCCGCCAGAGGACCCCCCTCCCTCCCTTCTCCCGGTCAGTGATCGGCCTCTGAGGGATGCCCCTCCCATCAGCAATCTGGTGCCCCACTAGACTTGGTAGGCACCAGTTGCCCATGCTACAGTGCCATTTTATAGTGACTGATGCTTCCAAGACAAGGTGCTTAACAGTTAGGCTCTTACATCCATACCCAGGCAGGCAGCACTCAAATAACTAGATACATTTTTAGTTTTCAAATGCTGTGAGCACTCAGCTGTAATCAAAAGTGCTGAGTTCTCACTGATTGAAAATCAAGCCACATAAATATGGATTGGGGAGTCTTACTTTAGGCATCCAGTTTTGAAAACTCAGCCACTGACAATTCTTCTCCTGGTTCTGAGAGCTCGCTTTTCTCCTTCTTTTCTTCATAGAAATTTGCAGTTTATATTTCTTTCACGTGTAGCAGAGAACTGTGTGGTTTATACTGGGTACAGTTTGACTACCTGCAGTGCTTGATAAATGCCTCTGAAGGGAAAAAGGTGCAGTATTTATGACTGATTTGGCCAGTTCTTCATTCATTTAAAATGTGTTGAAATGCCATTTAACTTCTCACTCTGTGCTTGGGAATACAGGGATGTGCACAAGTTTTTGGTGAAAATGAGTTCAGTAGTTTCCGCCTTTTTTCCCCCCAGCTGCTCCAGGGTTCTCCTGAATTGATTGAGCCTAGCTTCTTTACAGCTGATTGCCATTTGCTACTTCACTCCCCAGGGGGAAATATATTGGCCCCCGATGATAGAAAAGGTAAGGAAAACAAAGTCTACAGTCTACTCTATACTTTTTGATTAAGAGATGTGGTGATGATAGTGGTAGCTGACTTAAGGACCTGACTGCTGGCAATTATTAACTGAACTCATTTAAAAAACATGGTCATTTCAGGTATGTTTTGTCACTATGGATCAGGCCTATTTAACAAAACATAAGTCTTGATTTGTGGGGGATATTTTCAAAAGCACAAATGGCATTTTTTTGCCTAATCAAACTAAGAGGCAATGGGAGCTCTGTGCCTATTATTTATGTTAAAAAATCTTCCACTTAGGCTTATCTAGCCTAGTTCATGGCTTGTAAACAAGTAAAACTGTATTTAAACACAGTGCTAAAAGGAGCCATTATTAGATCATGCTTTAAAGTGGTTAGACTAGATTTAATTGCCTGACTGGGTAAGACCTTAAAGAGTTAGAAAGGAAAATGGAAGGAAACCAGACGTGATCCAATACTGTATATACAAAGGCTTGCAAACATATGTGCTTTTCAAACATGGTTATAATCAAATCTGATTTGTGCTGACATTTACCAGTGCTACAAATTATGGACTCCATCCTCAGTTGCAGCCACCAAGCACTGAGTGCAGCTAAACTGGGAACCATGTGAAAGTGCCACCTGTGGTTTCTCAGTACAAGACCCAGTTCCTGCTCTCCATCCTCAGCTGCAATACAGAACAGAGGTGCTGCTTTTAGGTTTTACTGAAAATGATCAAGCCACACTTCATCTACTTTTTGGAACATCAGTAATTTCGTTTCCATTCTCCGGGGGGGAAAGTAATGTTATGGCTGCAATTAAAAGGGGAGAGGCCAAAAGAAAATTTAAAATGGTAAGCCTAGAATATAAGGGTCAGAGAACCTGCAGCACTTCCTTACTGCAGCTGTTGGGTTAAAAACAGGCACATCAATTTACAACATAATACAAAAATAAAAAGTTACACAGTGTCAGGGGTGACATCCAAATAAAAAGCCAGTTCCAAGCAATCACTTTAAATCTGTGCTTTTGTTTTGTTTCTCTGGACAGCCATGCAAATTGATCAGATGTTCAATATCTGTAATTTCTGGCACTCTTAACTTGCAAGAAGTACTTTTGTCCTCAGCGTTTCCTGCTGGCTGTGGGCACTATTTATTTGGCATTATGAGTAAGGCAGAAAAACAGCATGCCTTTTTATGTTGTTCCAAATTAAAAAGAAATAAAAATCAATATTTGTTTTCTGAATTGGACAAGACCATTTTTTACCATGTGATCTCATCACATCCATGTACCATATTTCCTGGTGTTCTATCAAGCCATAAGAAGGTCCTTTGCTAAGGCTATACATAATTGTTGTGATCAATGTAGAAAAAAGATTACCAATTTTTGTTGTTACCAAGCTGCTGTGTTATTGTTCTGGGTCTGCTGTGATTGCTAAGAAACTCTGAGGAAGACCATGTAAGCCTCAGATTCAGTGGTTTCACATTACTTGATATTTGTTTGTAGGCTTTCCTGGCACTTTTGACGTGACGGAAGGAATGACATATGAACAAATGCAGGTCAATATTTTTAAACATTATTTATGAACAATTGTGTTCTGTTATTTTTAACTAAAGTATTCATTTTTACTAAAATGAATGTTTTCTACCTGTAGACAGCGATTGAAGAGGTTCTGGAAGAAAGTGGCTATTATAGTTTCATTTCTAACAGGTGAGCTATAGCATTCAATTTCGACATGAAAAGGTGAATTATAAAGTGCTAGATAAATGAGGCATTTGGTTCTGTTTCCTAACTGGAGTTTTCTCTTTCAGTTTTTAACGAAGCACATGATTTTATGGCACATGGGTATAGTTGGGGAAAACTTATTTAGGACATTTTAGCCAGTCTTTGTTTTGGCCACAGGTGCTGTATTCTTTGCTCAGACAAAAGAATGCTGCATGCCTGGTAGCAATTTTCTCTTACTATTTTTTCCATATAAAAACTAAGTTAAAAGAAAAGGCACATCTATTATAATCATTTTGATGGGACTTTGTTTTTTCATAATACCCCACTGCTCAGAGCTCCAAGACTAAAACAAGCATAATCAGTATAATGATTAGATGCAAAACAAAAAAGAGGAAATGTAGGTGCTAACACACAAGGAGAGAGGCAACTGAAGTAAAGATTTTTGAAAACAGGTAAGTACCTTATCACTGTGATCAGCATCTCTTTCTCAAACAACAGTTAATTCATATAAAGAGGATTATTCATTCAAACATTACACAAAGCATAGTATCTCGAAACATAAACCTGGTATTTCTAGTTCTGTTTACAAGTCCTGTCTTAAATCACCTTCACCAGATATTTAATAATGTAAGTTTCCTTTCAGAAAAAATAGTTCAATTTTGCTTCTCCAGATCTTGCCTAAAAATCTGTTTCACTTATTAGAAGTAAGCAATATTTTCAGTCCTGGGAGCCAAACACTAGATTCCCAAATCCATACTTAGATGCTTTAAATCAAAATAACTTGATTTCCATACCAGCAACTTTATTTTCTGCACACCGGCAGCACCTGCTACTATTTAAATAGTATTTTCAGCTGCTAAGAATGTCTAAAAATCAGGTCATTTTTGCTTAAAGGACTTAGCTGATGATTTACTCCAGACTCTCAGATTTTAAATGTTAGTCTTCTTATTTAGTTTTTTGTACAGGATACTTTTTTCAAAAGTGTCTCATTATTTGCCTTTAAAAAACTTGGATTTCCAAAGACAAAAATTATGCTATTGCCAGCAGCAAAATATTAAACCATTAATCAGCACCCCTCCCCACCCCCCTACTCCCAAATTATGAAGTTTTAAAAATTAAAGATTGGTCTTAGCTTTTCTTTTACGCCTCTAGGCTATATACATGTCATGTTTTCAAGGGGTTTTTTGCAGCTGTGAAGGCTAGA
>NW_005842022.1:441791-463682 GCF_000455745.1 Alligator sinensis | reverse complement strand
ATTCCTGCTCATGTGCATCCAGGATCTGGCGTTTTAAATGAAGCATCAAATATTTGTAAGATACTGTAAATTTCAAGCTGTCAGCTCTGAAAGCTCTGTGAGGTCCAGGGCATATACCCTTGTGATACTTTAGTGATATTTTCTCTGGATGTTCAGCATTGTTTTCATAGTTGTCTTCCAGGACACCTCTCTTTGTATCAGTAATCTTCTCAAGGTCTAATAAAGCCATTATATAAATGGCCTGTATTTTGATATGCATTTACCTTTTGCATGCTGGCTAGAAAACATCCTGCTAAAATTAAATAGGCAGGTGTTGGTTAAGTATAGGCAGGCATCTTATACACATACTAATATAAAAAACAGTTTATTAGGAAAATATACATGGATAGGATCATGAAATATGCTTGCATTTTACCATATAGTATAGGAATGGGCAGTTGACACACCTTATGCCATTAGCTCTGGAGATGGTTTTCCAAGTCTTCTAATTGCAGTATCTATTTCCTAGATGTGGCATCATGTGTGTTGTGGATTCTCTAGGATATAGTTGTTTTGGGGAATCTGTTCAGGGTAAATCCATGTGGAGCACTGGGAAACTGATTCTCAGAGTTAGAGTTGGCTTCCTGGTGTGGTCCTGAGACAATGCAGCTATATGCTTCCCCACATTTGGAATTTGGGGCAAAACCAAAATTGACCCTCTTGGTTAAATTTTTGGAGAGAGTTAGATCTCCCTCACCTGTTCAAAGAGTATTATTTGATCTTCAAGTTTCACTTTTTCTTGCTCTCAGTGGTTAATGTGTGGAAGACCTCTGAGAACTCTAAACAGCACTGAGCAGAGCTCAGTTTACACAGCTCATCTGTGTGGATTTTAAATTTCACTGGTGCATTGTTTCCATTGAACATCCATTCTCTCATAGTATTTCACACATTACAATGATGGATAAATAACAGCGATACTGCAGTTTTCTTTGACCTGTTACTGACTGCATTACAGTCTTTTGCTGTTACACCAGGAGCTACTGTTCAGCATACGTGCTGTTGTCTACAGTGGATGCATACTTGCACTTCCTTCTTGCCCTAGTTCAAATCCCATTTCCAAGTAGCCTGTGTATTCTTCTCTCTTTCAGAAATCGCTTTGACACCCTGGCCGCACCCAGGTGAGCACGGCCATGCTGTGTGTGGCGCCACAGACACGAGTGCATCTTTAGTGCACCACATACCATACATTGTTCTCCACACTGCAGGGGAGCAGTGCAGGATATCCAGGAGTAAAAAAAAAATCCATGTGCAAAAAAAAAGCAGAGTGGCACACGTGGGGCATTACGCACCACTCAAAACTGGAGCCAGGCCAGCTGGAGCCACACTCCGGCTGTTGCCCAGGCTTTAAGCAGCCGGATTGCCATGGCTGCAGCCCCAGGAGACTCCCAGGATCCCAGGTAAAGCTGCTGAGGCCAGACCAGTGCTGGCCCCAGCCTCCCAAACCCCACCTGGGGTAACTTGCTGCATGCCAGAGGGCATGTGGCACAGCCATTCCCCAGAGACAAATAGTGGTGGCACAAGGTGTGCCACTGCTAATTGTCTCCTGGGAACCATATGTCCACACTTGTATAGATGCAGCCCCTGGGTCCTTGCTCTCAAAAACACCTACCTGCCTTTCTGTAATGAGGGTTTCTAAAATATGCTCTGCTCAGTGCTGTTTAGAGTCCTCAGAAGTCCTGCACATTTTGCTTCATACATGCGGTCTTGGTAGTCAAACAGTCCAACTTTCAGCATCTGCCCGAAATAAGACCATTCATGTAGCTGACAACCATGCAGCAGTAGGTTTTACCTCAAAATCTCCAAACAGGTGCATGTGGCTTGAAGGACAAATCAACCTCCTTAAACTGCAGTCCAGGTTATTTATCAATGTCCACCGTTATTTGGCCTTTTCCCACTACTCATAAAATGATCTACTTAGGGTCAAATATTATCTTCTTTTCTTTGGGAACTGGGAAAAATAATAATAAAATCCTACTAGTAATTAGATGTGTTTTCTTTTTAGCAGTCAGCTCTGCTATTTTTCTAGTTAGACCTATCTACCTGTTTAAAATGCTTTCTTCTCAATCTAGCTGTGGAAAGTGTACAGATAGAATTAATAGATTCATAGGTTGTGAGGCTGGAAGGGACCTTGGAAGATCATCAGGTCCAGCTCCCTGCACCAAGCAGGAAAGACAGCTGGAGTCAGGTGACCCCAGCAAGGTGACCGTCCAGTTTTCTCTTGAAGATTTCCAAGATAGGTGATTGCAACACCTCTAGAGGTAGTTTATTCCACAGTCTGGACAGCCTGGCTGTGAAGAAGTGTCTTCCTAATGTTGAGCCTGAAACAGTCTTCCAGGAGTTTATGGCCATTACTCCTGGTTTTCCCCAAGGGAGCCCTGGTGAACAGTTGTTCACCGAGCCCTTGAAGTATGCCCCTGATGTAGCGGTAAGCCTCTATCAAGTCCCCTATCACCCTTCTCTTTTTCAGGCTGAAGAGTCCCAGGTCCCTTAGCCTTTCCTCGTATGGCTTGTCGTGCAAGCCTTTAATCATACGGATGGCCCTTCTCTGGACTCTCTCAAGGTTTACCATGTCCTTGTTGAAGTGCAGTGCCCAGTACTGGATGTGGTACTTGAGCTGCGGTCTCACCAATGCCAAGTAGAGTGGAAGAATCTTCCACTGGAGATGCATAGATTGATGCATGCCAGGGTGTTATTTGCCCTGTTGGCTATGGCATCACACTAGAATTCTGCAGTGTTTGTGGGGCTTCTACCACTGAAATAATTTAAGTAGTTGCTTTTATGTCTGTCTGTCTGACTGTCTGTCTTCTCTCCATGATCTCTGCCCTCCTGCCAGCCCCTCCCCAAAAACCCCAATACAAAACAAAGACTCTAGTAAGAAATGGTAGTGATATTGAGGGTATGTCTATGTCTATACTGGTATTTAGGCTTAAGTTTTGATGTTAAACTCAACCAGCCCAAGCCATGTGTGAGCAGTTTTCTGTGTCTATATATCATACTTGATAGCCTGCGCCAAAGTCATCTATATCATGCTGCATACACATACAACATAAGAATCAGTCTTATCTTTCCTTCTGAATTATCTCTACTTACAGATAGTAGAGACAGGAAGTGGAATGCATATAGGTCAAGATTCAGAAACTGGGAATTATGGAATCACTGCTTCAAACTTTAATGCCTGTGGCTCATAACTTCCAAACATACTGCAGACAAAAGTGACCTGCAGATGAGCAGTAACTGAGTGTACCTAACGCCTGTAAGATTAACCAAACTTCCAGAACAAGGATAGACTACCATCAGGAGTTGAGCTGCAGGGTTTATTGTATACATGGTTGGCAGGTAGGGCTTAAGGTTGACTTTAAGATAAACCCTAACTGTCAGTGTGGACAACCTCAGGAAATGACAGAAGAAAGAGAATCAAAAGTATAAATTGTGTGGAATGCTGAGAAATAATCCAGGCAACCTGATTGGGTGATGGATGGAATATTAATTCTTTAGAAAATGAGAGACTAAGCCTCAGAAGAAAAATGTCATGCACTTTTTTTTTCATTTTCATTATAATAGTAATTACTAGCTCAGTGCCAGCTATTTCATGGGGATTAATGACCAGCTGGGGATAATGACCCTCAGCTGTATCTTGAATAATCAACTTGGGTCCATCTATCATAATCCCCAGAAAGTACTCAGTGCTTCCATTAGTGTAGCTTGTTTGTACAGAAACTTGAAAAATACAAGTTAAAAATTAGCTGAGTTTCAGACTCCACCCTTTCTCTTACTTTTACTTCACTTGCTAGCGTCGGATGAAGTAGGTTGTTGCCTGTGCAAGTTCATACCTCTCTGAACTTGTTAGTCTGTAAAGGCAGCTATACACATGCTCTGGGGTTGGGGTGGGGGGAGGGTGCCTTTAATTAGAGTGGCTCTGAAAGCTGTTCTAATTAAAGTGCCTGCAGCATCATGTGTATCCATGTGTCCATCATGTGTATTCAGCATCCCACACTTCAAAATGGCAATGGAGTCACTTTAACTGAACCTCGTTCAACAAGTTTTAGTTAAAGCTCCTCCCACCACTGTTTTGAAATGTGGAGTCACTGAATACATGTGACACAGAGGCTGCTGGAGCGCACTGATTAGCACACTCCAGCAGACTCGAGACTGCTCTGAATCATGTGAATTAGCAGAGCTCTATCACATGTATAGGTCCCCTAACATACCATCCTTCCCTACCTTCTGCTTAACTTCATTTTATGTTACACCAAATATGAGAGTGGTTTATCAACATACGTCTGTTTTGTTTGTTTGTTTGTTTTTTGCAAACCTATTTATAAGACAGTGAAAACCTGTTGCAATTTTTTATCACACTTCAAAATATCAAGGTGGACATACAACACCCAAGTGGAACCAAATATCTGATTTGAAATGCCTTTGCTGCATGTTATATTACATTGTATCATATATAGTTGCACTAAAGTGTACTAGGAGGCATAATCTAAGCAAAATCTCAGCTGTATGAAAATGGATTTGTTTCAAGTAAATAAATCCTGCAAAACTCACAAGGTCAGAGACTCTAGTGATCTTCAGCTGAGTGCTGCTGCTTGCTGAGATTCCAAATGAATTATTATGTTATACATACAATCAGAGATCCTCTTATGGTAGAGAAGTGTTATTTCAAGAGTAATACTGTGACAAAGAGACCATTTCTAGCACCACTAATAAAGTGAGAGTGAATCAAAAACATATATTCTGTATTTTATACATTATTTTTTCACAGCTTTGTTCACTACATTTTTTTCAATTCTGTTCTTTTAGAGGTAGAGAGCATTTGTTCAAATAGTTACAGAAAACGGTTTCACCAAAAGGAAAACTGTCAGCTTTGGCTCTAATGATAGCTATGTATTATTAACCATTCTAAGAATTGCATAGGATGTTACTCCTAGGAAAGTGATCAGACTCAGGAATGAGAGTGGAATCCGAATTTTGACTGGTTAAGGTGGGGTTGATGTATGATGGGATTAATGATCATACGGCCTTATCACTTGAAAATCTAAAAGTGTTGCAGGAGCTTTCCTATATTGAGTGACATCCCATTTCAACCTTTGCTCCAGAATTCATTTGCCTATTGACTCATCCTGTCTTGTTAAAGAGTCAGATTTGTATTTTGATTCATAGATGCTAAGGTCAGAAGGGACTTTAAGGGTCCAACCCCCTGCCTAGGCAGGAAAAGGTGCTGGGTCAGATGACCCCAGCCAGATGCCTATCCAGCCTTCTCTTAAAAACCCCCAAAGTAAGTGAGAGCGCCTCCATCCTTGGAAGCCCATTCCAAATTTTGGCCACCCTTACTGTGAAGACGTTTTTCTTGATATCTAGCCTAAATCTGCTCTCTGTCAGTTTGTGACCATTGTTCCTTGTTACCCCAAGAGGAACCCTGGTGAACCCACTTTTTTTTCAGTGTCCTAGATTATACCAGTCTAGTGGCTGGAGGACAGTATATAGCTCCAAAAGAGTCAAACCTATCTCACTTCCATTTCTCCTTAAGTTTTTGGGAATGGTTTGAAATTCTGAGGCTTGGCATGTTTAGAAGATTCTAAGGCATGTTCCAGTGGTTCTCAACCTAGTTAAATCCAAGGTACCCCTTGAAAAATGCCAGTTCTTATCTTTGACTTGTTTTTTACTGCAGAAAAGTGATTCTTCTGTTGCAAAGAACTCAGGGAAATAAACAGAAACAGATTTCATATTGTTCTTGATGCTATGGATTCCTGTTTGAATTCTCTGGCTTTATCCTGTAAATCATATGTAGGTGTTTGCAAATCTAATAATGCTAATATTGAGCAGTATCCCATGTCATCCTTAAAAGGATCTCAAGGCACCCCAGGGTGCTGTGGCATCCTGGTTGAGAATCACTGGCCATCTCTACACACTGATAGCACTATTATTTAGGCTTCTTTTTCATTTACACCATTTATTTCTAATCCCAAATAAAATATATTATCTGGGCTTGGTGCCTTGTCCTAGCCTTTTGTCATCTTAACAAGTTAGTCTATGATTTCAAGTTTAGGCTGGTGACCCTGGCCTCTGTAATCACTGCAATCTACAAACTTTTGTAATAGTTGAAGTTGGGGTTCTTTGGAAAACAGTGTCCTTCTGTTCACCCGCTGAGGTTCATTGGAGATCAAGACCAGCTCAGTCCCTGTTATCTAATGTCTCTTTTAGTACCCTGGGCTTCAGACAAAGACAATTCACTTTCACTGAGACTTAAAGCATAAAATTTATAAAAGCTGCATGAGACTCAAGATCCAGGAAATAGATTCAAAACATGATAGACTTTGTCAACAGAGCAGAATTGGCTAAACTTAGAGTAGGAATGGGCAGAAGTGTCTGCATTCATTACAGCAAAATCTCCTCCAAAGTCTGAAGTGAAATATAACATGGCCAACTTTCACCATTCTTCTGGTATCAGTGTGCACCCATAAAACACGTTGGTGAAGTGTATCATGTCTTCCTCTAGTGCTGGTCCACACAGTGGAATGACAACTTATTACTGATACAGTTCACTACATCACTTTAAATTGCAAAGGCTTGTGTGGTAAATCTAAAGGTTCTAGATCTGCTGATGAACCATGTGGTCAATGCTGCATGATGGAATTTAAGTTTTTTTCTAAGATTACTCTATAAAAACTTGGGAAATTATACACCCACACACATGCATTCTACATTAAAAGAAAATTCTTAGAGTCACATTCAAATATTAAGAAATACCAGAATCAAGATTGCTCATATAAGCTTTAATTTAGCCCCTTCTACTTTGGTGTTATGATACATTCTTCAGGAACATGATCACATACTATTTTACCAATACGAGCCCCGCCTTATTAAATGTTCAATATAGATGTGCCCTGGGGATAGACTGCGGGGGTGGACTGAAGGACACTGTTGTCCAAAGAACCCCTGCTTCATCTATTACAAAAGTTTGTAGATTGCAAGAAGGGAGGGTTTCATTGTTAATGGACATCTTTTTTCTTGAATCTGGATAAAGTTCCTGTGCTAGGAAGTTACTTAAACCAAACCTTTCACAGGTGGTTACTAACTGTGTTACTCATTATCTGGGTGCCTGATCTGATTTGCAGTTGAGTTAAGTGCTCATA
This sequence comes from Alligator sinensis, assembly GCF_000455745.1. Taxonomy (NCBI): domain Eukaryota; kingdom Metazoa; phylum Chordata; order Crocodylia; family Alligatoridae; genus Alligator; species Alligator sinensis. Next base: position 456,507 of record NW_005842022.1, on the reverse strand, counting down.
GCTGCAGCTGAAGTCAGTAAGAACACAGCTTGGAACATATAATGTAAAGTACTTTGAAAAATCAGGTTTTAGGTATTTCAAACACCCCAATTAATGGATGCTTTTGATCTTAATCTCCCCTGTATCGTACTTCAGTTTGCAATCTGTGAAGTGGAAATAATACCACTTCCTAATCTCCTGGGGATGTTGTGAAGATAAATTAATTACTGTTTTTGGTAGTGTTGGAGTGATGTTGTAGCTGTGATAGTCTAGGAATTATGCAAGATGCAAGCCTTTTTGTGGGTGATATTTTTTATTAAACCAGCTGCTTGATTGGGATAAAGTTAGACAAGCTTTCAAATGCAAGGAATTGTTCATCAGGTCATCTGATAGAACCATCAGTAAAATGTCTGGTGCACTTAGAGTCATAGTTTTGGGGGAAAACTAATGTGTGGATGTGTAAATTCAAAGGTGTATTGTAATGTAGATACACTAAAGACCCACAGTAAGGGTACATGGGCAGCCTTCATTCTTGCATTTCTTAATTTTTATGCATTTTAGTAAAGTTCTTTCAATATAATTCGTGTGTGGGGGAGGGGGCGTAGGTAGGTTTTTACAGATTCTAATCCTATCCTTATCACTATACGATCAGACCCCCTTCCAAAAGCATAATAAACGTGACCAGTATAACATGTGCTTCCTTTTGTGTCTCATCATCTTCCCAGGAGAGAACTGTGTGCACAGTGGAGTGCTTTGATTCATGCTTAGGGTCTGGTGTTTTTGACTATACATTTTGAAAGATGTTAGAGAAAGTAGGCTGAAGAAGTCTACCTCACTCTTGAAATGGAAGTTGGATCAGCTTCTGAGGGAAAGAAAAAAAAAATGTTTGTTACTTTCCAGCAGTACTGTGCTTGAGAGAAAAGCTGTATATTATGTTTCCATGGGGCAATAAAATATAATATAGTACAGGTTTGCTTATTTGATGCCATCTTCACCAGTGTAAAATTGGCAGAAGCATTTCCACCACTTCCTGCACTAGCTCTCTTGCCTGGCATTTCAGGAGCATGTTAAGAGAAAATGGGTAGAGATGTAGACACCACACTGCTCAAGTATCTACGAGACTTTTCACCAGTAGCATAAGATAAAGCTTGCCTCCCTGCTACTTTAGGTCATGTCAGAGGCAGGTCACTAGGAATATGGGAGCTTAGATTGGCTCTGTACAGATCCCACCATGACACTGTGCTCAAACATTTGTCACGTGAAGTTACCCTGCCTATAGATTGTAAGTCCAAAGGAAGTGTTAAATCAAGCATGTCAAACGCATAGCTCGTGGACTAGATCCAGCCTGAGGAACCATTCCATCTGCCCTACTAGTAGTCTGGTAGGCTACTGGAAGTTGTGGGGGAACATGTCTTGCTGCAGAATATGGGGTTCCTGGACCCCAATGGACATGGCCATTGGCGGCAGGGGTGAGTGAAGGCTGTGCAGATACAGCCCTCACTTGCTCCATGACTGCCTACCCTTGGATCTGTGCCACTGCCTGCTCTCCAACCCATGCTGCTGCTTGATGCCTGACCTGCACTATTGCTGGCCCCACACCCAGAACTAGACCCACTGCAGCTGCTGCTCACTCCATGGATCCTGTCCAGGAGGAGCCCTGCAGTATGGGTCTGGCCTGGAACCCAGGGTGAGTTTGATACCCCTGTGTTAAATACATCTTGCCTGATCCCCTGAATAGCAGGCTATGACATTTGTCCCAGTAAGTCCCGTCTCAGGTTCATTAACTTACATTTGAATTAAAACATGCCTTGTAGAAAGGCATTCAAATTTTCCTGGCTCATACATTACATTTATATCATAGGAACTTACTGTCAAAAGCACAGAAACCTAAGAAACTCTGGTCTTAGTGAAATTGAGTAGTAAGGATTTCCTAGGGTCTACAAACACTTACTTACTGTCTACCTCTTATCTTTTTAGGTATCACTGCTATCCATGGGGAACAAAGAATTATCCATCCAAAAGATGAGAGCTTGCAATTCTGAACAGATTTTTTCTTCCCCCCTCTTGTGAAGTCAAACTGCCTGTTGTATTTCAGCTGATACTGTCTGATCACCAAAGGGATAAGCTTTGCTCAAAAGATGTTGATCAGAAGGGATTCCAGTGCTGAAACAAATATGGGACAATTTCAAGAAACCTCATGCTGATGAATATCAGTATGACACTTTTATAGTAGCTCTGTTTACATCATAATATTTTTGCACTTTACAGGGAGAGGCTCAGTACATACTGTTTGGGAAAATGCTTTAAGGTTTATGCATTAGAAAAGAAACCCAACTCCTGATATTGCAAACCCTCTATTTTTTTATTTTATTTTTTTAAAGAATTGTTGAATACTCAGGAAAGAGAGGAAAGAGAGAGAACTTTGTAGAAACTATATTTTAGGGCCCATAGCCTTGCTTTATATCAGTTTATATCTTTTATACTAAGAGAAAGAAATAAAAAAAGCACAAGACAGAAAACAAAATATTTGTATGTTCACTATACCAGAATTAGAAGCTGATTACATGTCATCAAAATAATCTGAAGATTTAAAAGAAATTCCATTACTCATATTTTAACCATTTGCATAGTAATAATTTCTAATGCTGGTAAAGTATATTAATAGTCAGTATTTATAACTTGCATAGCTTCTGAGAATAATTGTCAATTTTCAAATTGAAACTTCAAATACAGTAGTAAAAAGTGTGTGTATATGTGTTGTGTATCTTTCTGTACATCACATTTAGACGTGTATATATGTGTATATATAAAAAATGTATCATATGTACATGTGTATACAATGTTATATACACACGAGTTTACTGTTTAACAGAAGAAGAAAATGAAGCTAATGCTTTGCTGCTAGTGGGACATAGTACTTAATGCACTTTGAGAATTTCCATTTTTATGTACTCTATAAATTTAATAGAGATGCAGTGTCGCTTAATTCAGTACTTCTAAAACTATTCTTTGTCTCTAGAGTTTAGTATTCAATACTGGCAAAATGTGAGAGTGGTTTTCCATAGTCCAAGTACTATATCCACTCTGTCTAGCATAACTGCTAAAAATAATTTCAGTACATTTGATAATATCCCTACTAGAAACTGCTAGAAACTGCTGATGCTTATTTACATCATGCTTATCATGCTTATGTATGTGATGGATACGGATACATAAGTATGTCATACAAACTGTATATGCACTACAAAGTGTTTCAACCATACTCTGTTTGCAACACGCACAAATGAGTAAACATAATTTCTTAACAAGGCACAGGACATTATTTCATTTGTAATCTGTGATTTTGTTGCCCTTGATCCTGCATACAAGTTTATAAAGGGAGAAAAAATGAAGGACTACAAAGACAAAAAAGGGTGAGTTGAAATGAGACATGGGCTTATTTTTATGCTGTGGCAACCCATCTTTGGAAAGCGCATGTTACAGCCCAATTTAACATAAAACATTTCCATCAACAAGTCTGAGCTTAATGCACAACGCCACTGGGCACTGTTTGGCAATGGTGGAAAGACAGAGTAATGATAGTAAAGGTCCACTGAGGAGCTACAGAATGCAAATGATGGAACTACAAGTAAAGGTGGCATGAGCATACAGTTTGTCTGAGCATAGATGTTGATGTCCTAAAGAAGGACAGTACATATTATCCTGAGGAAAATGTTAACAACAGGAATCCCAGAGCTGCATAAATCAACATTTAAAGGGTACGATAAAAAAATATTTTAACTTGATATTCTCACAATTAAGATATCAATGTGAAGAGTCTCTTAACCATAACCCCAAAGGTTGATTCCTTTCATCAATTTTCCCTGCTTTCCTAGTAAATGCAGTTCTAGTTAATGCCAATCTACTTATTATGGGTATGTGTATGACCTTGAGGAAACAATGTCCTATAGCTTTTCCTCTCACCTGCCAATAAATGAGTGTCATGCTTTGCAGTCTCTTATCATCGTATTACTAACACTGCTGGTTACATTTAATTGAATACAGAATCCAATTCTGGAGACTTATTCTGTTTCTTGGTATGACTTCATCTAGTGACCCCCAAGTGACATCTGCATTAAAACCACAGAATGAAGACCCCTCTATGTTGCTACTGGAATAAAAGCTTTAACCTGTGATGCTACATAAAAACTAAACCTCTTCAACATATAATTGCATGTTTTTGAAAATATCAATATACATTACTCTGAATTAATACATCGTTGCACTGAGCACTTCAAAATTCACCATACTTCATCTTGGGAATATTGAAGTAAACATAGTGCTTCCTTTGATGTAGAGTAACAGATGCCATAATCACTAAAGAATGGAAAATGTTGAGTGTTTAACCACTCCCACCGCACGTATCATTGGAAAGCAAAACCAAAGACTCTCATGTCTTGCAAACAGAAGCTTATCAAACTGGTTCTCCAAAGAAGGTGCCACTTCCTCCAGATTGTCCCACTGGGCTGTTACCATTTAGAAAGTAATATGATATAAATAGAAACTGATGATAAGTGAGATATTGCTCACAATACAGCCATTAAACGTTAACTCAGCTTTTGATTAAATGCAGCATTTATGTTTGGTTTTGAGAGTGCTGGTGAATATCAGTCTTAACGGAGGCAAAAGAGAATGTTGAATTAATTGTGTTATCAGCCTAAACAGGAAATAACCAGAAAAAGAGATTTGTGTGGCATCAAAATTAATTGTATGTTTTGTTATCCTTTTCCCCCCACCCCAGAAAAGGCCTCATTGAAATTAATCCCTGATATATTGGTTCTACTCCCACCTAATAGATGTACCTGCAGTCATTTCTATTCAATAGTATAAAACTATCTTCACTGACATATTGGAGATGAGTAAAAATATTTGTTTACAAATTTCTTCTCCAGACAACTTTTTGGATTATAAATTGTCAGACTGTAGTGAATGCATTAGCAATGGATTGGCACTTCTTTTCAGGAATGTGAAGAAACTGATAGTTTGGATTTTTGTGATACTATAAAGGGTCTGTTGTTACTTGATGGCATTATTTGCATTGGAAAACACAGTACAGTTTAGGAACTCTTATTAAGTTTACTCCAAATATATTTGTAGTATTGCTATTTATGGGGTGAACCTTGTGTGGCCCTTTTGTGGGTCTAACGGAAAGCCTCCCCAAATGAGCGTGTCAGCCGCGTGTAATGGTGGCCAGAAGTGAAGAGCAAGCTTAGGGGACAACTCTGCAGCAGCTGTCCCAGTGACATGCCAAGTTAGGAAGTAGTCCAATAGGGACACTGGCAGTACATGGACAGGCCAAAAGTCCATGCTATGTGCTTCATCAGTTAGTCCCCCTGCAAAGTGGTAATGGCACCCAGAATTTACTAGTTTGTTGGTTGTTGCAGGTTAGGCATGAAGAGATTCTCTCTCATCCCCTCACATTTTTGAGAATATAGATCACTTGCATTGAATGTTAAAAGACATTTACTGCTGTGTTGTTTCTCATTCTAAGAGTAAACTGTACCCTGTTCAGTGTAGTACAATGGTGAGGGAAGTCACTACTTTCTAACAATAAGCTTGAGGCCCTATGCTCCCAAATGCCAGCCCTGTGAGATTCTGAAGTGTCACTAATGCCATCAAGACTGATTAGCATTGAGCACACATATACAGAGATGTTATTAGCTGGAACAGTGTTAAACATGAATCAAATTATATACTTTTTTGTTAACTTACACATTTTAATTTTTAAAATACAGTATGGCTATATTTATGGTTTGTTTCTTTGACAAGTGGTTGCCAGTGGTTCACTGAGGTGATCCATGCATTGTGAAGCGTCATTTCCTGTGGAAATTCTGTGAATACTGTCTCTCCTCTGAGAAGTTAGACCCACTATTCTTGTGGATTGCTTGTGGAAATTCAGGAACTAAAAACTACAAAGTCTTCCAGAACAACAACAACAACAAAATGCCACTTTTTTACAGCTACCCTACATTGAACTTAGCTGCTCATACAAAGCTGTTTGCAACATCTACTTTGTTTATCTCCAGATTATAAAATTGGAAACTTTTGTAAAGAGATACAAATTATTCTCTGCAGGGAAATAGCCTAATAATGATTATTGGTATATTTTGTGTCTCAAATCGATTGTTATAGAATATATCTATTATTTTATGCTGTTTTGTATATGAATAAAAATTTGCAAATTTCTCATAGGTACCATTTTCTGGTAGCAAAATGCTTGAGTGTATCATTAGAATTAAATTATATGTTGTAAATATGATAGTTGTAGTTGATTTGTACTTTGTTCTAATATTGCTTGCAGAGTATGGTAAAAGGATATGGTTTCACAAATGAAGTACTTTATGGTCATTACACTTAGTATACCATGCATACATGCTGCCAAGTTATAAAGGATAGGTTATATTTGAATTCAAAATGCTATAGCTGTGATCTTTGGCTATGTAAAGAGAAAAGTTAGGAGGACAGGAGGAGAAGGGACAGTTAACCACCACAATTCATATTTTATTCACACTTTTAGTCTTATTACCTAAATTATGTTTATTAATTTGCTTTATATTAGTATAAAGGGGTTGGTGCCCCATTTTGCGTGGTTCTATATGAAAACAATGAGAAACAATTCCTACCCTGCAGAATTTACACACTAAATGGGCTAGACAAAGGGTGGAAAGTAAAAATGAGTGCTGAAGTGGATTGCCCAAAGTCACAGTAGATCAGCTACAAAGTTGAGAATGGGAACCAGCTCTCATGAATCCAAGTCCTGCCCTCAGTCCTTGGACAAATCTGTGACTGAAAGCTAGTAACCAGGCCTGGGCCCAGTCTCCAAAACTGGAGGCCTGTTATGAACTGACTTTCATGCAGTTCTAGGGGTCCTTTGGTTTGCCTTTTAACTTGTTACATTTCTGATAAAACGTGCATCCAGATTTATTTTGAAGGATGAAATGTTTCAGTTTCTATGAAGGCCTAGAATTTGTTATTAGTTATGCCTTGCATTTTAAGTGGAGCTCTACCAAAATCAGTGACATTATCACTAGGAACCACTGTAATTCAGGCTCCACTGGAGGGAAAGCAGGCTTCCTCCAAGCTCGCCGGAGTCAATTTTGGGCATTTTCCATGCCTCTGGCTGAGGGAGCCCACCATGGGGCTGATTACTATTGACCAGCAGCTGTTCTTCAGCTGTTTTAAGAAGGAAATCCTGCTATTAAACAACAACTTTTAAGTAAAGCTTACCACTTAGAATTCTTAATAAAACCATAATAAATAAATGTTATTAAACAACAACTTTTATTGAGTGCTAACTCTTACGGAACGCTGAGCCTCAAGCATAGTCAATTACTGAATCCATGTTAACGATTGAAAGTGAACATGGAGCAGCCACTGACATTTCCTGGTGACATAGCTTGTCTTTGTGGAGTGAACACTTGGCCATAGACAGAGATGGCGCACTCCACATCCCCCAAATTCGCGGGGACTGTGAAGCACTGTTTTGCCAGAGTGTATAGCTCTGGGAACCCTGACAGAGTCCCAGCATATAGTCATGTTCACAGGCATCTGGCACTCTTTGACTGCTTATATAAGCAGGATATTCCTGCTCATGCTGTTTCCCCCACCCAAGAATGGACTTAAGCAGTTAATCATCAAAGTTCAGCAGAGCCACCTGGTTTGGTAAAAAAATTTGCACTGCCCTAAGGAACAAATCAGCCGGTTGCCTGAACCTTAGCAGACTGGGGGGATTGTACCTGTAATATTGGTGCAGCTTGGCAGCTACTGCCTGAAACACCTCCCTTATCTGCTGGTTTTCTCATTGATACCTGGAAAGTTTGTGCAATGATGCCCTGCCTTCAACCCAGCTTAGTAAGTCCATCACTTTGTTGTGAGCCTAGTGGATGGATGGCCCTCCAACCAGGTGAGGAACTCCATGAATTTTGTGGCTTTTTCTGCCAAAAAGGTTACCTGCTCTTTAATGTCTCTCTTCTCCAGGAGATGCCCGAGGTGGAGCATGCACTGCATGCCCAGTGTGATGTCCAGCTCTTTGGCCACAAACTGCCGGTAGTACTGGATGGCGATAGTACAGTATTGGTACTGGATGGCGTTGAACCATGAATCCAGCAGGTGACACAGGCTCTGGTGGTAGTGGAACAGTAGCACATGGGTCCTCACACTAATTGGTAATGGACTCCCTGTGCTGGAGCTTACAGCCAGGACAGTGTTTGAAGGCTTTCTTCAGACAGGACACACGGTTATCCACATCATGGAACTGCATGTGCCAGATGTCACTCACCAATGATAGGATGTGTGCATTGCAGGTGATGTGCAGAGTTGGGCATTGCTCCCAGGAGTACATCAGTAAAAGCCTTGCTCATGTACCTGGTTGTCAGAAAAGAAGCCCAAGATCTTGTTGAAGTCTAAGCTGTAAGTGAAACCAGTTTTCATGACGACCTGTGCAACTGTTGAAAAACTGACAGCCTTAAGGTGGACTGGCTCTGTCTGAAAAACAGGCAGGTCACTATATTCCAGTTTCAAGCTACAAATAAAATATGCAGGAAGCAGTTGCCCTGACTGTCAATGGCTTCATCAGCCACAATGGAAATGGAGTTGAATTCTGCAAGTGCAGCTTTTTTGGACTGCACATGCGAAGGTATCACCTGTGGAAGCTATTTTTCCTGAAGCCTGTTGGCTCTTGGAATACTTCCTCCATTTGGCATGTTGTCCTGCAAGTACTGTCTCCAGATCAGGTGGTAAAGTTTCTGCAGAGGGATATTTGAAGCTGCGAACGCCTTGACCCCAGCAAATGTAGCCTTTCTCCTTGCCAGACTGCTTTCAGTGGTCTTTTTGAACATCGAGGACACGGTGGTCTGTTGCTTGCTCTATCCTTCAGCCTCTGAAGCAGCCTTTCTTTTCTGGTGTCCTTCTGACTCTCTAAATGGTGATTGATACTATTTTTTCTCACCAGATCCAGTCGCATTAAACAAGGAGCAGACAAGCTTGCCACTGTCTGAGTGGCACTGAAGAGTGCCTGTAGGAAACTGTTTCACTCAATGCATGGCAGAAATTTTCTTTGCTACACGGGGTGTCTTTGCACTGCTCTCACTCATCTTTTCAGCTTGCACCATGCAAAATGGGACCTCAGGAGGTCTAGTCAAACTCCTTGCTCAACTAGATCACACCAGCCAAGGCTTTGCTTAGCTGGCTGGATGTAGGGTGAATGGGGTGAGGCTGAGAGGGAGGGGAGGGAAGATTTCCCCCTGCGAGGTGCCTGCCTCCACAGCCGAGTGTGGGGCAGGGGCTTCCCCTGTCTCAGCACAGGGTCTCCTGAGCCCTGCTTTGCTCTTCTGCCATGTGGAAGAGGAGGGGAATTTCCTCCTCCCCTTCTCCATGTGGTGGGGCAGAGCAGGGCTACGGAGACCCGTGAGAAGGTGCCTGTCCCCACAGCTGGGCATAGGGGACTGGGGCTTCCCCATACCTGGCCTGGGTCTCCTGAGCTACCTATTCACCAGTTAGTACTTCACAGGTAAAATAAGGAAAACACTCTAGTTAAGATGTTCAGTACTAGGCACTGTCGCAGGCTGGACACAGAAATACATACATCCCTTGATTTTATTTTAATATGAGAATCTCTGTGTTCATTCACAGAATAATGCATTTCAAGGTTCTATCACTTATAGTCAAATTATGACTCAATAATTTTCAAAAGAGTAATGTGAAACAATGTACTGACTCAACCTATCAGTTGCATTCCATACCAAGAGATTTGACAGTTCAAGATTATATGTAAAGATGTTGATGAAATAGAAAAAAACAGGACTAACATGCTCCCATTTATGAACGTTCTGGTATTCCAAGAGCAATTTTAGAGCACTGACTCAAAAATAAAGAAATAACCAAGCAAATATCAACACAAAACAAAGAACCCCTTCATTCACTTGTGATGTTGTCACCTACGTATTTCATAGCCTCATTCTAGGAAAAACTGACAATTTGAAATGATTGTGCATTTAGGTAGAAGAAAAAAGGAAACCTCTGTAGAATTTTTTTTTTCCTTTTAACTGGCTGATATGAAAAAAATCTGAGCTGAAGGGTCTATCATTCAATTTGTCCAAATAGGTAACAGCAATCCTTAAAATAATAATAAAATAGTTTAGTTTATTCTGGCTATTGACTGTCCATAAATTAAAATTGAATTATATGAGGATTTTTGCTCTCTGTTGTCGAGGAACAGAGGTTCACAAAAAGAAAATGAAATATATCATCTGAACCAATTGTAAACTACACACAGTGTTAGTGTTTTCTCACAGCTATAGTCTTGCAAGTTGTATGCCTATTTCCAGAGTTAAATAGGTTCTTAGTAGTATTTCAATCTTAAGAGAATTTTCCCCCAATTTTTCCTTCAGCAGCTGAAACAAAAATCCATACTCATCGAGCCTGAGTTGTAGCCACATGTCAAAGGAGACTGTCTTGAAGCAAAAAAGTCTTACTTTAACTATACTCTTCCACTAAATCAGTCTCCCCCAGCTGAGTAGGAGCATGGATAAAGACTGCTGGTCAAGCTATCCTAAGTGTGATCAATCCTCTAACCATCCTATCACAGGGCCCTGGTCACTGCTTATGGCTGGATTCCATGGCTGGAAGTCATTTACCTGTAGAAACAACACTACCATGCTGTGCAGCTCAGTTATCTGCTACTTTACCTTCAAACAATTGCTTTCCCTTCTGTAACAATCTGGTTATGTAGTCAGCATGTCTCTAAGGAGCTGATAAGATGGTCACTGGAATTCATCTGGGGGAGAAGAGAAGCCTTCTGAATTTATCCAACTACAAAAGCATGGTGAATGACCAGGTGACCGAGCAGCTGTGACTGACTCAGAGCAGCAAGCCAGGTCATGATAAAAGAGAATGAGAGTCCTAGGTAATGAGGCCAAGACAACAGATCTTGTTTGGGACATAAATCGTTTCCCTTTTACAAAAAGCTGAAGTAAGTCTAATGGGACTTCTCCCCTCAAGTTTCTAATGCAGTGCACAGTGCAGTGGTGAAGAACAAAGAGGGTGAAGAAGAGAATGGTGCCTGTGTGAAATGAGCAGGCCTTGGAAAAATCCCTGCCTGAAAACAGAGCATAGTTCCAGAAACCTGACCAGTGCAAGGGCACTTGCTCCGGTTCCTTGGTTGTGCGGTTCCATTAGAGATACTTGGACTACTATCGCTTCTGCATGAAGGATCATTCTGCCTAGGAACACATTATTGTCTTGGGATTCTCTTTATGACTGGAGGTAGAATAATGTGTCTAGCACAGCCATTTCTGTCCCAAACCTGAGGACTCTCCATGTCCTCCAACATTTAGCATCTTGGACTCCCACGGAGGTGAGAGGGATGTTGTGATGGTACAGCAGCAGTGGTACTTTTAAAATTCATTGATTCATTGTATAGAAGCCACCTATGGATTAGTTTGTGTATTTACTAAGCACAATTCTTTGACACGGACAGCTACACCTGAAAAGAAAAGAAGTTACTTACTTAAAGGTACCAGGTTCCTCAAAATGTATTGTGTGCAAGTGTACCAACAACCTGCCATCTTTGCATTCTGCTATGGAGGTTGATAACACCTAGACTCTTTTTTGGTGGAAAAAAAAGGGATGGTTGGCTATGCTCCATCTCCTGTATGCCCTTGGGAAAGGGAACATGTAATCAAGTGAGGATCTAACAGACATTGTCAACCAAAGGATCCTGATACTGAGTTCCAAGGTTTATGCACACCCAGAGTGAATATAGACAACATATCTGGAAGAGCTACAGTTTTAGTAAGGCAAATTAACCGATTTTTCTGTGAAGAAATAATCATTTTGGTCAATATTTTCCACTTATTTATGGCATTTTTAAGTAATATTTCTTTATGGACTTTTTTGGAAATTCATTAAATGTTCCATTCAATAAAAATGAAAAAAAATATGCAAGACTTCAAGATTTTAATGTTTTTTACAATTGTCCATGAAATCTACTGCTATTGTTTTCTATGACTCTCTGTAAATGTGGTAGAATAAAATAGGGCTATAAGCAATGGCATTATGTCTGTGTGATATAATGGGACTGATGCTTTGGCCCACAGCTGATGACACCTCAGATGCTTGAGGGGATGTGGACCTGCTATCTGCAATTTCATTCATTTGTAGCTCAAATGTGATGAATGAAAATAAATAGGAGGCAACAACATGTCAAGCAGAGTCAGGACAAGGGTAACTAATCACCCACCAGCAATGTTAGTGTGAACAGTCTTCTCATGAAGATCTGTGTGGAGCCATCAGCAATTCCACAATAAGCACCAGGGATATTCCAAAATTTTGTAGCAAGATCTATTATAATTAATTTACACCTTGCTGAATTACACTTAAATTGTAGCAGATAGGGATTAAATAAGGGAGGTGTAGCACATGAGCAGCTACAGACAGCAACTTCTAAAGATTCCTTGTAATATCCAAATTAAATATATGCAGCTGAATCTGTCATTTTCTCTTCTGTGAGAGAGGCATTTCCAATGCTCCTTATGTATGATTTGGATCTCCTGTCCTTCAAATGAGGAAGCTAAACTGTCTATCAGGGGACAACCTTGCCTGTGGTGGCCCACCCACTAATTACCAAAAGGAGCTTTTCCTAGGAACATATGATGAAGTAGTGATTGATTAATACCAACACTCCTTACTGCAAAATAATTATACATTAGATAAGGAGAGACATTATTGAACTGAAAGCCTAATAAACCATGAAACATAATAGGCTTCCCGGAAAGCCAGCTCTGAGATGCTTCTTATACCCCAACTCTCCAGAAGAGAGTTGCATGCACTTATGGGTGTTCTGGCAATAAATTCACTAGTTTCTTCTAACAGGGCATGACTGTAGGTAAGACTAAACTGATCTGGGAGATATTAAACTACCAACAGTTTGAGAAAAAGTATTGTAAAAGCAGAGATATAATGGCCCCCCTGCTGAAAAATGCGCAAGAGTGAACATTTGAGCAGGTAGGTGTTCCACACATTTCTTGTAGCGAGACACGGTTCTTTGGGTAGCTGTGATATCTTTTACTAGAACACTAAATAGTTGGAAAAATTGTTCTTTGCAAGCTTTTGGGCACTAACACCGTTCTTGTAGCAAGGCATTTGATCCCCTTCTGTCCAATTAGTTACTTTTTGTCTTAAGGAGTGCATTGTTACTCCTTCCACATGGGAGAATTGCTAATGGCACATCTAAACTCCCTCTGGACCTCATAGTGAAGCATGGCATGGTCTACTATATCCCAAAATTTCTGTTAATGTAGCCACCTCAGAACATCTCTCACATGAGGCTAACAGTTTCTCAGTTTGAGGCATGCTAATTCGTGTCTATGCATCACCAGTCTTGTGGGAGGGACAGACACAACCTGAAGCACTTCACTGTGCAGCACTACCAAGTTATCCCTTCTGCTGGGCACCAATCAGCAGCAAAAAGGGCTGGGTTCACACTTCAGGGTACCTCATAAATTATACCAGGGGCTCGAGCCCTATCCCCCAGAAATCTGGGAACACTAAATTTGCTGGGGTGTCCCATATAAACAAAATCCCCCTCCTTGCAAGCAGTGTAAACACAAAACCCAAATTTATTACAAAGAATTAAAAACCCCCACTAAATATAATTTAAAAACCCTATTAACTACAAAGCAGAATCTATAGGTAGCACCCTCTTGGGGAGGCTTCATCCATACCCAGGTAGTCTGGGACTTGGAGCTCCCCAAAGAGTAGTTCTGGGGGCCTTTACTCCTGTACCTGCCCTTCAGCAAAGGGCTGCAGAGGGGGGCCCACACCAGAGAGTCCCGTGAGCTGCTCCTTGAGTTCACTGTGCTGTGGGGAGCTTCTCAAGAGCGTGAGTCCTTCTGTGTTGCAAGGGGCTCCATTGCTCCTGGAGAAGTGGTCGAGCATCGACCACTTCTCATGGTGGCTTTGCAAGGTTAATTGTGGCTTTTGTCAACATACCACACCCAAAAATTCCTAGTCCAAATCCGAGCTCTGCTGGGCAGAAAACTGCAAAAGAACTCGAAGGAAAGATCAGGCCTATCTTGGCCTGGGCCTGAACTACAAGTAGTGCCCAACCACACTAAAGGAGGCCTAGGCCTATCTCAGTGGGCCTGAACTGGGCAGCAAAATCTGGCCAGGCCTATACTACACTAAGGCCTGGATAAACAACAAGTAGTACCAGGTCTCACCCTGGCTCAAATTGTGCCACCCTTTACCCTGGCCCAAATCTGTCAGCCAAACATATGGCTGAGGTTCAGCCACACAGCTAGGCTGAAATGCAATAATTGTGAAACAGGAAAAAGTGCCCAGGCCTATGGTTGCAGCCTGGTCATTGAGTCTCAGCTAAACCGCTATGCTGAGACACTACAATTACAAAACAGAGGGGGCCAGGCCTATGCAGGCAGTAACTGCCAGGACCCGTTGTTGGTCAGTCTGTTCTAGGGATTAATACCCCCATGGTATTATCCCACTCAAGGTCTGTGTGGTCAAAACTGCCAGGACTCAATTTCTGATCAGTTTGTTCCAGTGATCAACCCCCTCACTCAGGAAAAAAAGAGGGACAGAGGGAGGAAATAGGTGGCTCAAACTCTGAGACAGACTTTCTCTCCCTGTACCTGAGACTTTCCTGTCATATAGCTTTTGCTCGTCTCTCCAGTGAAGGGGGGGG
>NW_005842022.1:412057-441740 GCF_000455745.1 Alligator sinensis | reverse complement strand
AAGGACCCTTACCCCCCCCCATAAGGAGCAGGTTTTCTGGCTCCCAATTCAGCTGTGAGGCTCTTGGCAGCCCCAAGAGAAATAGAGAAAAACCTTAGTTTAGTTGTTCTCATAAACCTGGTGTGGCATCACCAAAGCCTTGTCCAATTAGAGAGTGCCACGGTCCAGCCTCTCTCTCCTCAATCTGCCTGGAGGATCTTCTGCTTGCTTTGGCCAAAGAGGCCAGAGGGTCTTACATACTTTGCCCAGATACAGACCCCAGATTGCCATGTGCTGAGTACATGGCTAGAACAACAGGGACCATCTTGCCCACATGAAAACACACACACACATATCCCCCCCCCTCTACCTCCCCACAATACACAACCAAAAGTACACACTTTCCCATACACAACCCAAATGTGTGTGTGTGTGTGTGTGTGTGTGTGTGTGTGTGTGTGTGTGTGTTACACCTGTTTAACCCAGGATTATTTTTAATTCAGGGCAGTGTGTAGCACTATGGCATGTGCATTAGTTGTTCACTTGCTTCTTAAAGATCATGTCTACATGTGCATTTAAGCATGATTAATCTTAATATGCATTAAGGTAATGTTCTTTATTTGATTTTTGGCAGGTGTCTACATGTGCAGGGACTTGGGGCAAAAGTTAGTCCCAAATCCCTGCAGCCCTGCCATGTGCCCCTGTGGCCACCAGGGGGAGTTCCATCCTTCGACCACATGGCTGCCAGCAGTCACCGGGGAACCTCGGATGCCGGGCCAGCCCCTTCCATACCCAGGAGCCATGTGCCCAGTGCAGGGGCAGCGAGTAGCAGCTCCTTTGTCCACCCTACCTCCCTGTGCCAGGGCTGCTCCAGCCCCTGCCCCTGCCCCTGCCCCTGCCAGGAACACCCAGCACCCCACTGATCCAGCCTGGCCTCTGCCAGTGATGACCACTGCCCTGTGCTGCTCCTGGCCATGGTGTTGGCCCCAACAGCATCCCCCAGGCCACAGGACAACTGTGCACCTCCCAGATGGGACCAGGGCACTGGCTGCGGGAGGTCCTGTCCAACCCCCTCCTCCTTACTCCCCACTCCAGCCCACCTGCCCTGCTGCCCACATACTCCCTACCTCCTACTCACCCCCAACACCCCTCTCAGGACAAGCACATGGGTGAAACAAAAAAACTTTATTGCCCTCACAACACCCACCCCCAACCTTCCCCCCTCACACCTCAACAGACAGAACCCCCTTCTCCCTCTCTCCTCAACCAACAGAGCTCCTCCACCACCCTCCCCATCCATCAACAATAAAAAACCAGCTTACAAGTGGGAAGCTATAAACAAGGGGAAAACTATATATAAGGAGAAAAATATTTACAATATTTTTGATCTTCAAGCCCAAAGTGGGGGGATCCGGGGGGTGGGGGGCAAGGCTGCAAGGCCCTAGGGCAGGTGCCTAGCACCCGAAATCTGGATGTTCCCTGGGGCTGGGCTCAGGCCAGCCCCCTAATGGTAAGGCAGATCTGGCACTAAAATTAGTGCTGGGTCATGTCTACATGTGCATTCATGTGCATTAACTAATCGTGCCTAAATTTGATGCTTGCATTTGCAGGTATCAAATTTAGGCACAATTAGCCTAAGTTAATGAGCATTAATCTGCACCCATGTAGATGTGCTCCTGTAATGTGCATTAACTTAAGCTAATTTGCATTATTGTGTCTCGTGTAGACACACCCAAAGTGTTTATAACATTTAAAGTGCTATTAACATTGCATCAGTCCATACTATAGGACAGCTACATTACATCCATTTCAGGATGCAGAGGTACACTATGCTGTGATACTCCTTGATGGTATAGACACGTCTTTAGCCTCCTTAATGTTTCTAAGCATGCTGACTTTCATGGCCCTGCAACAAAAAGAGGTTACACTCTTCTGAAACATATGGAATAAGGAATTCATACTCTGAGTGAATTCCTGTGGTATTCTCAGCATTACTCAACCCTTGAAGAAAATGTAATAGAGAGAGCAGCAGAGGGAGACACTGGACCCAGAACACCAGGAGCCTCCCTCTAGGAAGAGTGCTGACAGGCTCTGGATGTTTTTCCTTCATTTTGTTGGAGCTACTTCTTCCTGCCAGGGGTATGAAGGGACTTTGGAAGGTCCATAGATTTACCTGGCTGGCTCTTGTAGTTACAGCTGCTGTCACCGAAGTGCTGGTTATTGAGAAGCTAACCTTTACCAGCTTATCCTGGTGACATCCAGGTGCTAACCATGGTATCAAGCTTTTATTTCCCTTGCTGATTCATTTGTTCATGCTTTATTTTTGCTAGCTTATATCATGAAAATGGTGTACACTTGCAAGTATGAAAGAGGTGCCTGTCCTCAGGGGGGGCGGTGTATTCCTTTGAATAGCTGTAGCATTATTTTCCACACCTGAAGCAAGTATATTTCCTCTTTCATCCATTATAGGGATATTCCCCATTCCAGAAGCCTCATTCTCAAACTGACTGAAAAAGGTTTGTTCATCTTTTTAGAATGCTTGACCATGTTAACTTTGCTTGCACTAGTTCTTACTTGTCAATATTGTGCATATTGGACTTTCTGCATTGTTTACCGTTTGGGAAACCTGAGCCTACTATACAGCATGAGCCTATTTCCTGCAAAAAAGTAGAAAGATCAGTTGAATAAACATCCAACAAAAATATCTAGCGTATATTCTCCCTTCCTAAAATGTACTTTCCCATAATCTGGACTACCTGTAAGAGAAAACACAGGATGCATTTCTGTAATCATTGCTGTATCTTTTCATCCTCACTCAAATGCATGAATGGTTTAGGAATAATTATTCTGTACATGTTTTCTTCATCACTGAGTAAAATATTACAGCTCAAATATTCCTGGTGGCAGGGGCTAATACCCTCTAGCATGGAGTTCGTCTTACATTTTTAAAATGTCTTTGGATTTGTTCAGGTTAGTAGTCTTCTCACAAGTCAGGACAAATTTTTCAGATTTTTGGGGGGTTCAATTAATGACAAAATTATTATTACTGTGTGTATTACTGGGGTGAAGCAAATAAAAGAAGAGAGGGGAAAAGGGCTAGAGATCATTGTAATTGTTTGGAAATCAGGTTACATTATGACATCTGAAGGTTTCATGGTATCTGCTTCTCTAGTTCAGCTAAGCAAGCCATCTTGTTCTCATGTGACATACTGGAGAACATAATTTATACTTCCATAAGGCCTTCCATCTGAATAGCTTGAGTGCTATATAAATAAACTATTCATAAACTAACTCTTACAGCAGCCCTGCAGCTAGATATTATGATCCTGATGTTAGAGATGCAGAAGCTGTACAGAAAGACAAAGACCTATGTTTTGATATCCTTACTCAGGATACCCTGGCTCTGATGCTTATAGTCCATGATTTCTTGTCAAGTCTTGTAGAGTTAGACAAGCCCTACTAGAAGTAAAATTATCAGGATCAGGAAGTGATTTGCTCATTTTTGTTGCAGATCAAGCCATAGAATCCAAGTCTTCCTATTCCTAAGCTTATGTTTCAGCCATGAACCCATCTTTCTTCCCTGCAAATGGAGATTTCTCAGAGAAGACAATTGCTTTGTCTGTTTGTAAAAGTTTTAAGTATTTTTCTGTTATTTTTGGAATGGAGTTTTCCGTGTTCCAGGAGATGTTATAGAAATTAGTTTTCAAGAGCTTGCCTCACTTGGTTCCTTCCAATTCCCATCACACACAGTGTAGTTAATCACTTTGTTCAAAAATCAAATTCAGACAGCAGAAGTGTAATGAAATAATGTTACGGTTTGTCATTTTTCCTGGGCATTATTGGTACAGTTGATTGTAAATGTCCCCATGCTGGCACTAACTTTTAAGAAAAAGAAGTTAAAAAACAAAGGAGATATAACCTGTGCAATTTTATAGCTGGTCTGTAAAAGCTAGTTTTTAATTATTGCTGTAGACATCAACCATACAGGTTCTAATTTCAGGAACTATTGACATAAAATAGAAATAAATGAATTTCAGCAATCCCTACACAGTAACATTGTGGTAATGTTTTAATGTGAAAATGTTCACAGTGCTTAGGACTATGCCTGTGTTCATATTCATGTTAACAATCTTAAATCTTTACAGATTATCTTGTTTATATGTCTAATGACTCTCTTTATTAATTGTTCATATTAGGCAAAGGAAAGTTTCAAATCTACCTAAAAAGAAAGCCAAATAGGTGCAACTCATAAGGATCTTGAGGGTCATCTAGTCCAGCCCCTGCACAGATACAAGATTTGTTGTTCTTAAACCAGCTATTATAAAATATATCACTGTAACAGGAATATAGAGTTCTGTATGGGCAACCCGTCTCATCCTTTTCTGCCACGTCTTGATGTATTACTTGTTGGAAAAATATAATGTGGGAAGCTGCCTTATGTCTGCATCCCTGATGTTGAGGTCTAAGTATGTGGCTCCACCATCCCCTACACCATGTCCATCTCCACCCTCTGATCTTAACAGCAGTGGTTGGACAACAGATCTTTTAGTTAGGGCCTGTGATGATCTTGATTGCCTTTGGGATCTAAATGTTCAATTAAGGATGATTACCAGTCTCCGTGTCTTTTTCTCTGCATTTATTAAACTGTCAACGGAGGTAGTAACTTAAAGTAAAGAGTTGTCTTCACTCATTATAATAGCAAACCAAAGCAGCCATGCACAATGAGGAGTCAGTATCCTTCCCCCCAGTCTTCCTCTTTCTGGGATTCCAGTTTGCAGGACAGTCCCCTGGGCCCTACTTGCAGTGTCACAGGGTCCCTTAGCTACAGTCTGGGCTGTTGTAAGCTGAAAAATCACTGGGCACACTTAGCCACTTGACGATTCCCTCCTCCAGTAGGGCTGCTGTCTTTTCAGGGGTGGCTTCTCATACTGTTATTGCTTACAAAATGGGTACCACCCCACCTCTGACAGCAATTGAATCACCACCTTACCTGAGGAATACTGCCACTTGCAAGTACAGTCTTCCCCAGCCAGGGAAAAGTTACCATCTGGGTCACGTCTCACCCTGTACCCAGAGCTTAGCTTCTTGCTTATGATTTCTGTCTGAAACCACAGCTTTCAATTTCCTTTCATCTCTCTTTTCACAGGTCCGGAGAGTCATGAGCTGTCAGTGTCCTGGGAAGCTCCTGTAAGCTGTCTTTGCCCAGAGTCATCTGCCGCGCCTGCTGTTCTGGCATTTGCCTACCAGCGTCTCTGCAACAGGACCAGTAAATATTGTCCCCTGTCCTGACCCCTGTCCTGGAATCCATCCTTTACTCTCTGCAGCTGGGAGTCCTCCTTCCCTCCCTGGAGTTTCACCATCCTTTTTAAGTTTTGTGCGCCCCTGATGTCACTCCCCTACATCCGGTTAAAAAGGGCTGAGGTTACATTTCTTTCAGCCTCACCACTGATTTTCCGGCATTGGCTTGTCCACCAGGTAAGTGTAGGAGGGGCAGATTCTGCCTCTCTGCTACAATCACTCCTATAAAATAAGTTATGGACAGTCAGTTTTTGTGGTGCATTGTATTTTAAATATCTCCCCATTAGCCTAATTCTTTAGCTTTCATCATTGCATACCATACCTTTATATAAAGACAAGAAAATATTCACCAAAAGACAATAATCCACTCCCAATAGTGGACTTTAAGAATTAAGCAACATGGTAAAATAAAACATTCAGAGTCAAGATTTGGTCAAACAGGTCTGTACATGGAAGGTATCCTTAAAATAATTATGGCACTCTTTAAAAAATAATCCAAAAATAGAAGTACTAGGATTCATACCATTTCAATGCATTGGGTCTGTGCACTATATGTAAGCTTCTAACAAAGTGATCTCACTTGAAAACCTGCCAGTTCTCTTAGACAACCTTATCTATTTGCAGTATTCTATATAGTCAGTGCAAGGAAGTCAAGGAAATGTTTTAAATATCAAAGTAAGCTACCTGCTACTTCTATTATTCTTCTCTCTATTGCTTTAATGACCTTTAAATATATTTTAAATATTGTTAGTAGTAGCAGTAGTAATAGTGGTAATAATAATTCCTTTCAAGATTATTCTAATACTAAGAACAGTTATAAACATTTTTCGGCAGTGTTCCAGACACATTGCTCAAGAGTGGATATAGTAGAGCCGGAATATGAAAAGGCCAGTAATTAGGTAGAGTGGATTGCTTGGAGGGATCTTAAAAGTGTGTCCCAGCACTGCTCACAAACTCAAAGCCATCTCCTCTGCTTAATTTGCCATGCAGAGACTGGGGGCAAGTGGGAGGGGCTGGTCCTAGGCTCAGCAGGCAGGCAGTACAGACCTGTCCTTTGTCTTCTAAGTATATGGCATGAGCAAGATTAAAAATCGTGGCATGAGTGTTCCAGCCTCACTGATTTTTTTTTGTGCACTTCCTATTATTTGATACATCTATATCTCTATATTTGGCATCAGACACTGGAGAACTCCTACTGGCCCATTCTATTTCCAGTTTAGTGCACCCAAAAGACATTTATTTTACTTGCCCCTAGGGTTGGGCACAAAAAAACCTATTAGTTTCTACTGGGACTAAATCTCACTTTTGAGAGATTACAATTACACATAGAAATGTATGACTTTGGATATTCCCCACCCCTTGCAGTTTGTCAGTGCCATCATCCTTTTCCAATTCGTTGTTTTTCACCTGAGCAGTACAACTTTCTTTTCTTTGTTTTTAATAAAGTTCTGGGGATTTTCTGTTTGTTTTGTGTTTTACCTTCAGCAATTATGTTGTTGCTGGATGGGACAGTGACTTTAGTTCACTGATCGAAGATAATTCAGGAAATCATCAAACCATTACAGTATATATTTTTTAAAAACACCAATGATCAGCTAGCTAAAATGGTGTAATATTTTTAAGCTTGCTAGGACTTGAGTATTAACCTCTAGGCTAGGGACAGAAGTCACACACAAACTGCTTTAAGTGATCAGAAACTGGTTTAAACCTGGTTTAAACAGAACAGCAGTTCAGTGCACATAAACCAGTTTCAAAATGGCTGATACGGGTTTAAGATAAACTGGGTTAACTGCAGTATCAGACTTAATTGATTTAGGTCAAACCAGTTTATGAAACTTCTGTCCCAGATCTCTTCCTGGTTCAAGTTAAACCACAGTCCCCCAGCATCCCAGGATGCTTTGCAGCCCTGGGTTGGGCTGTGCTGCCTGCTCCAGGGAGCAGGGTTGGCCCCACCCCTCTGCTCCCTGGCTGGAGCAGTGAGGGCTGACTGACAAGGGGGTGGGAGTGAGAAACTTGGCTGTGGACCACAGCCAGGTCTGCCTGGGTGGGGGTAGCCCCTGCCAGACTTTTCCCTGCTGGGTGGGGCTGGGGCGTGGGGAAGCCTGGGAGGGACTGCTCCCCCATGGCAAATCTCAGCAGGGGTCCAGGGCGAGGGAAGGTGGTTTAAACCTGGCTCAGTGTGCTGGCCCTGGGCCATGGCATGGCCATGCTCCCAGTCTGTGCTCAAGCAGGAAGTGGAGCACAGGCAGGGGGGCAACAATCTGGGAGGGACTGTTCTCTTAGGTAAACCCCAGCTGACCGCCTGATGGTTCTGGGGGAAGACCCAGGTCTGCCTGCTCATCCAGCTGGGTGGGGTGGGGTTTACGTGTGTGCTTGGCTGTGGGTGGAGATGTCAGTGGTGACCTGAGAGCAGGAGCAAGCCCTGCACCCAGCCAGCAGCATGAGGAACCTGCAGGTGGCAGGGGAGGTGGTATGGGGCAGCCTGTGCATGAAGCAGCTCCATGGCTTCAGGAGACTGAAAAGGAAGAGCAAGGCACATGCCCTAAGGGTTGTGGGGGCTCCAGTGTGCATGGGTAGCGGCTAGCTGGGCAGCGGTGTGGAGGTGATGCTGCCGCAGCTGCAGATGGGTGCCTTGGTGGCTGGACTGGCTGCACGGGACAAGCCCTTCATGCCCATGGCTGCCTGGGCTGGCTTGGAGGCTGCAGGCATGAAGGCAGCATGGGCAGCTGCAGTATGAAGGGCTTATCCTGCATGGCCAGTCTGACCACCAGGGCACCTGCCTGCAGCTGCAGGAGCATCACCTCCACACTACTGCCTGGCCAGCTGCTGCTCATGCAAGCTAGGGCCCCCATGACCCTCAGGCCATGTGCCTTGCTTTTCCTCTTCAGCCTCGTGATGCCATGGTGCTGCTTCATGCACAGGCTGCCCCACACCTCCTCCTCTGCCAGCTGCAAATTCTTCATTCTGCCAGCCAGATGCAGGGCTTGCTTCTGCTCTCTATCACTCTCAGGTTGCTGCTCTCACTCTTGTCCGCAGCCAGGCACACACATACATCCCCACCCAGCTGGATGAGCAGATGGATCCCAGAGCTGTCAGGCCATCAGCTAGGGTTTGTCTAAGGGACCAGTCCCTCCCAGGCTGTTGCCCTCCCCCTGCAGCCTGCTGCCCACTCTTGCCCTGCAGCAGATCCCATGGCTGCTGGCCAGTGTCCAGAAATGCACCCTTGTGCGCACCATCAGCGCCACCTTCAAGGAACTCAGAAAGCAGGTATGGCTCCCACCCACCTATGCACACACACACACACACACACACACACACACACACACACACACACACGTATACACGTATACACACATAGACATGCATGGACACACATGCATGCTCCCAACTCACTCACAGACACATACACACCCCTCCAGACCCACGTGCAGACACACACAGACATGTATACACACATACGCTTCCACAGCCACGGGGACACACACACAGGGACACACACACACCTCCAGACTCACATGCAGATGCACATACATACTCCCCCCACATGCACGTACACACAGAGAAACACATACAATTACACTTCCCACCCACACACCCCATGCTCCCCCACATACACACATATACTCTCCCCACACACCCACCTCCCACACCCCTCCCACACACATACCCTCCACATCCCCCCCACCTAATAAATCACATACGGGCTGAGCATTCCCCACATCTCCCTATGCCTTCTATATGCTCCCCACCACCCGATGCTTCACTTCAAAGGAGAAAGTGAAGCGGGTCCGAGCAGCTGCCTGCCCCCTTCCTAGGCAGGTTTGCCAGCTGCCCCTGCAGGAGCTCTGCATGCCCCTTGACACTCACCTTTGCCAGTATCAAGCCTCCCTAGGCCTAGGCAAGGCTGGTAAAGTGGAATGGAACAGAGGCTGAGCCCAGCTGATTCAGGGCACCCAGGAGCAGACTGAAAATGACTTTCCTTACACTTTCCCCTTCAGCCAAAAGGTCACTGGAGAATTGGATGCAAGATTTAGCATTGCAGTGGCTAGCAGCAGTCATTCACCTGGGGGAGAAGAGGGGAGAACAGAAATGGTGAATTGTGCGGGGGTGGGTGGGGCAAGGAGTGCAGCTAGTGGATTGATAGCTGAGGCTTTGGGACCTGGGCTTGGGTTTCTTGTGGGCCATGGTGGGGGGAGGGTGAAAGTGCCCCTCCCCCCGGCCTCAGCATTCTAGCCCTGGACTGGGGCCTGGCCACACACCCCTCCACTCAAGCAGGGAGTGGGGAAAAGTCGTGGATCTTCAGTCCCTTGCCTTCAGCAGTGGCTGACAGGCTGGGAGGAATGCTCTAGTGCCCCCTGGCTTCTGGCCTGAGCCACTACAGGTATGTGGCTGCATTTCCTCAATCAAAAGTGAATGTCTGTTCACCTGCTTCTCAGTTTAATCTCTGCAGCTTGTTCTGGATATTTTTCTTTCCTGCCCTATATATATATCAGAGTTAGTCTATAAAGTATATATCTACCCTGCCTCCTGTATAAAGCTAGATATGCTGTATATGAACACTAAGGTTCATAATGATTTTTGTTTTGATTGTTTCCCTCTAAGCAGAACTGAACCAATGTCTTTTAAATCAGAGGGCAGTGAATCACTTTAAAATTCTAAGCTTTATAAAAAATCCTATCAGCTACTGCCCTGACCCTCCAGCACAAATCAAGTAATTTCTTCCAACCCATTTAGATTTTTTGTGTTTTCCTTTTGACTTCAGAGAGAGTATTTTTCAATTGCATCTTTACTAGGGTAAGCCCGTTTGTTTTAAATAGCCATTACCCCAAAACATTCCGAAGAACGTACTGAAAATCAGTTTTATTAGATCTCAAGGACTAACAGGCATTAATAGACCTGTAATAAGCAACCCCCCCCCCCCCCAAAAAAAACAGGTTTTTCAGCCTGACAGCTTGTAAATTACATTCAATGTACTGAAGGCAAACAGAATTAAGAAAGCACCATTTGAACATTAAAGAAATTGTGTTCTGAAAGTAAGGCATCTGCCAAAACCTTAGCCAAAGATGTGGAGACTTCTTGCACAGAATTCTCTTTCAGCATGCATGTTTGCAGCTACCAATGTCTTCATCTGTCTAATTGAATTTAGGATATTTCAGTATAGGCAGAAGAATAATTGCTACAGGGATACCAGAAAGAAACAAACATGAAGGTCATGTTTGTAAGTTTGGCATATGGATGGTCTTGGGTACATACATCTCTATCCACAGAAGAGGTTGCAGTACAGGTAGATTCAGGACGATCGTGTTCTCAGCCTTGCCAACACGTGTCAGGCAAGAAGAAAGCTCAGCCTCCTCAGTCGTCTTCTCAATTTCAAGAGATATCTCTTTTATTTCCAGTATTTAATTTAAAACTACACTAGCCTGAACACAGTACCTGGTTTTGAACATCATTTAACTCAGAGGACCTCTGAGGGCCAACCTGCACTTTGTTGCAACTTAAAATGAGATGATCATTTGGTGCTGATTTTTTCATCTGTATCACTACCTCAGCTGCCAGATTGTCTAGAATTGTGCCCTAGGGTTGGTGCCAAGCAAAATGAATCTGATCAGCTGGCCCTTTTCCGCACATCCTGGATACAGTTGGGCGCCATGTATACAGCAATGGTTACAGCATACACAATGCCTTCTTTTATGAAAAAAAGCTAATTCCATGCTGGTGAAGGATGGTGGATCAACAGCCCTGGAGACTGAGACCAAAATTCTTAGTGCACAGTTTCCTATCTTGCCTGACAATGGGACTAAACCCAGGCTCAGAGAAACTACCTGTAGTAGTAAAAGATATGATGGTCATTTAATCCTTCATACAAGTAATGTTATTCTATATATGTTCAGCTTCTGCAAAATGGGCATCTGTCAGTTGGGAAAAGGATTGAAACCAGAAAAACATAGGCCTTGTGTGATAGCAGGAAAATGATATTTATAGATTTTCTTTTAGGAATTGGTTTGTAGGTAAAGTAGACATTGCATTAGAACAGCAGTCCAATGGAATTACATGGGTTAATTTGTTTCTAAAAGCCTGTTTGTGACAGTTTCACAGCCTTCAATGCAGATACTATGTCTGAGGCCAACGGATAAGCAGGCATACACATCCCAGGAAATTAGAAATATGTAACACACTGTTCCCTGAAAACCCATAACAGAAATAAGGCATTGGCACCAGGTCACAATACTCAGCTGCAAAAGCCCTGGGATTTCCACATTGGTGATGTGTAGGGAGTGCATGCAGGTGCACATGCACCTCCTGAGATTGGCGGTGCACCCCCTGAGAGAAGCACCGCCAATGCTGCTGGCGGTGCCTGCAGGTGGTTGCTGCTCGCCACACCCTCCACCTCGCCACTGACATTGCCGGCGGTGTCTGCAGGTGGTTGCCAACCGTTGGTCAGTGCTCACCCCCCCCCTCCACTGCTGACACCACTGCAGCCACCTGCAGGAACTCCACCTAGGTGTGGTCACCATGACCCCCCTCAGCCTCCGGGGGCATGCATCTTTCATGGCTTTCCAGTTTTGGTGAAATGACCAAATTAGGAGTCTAGGCACACCCAAATTAAGACATCAGTAAATGATCAAATTAAGAAGTATGCATGTGTTGGGTTTGTTGGAACAAAGGAATATGCTGACAAGACAGAATGTGGACAGTATGATGACCACAGGGAAACCAATCAATGGTACCCAGAAACAGGAAGAGAAAGAATAATACAGGAGGCATTTCAGAGCAGCAAAAGGTCCCCAAGTGGGGATCTTGAAGCCACCATGGACAGAAGTCACACCACCAGCCCGTCTCACCCACCCCACTAGGGGGGAGGGTGGGCCTTGGCCCTTGACCTCCAAGACTGCTGTCATTAAAGAAAGAACCAAAGGGTAAAGATAGTGTCTTGGCCAGGCATACCTTTCCTCTGTGAACCCTAGGGCTGGTAGATAAGGGGGGTTATTTTGTTTGTTTTGCCTGCATTACAAAATGCTATCTGCTGTTACTGTGTATCAATAAGATTTGCCTATTATCAAATGGTAAGGGGGTTTGGGTTCTCCCAGAATAAGGAATCTGGCTCATAAATCCAATGCCAACATTGTGTACCATAGGCCATTTAACTGATTTCAAAGGATAGATTTCAGTTACTGCTGACAACCTGATTCTAAACGAGTCATGGAGAGGTGAAAGGCTAGGTAAGATGTGTTGAACTGTTTGTCTTCACTCTCCTGAAATGATGCATGTTTGATTTTTTCTTGGTTAGCAGTGGAAACACCATGCTTCTGAGGCCACCGATGGCTAGAATGCTTCAATTCACCCACTAGGTACAAACCAGGCACTAATAACTAAATGTTTGTGCCTTTGAATGTTACTGTTGGTCATGTAATATTATTTACTACTTTTCTGTGATGACTCTTCTGAGATCTCTGTATTTTCTCCTCCAATCTATCTTTTCACTAGTGCTCTTCAAAGCTGCTTGTTTCAGGACCTTCCCATTCAGTTGCAGAGATATCTATAAGCAGGTCAGTTATGAAAGGCAGCTAGTAGTTGAGACCTGCTGGGGGCTCAGGCCTTGGCTTCTGTGCGGAGCCAAGCCACCCCCTGCCTGAGAACAAAAAAGAAGTTGAGCCTACATGTTCTACTGGTGTTCCTGATCCAATTTATCCCTTTTTCCTATTTTACAATGCTCCTAGTTAAGCCTCTTTCAGACTGTTACATTAAACTAACCAGCTAGCCTTAGCTTTTTTTATCAAACATTTGTGTGCCTCCAAAGGCACAAGGCATTCAGCCCTAGAGACAACGGCAATGGTAATTAGACTACAATACACTGCCAAAGCATCTTTCACTTCATTGACAATATGACATGGAAATCTTGAGTGCTAGACAGAAGGGGAAAAATTGTCATTGTTCTGGTATCAGAGTATTATTTCTATTCTCAGTAGATATTCTTCTGTGTATTACCTTTGATCTTTGCTTCAGGCTTCCTTTCCTAATTTCCAGGAATTCATCCTGGCATCTGACATCAACCCTATATTTACAGCATATAAAGAAATCATGGCAGCTTATCTGACTGCAAACCTGTCAGTCTAGCTACATGTTACTGTCTGTGAATCACAAAGAGAGCATCACTATGCTGTATGTACACTACATCCTGGGAAGAAATTCCATTGGTGTGCTGAAGCTAAAGATTTTATATGCAAGTGTTTCAAAAGGGAATTTCCTTTGTTCACCTACAAAAATGTGAAGAAATCATGCTTACCCTAAAAATATTATGAAGCAGAAGATCCCACAGCACTGCACCTCCTATCATGTCCAATAAGAGAAGCCCAAGTAGAGAGCCAGAGACCCATTTGCAGAAATCAACAGCTGCATTAGTCTCTTTTTACTGCATTGAGCTGCGCTGTTCATTCCCATTTAGCACTTGTGTTTCATCTGGTTCACAAAGAACTTTCCTCAGTTTGGTTTCCTCTAATATCAGTTTCTTGTCCTTCCCCTTGCCCTAGGGAGTCCAAAGAGGCAGCACTTTCTCTGTCAGTGTCCCTGGGAAAAAGAAGGAAAGAGTTCTGAGGAATAATTTTAATCACTTGAAGACTTTATAGCTTTTTTAAGGACTATTCTGTATCAAGCTTGGCGATTAACTCACAGAGGAAATGTAGAAGACTGCATTGATTAAATTATAGTGATCTGGAAGAAATTAGGCACCAAGGGAAAATTTCAGGAAGGAACATTTTAAATTGCTTCGAATTTTCAAACTGAGGCTGAATGAAGCATGAAATTTAACTTGGAATTCCAGCTAGTCCCCTTCACTTTTGTTAGTTATTTGCTAATGTTAATGGTTTAAGAGCTGCAAAGCCTGCTTTAAGTGTTGAATTCAATCCAGCCTTAACTATGGAGTCACTAGAGTAACTCCATAACAGAGATTTTATGTACCATATCCTCTTTAGCTATATCTTCCCAGTAAATAATGTTTGCTTTTTTTCATTGAGAGAACAAACTCAGTGTAAAATCTGAATGAAAATAAAACACTCTGGTACTGATATTGATATATAGCTAGCTGAGGTCAAACCAAGGTGGGGTTTGCTTTATTTTTGTAACAGAGACGTAGTATATTAGATGTTGAGTTTCCCTGCTTTTTGCTTAAATAGCTGTATCATACAACACTTGCAAAGTTAATCTCATTAGTCTATCTCATTTTATAAAGCCATTCCCAGTGGTAGATATGCAGCAGAACTGAACATTTTTTCTGTCCCTCCCCAGTCAGGTTTTTTTACACAGCAGAAAAGGGCACTGAGCAATATCTAAGACTGGTAATATTTCCTGAGAGAGATCATGAATAGATACATCTGCTACCTGGCTTAATATTGGAACATAATAGTCTGTTTGACCAAAGAAAAAATGGAGTTTAAATTGAAAATACAAAAGGAATTATTTAATAATACTGCCAACTCATCCTATTTATTTCGCTTTCAAAATTCCACTACATGAAAAGTGAGATCATTTTATTATTAGATAAAATGAACTAAAGGAAATGACAGTTAAGGCTGTTTAGGTTCCATCTTTGACTGAATATTTTCAAAGGCTTCTGAAACTATTCATGTTTGTACATGGTAATAGCAAGATCCCTAAAAAGACTATGTTGGCAATGTGTATTCTCCAACCCTATTGAGATGCAAGAAAAAGCTTATCCAAATCTGCTGAAATTACTCCTTTCCTACAAACTCCCCAGCAGGTTTGCCATACCTTTCCTCACTGCAGGTCTCTACTGAACCTCTGGATTTGCCCTCTCTTTTATAGTTTCCAGAAGCTTTAGGAGGTTTCTGTCTCTATAAAAGGAGTTGAAGAAGCTGGTGTGAGGTGAATGATTTCTCTTTCCAACCTCTGACTACCAATGATTTTTCTTTGGTTAATGGATATTTGAGCTCTTGCATTAACATTTTCTTATTGATTCTTTGGCTCTTAAAAGATCAGGGAGAAAAAATCGAGAATATGAATCCTGTTAAGAGTGGTGGGACAGAAGCCACTCTATTTTATTTTCTTATATAATGCATACAGCCTCTTTTTGGAATGCGTTATTATATAACTAGTAGTATAAGGGTGATATTGCAGCTGTATCATCCAGAAATTATGTGAGAGGCAAGAACGTATTAGGGTGGTATATTTTATTGGACCAACTATGAAGTTGGGATAAAGTAAACAAGCTTTGAAATGCAAGACACTCTTCATCAGGTCTTGATCACAGGAAGCCAGGCACAGCATAATGAAACACAGCAGCAGCAAGGCCTCAGAAGAAATGCAAAACCACATCCTTACTGCCATAAGTATCAACACCCCTCAATAAAAAAACAAACAAAAAGAATTAATCCTACATTAATCCTCTCTTTAGATAGGCCGTGACCTCCCAGTAATCAGCTTCTTTTCTTCTGTTAATTGTGTGCCTGCTACTCCAAGAATTTCTCTCAGCCCCTCCCCGCTGAGTTTCATTATTCTGTGCCTGGCTTCCTGTGATAATCATCATCAGTCCCACCCAGTCAAGGATGATTGTCTTTCATGACTGCTTTAGCAGGGGTTTGAAGATGGCTGATAAGGCTGATCCAGGATCAACAGGCTCTGTTGAAACTTGGGCACATGTTTCCGTGTGTGGTGGGTGGCTCTGGATTCTTGATTCGGTCTGCAACACACTGTTTCTGCCACTCTCGATTTTCCATCTCCTGTTGTTCTAGTAAGTTTTCGAAGTACTGATACCCTTGCAGTAAATTCTTCCTCCATTTGGGGCAGTCCTGGACAATAGTTTTCCACAAGTTGATGTTGATGTTACATTTCTTCAAGTTGGCCTTGAGAACATCCTTGAAGCACTTTCTCTGCCCTCTTAAGTGTACTCCTTGACTGAGTTCGGAGAATTCAATTTGCTTCAGCAGTCTGGAGTCTGGATGACATGGCTGGCCCAGCAAAGTTGATGTAGGATGATCATCACCTCAGCACTCATGGTGTTTGCTTGTAAGAGGACATTAATGTTGGTGCACATCAGCTTCCATGAGGTTCATGACATAGAAGGGAGAAAAAATAGGAAATATGAATCCTGTTAACAATGGTGGGACAGAAGCCATTCTATTTTAATTTTCATGTAGAATGCACAAAGCCACTTCTGGGACGAGTGCTTGATTGATGATCCAATGCTTGATCCAATGGCAAGGAGGCCAAGACAGTTAGAGATATGCTCTTGTAATCAGAGACCTGATAAAGAATGTCTTGCATTCAAAAGCTGGTCTAACTTTATCCCAACTACATATTTGGTCCATTAAACTATATCATGCTAAGAAATCCTTGCCTCTCTCTTAATGTGTAATACTAATTCCATCTTTTTTTTCTTTCTTTTTTTAGGATGGCTCAGTGGGCCTTCAATTTACTCCTTTTGTCTCAGGGACTGGCTACACATGGAGTTACTCTGCGCTGCCTATTTTTTAATAACTCCATATGTGGATACTTCTTCCTGAATAAAAGCATCTTGTTCCTTAATATGTCAACACACCCAGAAAGGAATGAATGTTCCTAAATAATTTCACATGCAGACAAACGAACATCTTTTAATGAATAGTCCAAGTAGGGTGGGTTTTTTCCCTCCTCTTTTCTCTCTGAAAACCTGGGAGGACTTTGGCAAGCTATCTTACTCCTCAGGTCATGGTGAGTATTACTATAGACCATTGAACCAGGAGGAGGATAGGAGGTGAGAGGGTTTTTTTAGAAGGCAGGGTAGATTTGCACTTTATCAACTAACGAAAGTAGATATATAGTACAAGATTTCATGAGCTATAGCTCACTTCCTCAGAGTGAAGGGATATGCAGAAAGCAGAGCCTAAGAAGGAAAGAGAAACTAGACTACAAAAGACAAGGGAGGAAGAGAGAGAGAGATGGTGTGGAGAATGGGGCAGGAGCAGTGCTGGAAGAGACAGGCAAACAATCATTAAAGCTATAGGAACAAAGGATTCACCAAAGCTAACTCAGGTGATGGGATAAGAATCTGTAGTCTCTATTTAAACTATACTTTATACAATCCCATGATTTCTTGTTTCACATTCTCCTGTCCAAATCTGTTTTTAAAAGATTGCTCAGTGAAGATGTGGTCTGAAGTGATTTTGGGGCACAGAAGGCATTTGGGTCCATTATAAGGCCTGGTGCCTCTGTGAGACTGGCAGTTAGGTAGCCTATTGCCTGAGAGATGCCATTTGAGGTTGGAAGGCTGTCTGTAAGCCAGAACCGCTTTGTTACCCATGACTACTTTGAGACGGTTATCCATTTGCAGGAGTGTTTGGTGATCATTAATGATATGTCTGAGGTATTCAAGCTGGGAGGAACTCTGTTGTTTTCATCTTGGGGTTGGTATTGTAGCAGGTCAGAGCAAGGTCTGAGTCTGGCTTTGCTGGTTTGAGTGGCTACAGGTTTGGGGTTGCATTTTGATTGTAGGAATCCCTGCTCCAGATTCTTAAGATCTTTATCCTCGTTTGTGGGATCAGAGCAGGTACAGTTGCAACTATAGCTATATCAACTATACAAATCCACGGATCCGGTGCTTGCCATGATATCTTCTGGAAGGGTAACAGCAGTGCACAGAGAGTCCAACAAATTCTTGCATTGTATCGGGGACAACTTTTTGGTACAGATGGTAGAGAATCTAACTAGGGGGTAAACTTTTCTCTATTTGCTGCTTACTAACAGAGAGGAATTGGTGAAGAATATGACGGTGGAAGGGCACTTGTCCAACTATGACCATGAGATGATACCCACAGAAATGAAGGGTCAAGAGTACTACAGGAATTAGCAAAAATAATTGCAAAGCCGCTGGTTATTATCCTTGAGAACTCATGGAGGTCAAGTGGAAGTCCAAGAAAGAAATTTCTTTCTCTTCCTGAGAAAAAATAGTCTGTCTTTAAAAAAAGGAAACAAGGAAGACCAGGGAGTTACAGACCAATCAGCATAATTTTGATACCAAAAATTATACTAGAACAACTATTAAAGTATCTCAAGGATAGCAAGTTAATAAGAAGCAGCCAGTATGGACGTGCCACAAGAAAAACATGCCTAACCAACCAGAATTCTTTCTCTAGCAAGGGATAGGCTTGGGATGGGATGGGATAGCAAGGGATGGAGGGAGAGCAGTGAATAAGTCATTCTCATAAATAAGCTAGGAAGTGTAGTCTAGATGATGAAAAAACATCTATGTGATGGGCACATAACTGGTTTGATTAATGATGCTCAACTAATAGTCATAAATGATTAAATGTCAACCTGGGAGCGGATTTCACATGGGGTTCCCCATGGCCTGTCCTGGGTTCATTGCTGTTTGGCATATTAATGACTATAAGAAGAGTATACATTTTGAATGTACTTTTGTAAATTGAATGTACTTTTGTAAATTTGCAAATCATATCAAAGTGAGTGGGGAACCAAACATTTTAGAGGTCATTGTTGGATGACCTGGATAAATTACAAAAAATGTTCTAAAATAAGTCAGATGAAATTCAATAAGAATAAGTACAAAGTACTTCACTTAAGAGGGAGCAATAAAAAAAGAATGTGAATTCAATGTAGAGAACAATTGGCTTGACTGAATACAATGGATTTAGGTTCACAATGTACTGCTAACAGAATATAAGTTAATAATGTAATATTTTTGCCAAAACATTAATAGCAGCCTCTGTTGTATTAAAAGGAGAACCATATGCAAGTTATGGAAAATGATTCTTCCACTCTGTTCAGCACTGGTGCAGCTATGTCTTGGCTACTGCATCCAATCTGGGCCACAATATTCTAAGAAAGGTGTAGAGAAATTAAGATTCCAAAGGAGAGCAAGGGTGCAATTAGAATTTTTGGGGAAAAATTACATATAAGAATATGTTGGAAAAATTGGGATCATTTTATTTGAAAAATAGCAGGCTGAGAAGGATTCTTTCCTACTAGTCTTCAAATATAAAATGGGTTGTTATGTAAGAGGGTGGCAATCAATTGCTTTGTGTCTACAGTGGGACAGGACAAGAAGTAATTGGCTTCAATAAGGGAGATTTAATTTTGATGTTAGAAAGAACTTTCTAAAGATGAGGATGGTTTAGCACTGGAACAGATTACTCAGAAAGATTGTGGAGTCTTCATTGCTGAAAGTGTTTAAGAACAAATTAGAGAAATGTACATATATATATATAATTGCATGGCTCTATCTGTTATTAGCCTCATTTGAGGGGCATCGTACATTTAACATCTCATTCTCCTTCCACTGAAGTCAATGATAATTTTGCCATTAGCTTTGGGAATAGGATTGGAGCGTCATTGCCTGGTAGATATATTTTGATAATTAATAAGCTACATTAATTGATTTTAACATTATACAGTTGAATAACAACTCATATACTTCTTTCCTTTATGTTACCTGTATAAAGATCATGAATACTTTGTGACGCTAAGGCACACATCTCTGAAATATAATTGAAAGCGAAGGGGAAAATTATGCGGTTGATGACCTACAGTCATGATCTTCTACCCCTGACAGTTTAGTAATTTAAGTTTAGTAATTTAGATTGGAAATTAGAAAAGAGATTTCTAACTCTCAGAGGAGTGAAATTTTGGAATGGTCTTCTGAGCAAAGTTGTGCAGGCAAAGAACAAGAATTTGTAGAATATCAAACTCAGTATGTTTATGGAAGGAATAGGGATATGTCAGCAATAGGAAAGGGGGTTCTTGGTTAAACAACCAATCCATTTTATGTTTAGAGACTGCGTCTACAATTTCATTAATGTGCCGTAATTATGGCACATCAAGTCTCATGCTTGTTATTATAGGTACTAAACTTAATGTGCCATAATTGGTGCAACTGTGCACTAGCACAGATGAACTCTCTTTAGGTGATGCTTAATGACGATTGGATTAATTCTACTGTGCATTAGCACAGATTAACACTTTTTGCCAGCCACACTAACATGTACTCGATTTAGTCCCATGAGCATTAAGTGTCTTATGTAGATGTGCCTAGAACGAAGTATTTTCCATCCCTGTGTTGGGGCATAGAGATAATTCTCTTACAAAGTGGAAAGTGCCTATCAGTTCTGTTTCAGGGGTTTTTCTGGGTCACTTCCAGGGACCAGGAAGAAATCTTATTTCCCTTCTCATGAATGGTACTAGGTACATTTTGCTTTGCTTTGTTTTGTTTTTTCCTTTGTCTGAAGCATTGGAGATTGGCTATAGGTAAGACTGCTTTTTATTATTATTTTTTGACTGGGTTGTACTGGTACTCCTATCTACTTAAAACACTCAAGTGTTTCCTAGCTGGAGGGTCTTACTCTTTTCCTCAGAGTCATACTTATTGCCAGATCTGGGATCAGGATGGAAGTTTTCCCCGAGGTCAGATTGGCAAGGACAGGGGTGAGGGGAGGGGGCAGAGTTGTTTTCCTCTGTAGTGTAGTGGATGGTTCTTCTCCTAGGATCCCCTGACCATGTATTAACCAATTACTTCTCTGCTCTGCTGTGGCAGAGCATTGGCAGTACCCTGGTCTACCCTCCTTCTACATAGGGCCTGTTGCAAGTTGTTCCTGGTATCTCTGCTTTTTTGACTTGCAATTTTGTGTGAGGTTTTGAAGTGGTGATTTTGGAAAATTTGGGGGTAAATGGCTTCCTGTGATTGCAGAAGACTGGGTTTGATGGCCCAGGGGAAGCTATTTCAGTCTTTTGTTCTGGTGTTCCTAAATAGAGCTAAGACTGACTAAACTCTCAATCCAGACTTGGGCTTAATCTTACTTCCTATAAAATCCATGAGAGCTTTGGCCTCAGAAACTGCAGGAGTGGGTTTTTGCTGGAAAAAACAGGATTTATCGGGCCAAGTTGTCACAAGTGACTTCTATAATTATGAACACTTAATTTTTTTACCTTAGAGAAGAAAGGAACAGTGTTTGCCTTGTGTATTCTCAAATTACATTTATTTGTTTCCATCCTGAATCTTGTAACCATCACTGTTCAGTTGAAGAGTAAGTATAATAAAATACACACAATACACACACACAGGCTTCAAACTTTCTTTAAAGGTAGATGTTATATTCTGCTGTGTCAAAGCACCATGTTTAATAGCCTGAATCTTATCACCACTGATGCTACTGCTTCTGGGTTTAGTGCAGCATAATATAGGTAACCCTTAGACCTTTATTTTCTATCTTCTCCTGCCTGAATTGTCCACAAATTTTAGAGTATAAGAGCAAGTCCTCAGAAAACTTTCAAGTCACCTCCAAAGGGACTGTGTCAAGTGCTATTTTTATAGTTTTTAATATTTCCCCCTCCATTGTTTGTGCTCTTTTCAATAAGAAATCAATTTTTGCTAAATGGAAAAGGCCAACATTGGTCTGGGCAGACATTTCATGTCCAAGAATTTAAGGTATTATGACCAACAATGAAGAACAAAAGAAAGAAATTGAAAACCATAAACTAAGTTAGTTGACACAGTCCCTGTAAAGAAAGATACTAAGCAGGAAGTAAATTAGTATTACATAGTAATAGAGCAACACAGACACAAAATATATCATCTTACCATAGAACATTAAAAAATCCAAGTCTGGTTCTTAGGACAATATTCTCACTAATTGAAAATATGGCATTGTAATCATTTGGCCTAAGTTTCTTTTCTTATGTTTTTCCAAATTTAGCCTTCTGTTCAGAGTGATCCAGAATTGTGAAGGTAAATTAAATATTTTGCATACATTTACATATTCAGATAGTCCTTTAATATATTAAGTCCTCTCCCCATTAGTTCTAACTCTCCTAAGTCCTTTGGTCATGTCCCCAGTTCTTCTTACCTAGCAGTTATTTGACCTTCTTAAGTTACAGAAGTTCCCTTGTACCCCATTTGTTTTCTTCCTCCTACTTCTGCATCTTGAGTCATTATAGCACTTTCCCATCCCTGTACCTCACACTCAGGTGAGGCAGGGCTCTTTGTCCAACCAATGTAGTATCACTTCTTGCAGCATCTAAGACAATAGCTGCTCAGCATTTGTTGCTCTAGGCTCCTCCTTCTCCCTCTGGGTCTTCCATTGGATGACTGAAAAGAGATGAGGGCACAGTGGCAATGCAATCAGCTGGCATAGAAAGTAGGCATGAGAACTCTGCCTTTGTGGATACCCATCTAAAAGCAGAAGATGCAGCTGCTGGCCGGAGTGCAGAACCGTCACCAACAGTCAGAGGTCAAGTGGCTTTGCTTCTGTTTGATGCAAGCTCTAAAGCCAAGAGCAGTAGTGTAATGAGGAATCTATACAGTAGCCAGAGCAGCCAGTGTCTTTGAGTTTCCAGGCTCTAAGGCGCTCTGGTGCTTGGATACCCTCCCCCCACTCTATGGTGTCTCTGTCCAGGGTGCCAAATTGCTAGTTACTCCTTTGGCCAAGAGCAAAAGACATGTGACAGCCCCTCAAACATGGGTTTAGAAAACATGTGGGTTGGAGATCTGGTTTCTGATTAGTGTGTGCCACCTGAGACACCCCTTGATGTAGGTGTGGGTGTCTGCGTGTATGTCTAGATGACAATGCAGACAAATTAACAGAAAATGCTGTCATGCAAGGGGTGCGGAGCTTCTTCCTATGGTAGCCTTGTGAGCTTTCCTGGCATGTGTGTACTCCAGGCTGCAGTCTTGATGTGCTCCTCTGCCTGTTTCCTATGGCAACTTTCAGTCCCTGGCATAGATTCCTGCTCTCCCTGTCAGCCTGACAACATTCATCAGCAGCCCTCTTTCCCCTTTCCCCTCTTCCCTCTCCACCACGGCTGATCCCAATATTTTTTCCTTCCCCTGGCCCCTATGGCAGACTCTAGCAGCAGCACTGTACACACATCCACCAGCACTCTGGAAAGACTCTAGCAGACCTAACTTCAAGGGAAACTGCTCTTACTCAGGGAAGTGGAAGAAATGGGGCTGTGCTCCTCTTGGGGTTCCCTCTTTTTCCCCTGGCTTCCTGGCTTCACAGTCCCCTCCCAGTAAGAAGGTGATGCAATATGGTGGGCCTATCCAGCTTCCTGATTCTCCCTGTGGAGGGATGCGAGGTGGGAAAACTGCAGTTGTCTGCTTATGAACTAGAGCAGCAACCAGTCCTACTGTTACCATGAGCTGTGTGTGCACTGAGGATAAAAAAGCACAGCTCTCCAGAGAAAACTGTGAAAAGCAGGAAGCCATGTCATTGATAAACCCCTGGGAGTCTGTGCAGCCATAGTACCCAGGGCTACAGCTCCTGCCACATCTCAAA
The DNA here is from genome assembly GCF_000455745.1 of Alligator sinensis. Classification (NCBI taxonomy): domain Eukaryota; kingdom Metazoa; phylum Chordata; order Crocodylia; family Alligatoridae; genus Alligator; species Alligator sinensis. Next base: position 418,185 of record NW_005842022.1, on the reverse strand, counting down.
AGCTGATGTGTACTTAAATAGAACAGCTGCAGGATATAGCATTGATAGTCAAGTAAATAGCTCCCATCCTGGTGAATCAGTTCTGAATGAATGCTCCAGCCTGGTGTTTGGGGACACTAGTGCTGGAGTTTTCTTTATTAGAAGAAATGTGAAACCAAAGTCTTGATAACAGGTGGCTACTGTAGCTCCTAAGGCATCTTTATGAACAGGATGGTGTGTCTAAATGCTGTTACCAACGCTCCTAAATGCAGTTTAAATTGAATCAGATATTTGAATCATACAGGAATTACGGGCAAGAATTCCTTTAAATAATTTGCAAACTGTCTGTTGGGCATCAGTCATTAGAGCAGCAGTGTATACACACATGCACACACACATGCATGTCCACACACACCCACACATACACACAGAGGGTAGGCATTGTACGCTTGCATGCAATTAGGTTGTCTGATTATTTGGAACCTATTGTGATTTCCTCATAGTTTTAATGTTTAAAGAGCTAAGACATAAATGTTCTCTTCGCTGCTTCCAGTCTTCAGCTGCTGTGGAGTGTTGTGTGCTGTTAAACAGCAAATGTCTCTCATTGTGTAGGTGGCAGCATTCTGGTGGATTGTGTGTGTAATAGGCTACAGATCATTCAGGGGGAATGGGACTGTAAAATTATTTTTCAGGCTCAGAATAATCATTGGGAAATAGGATCCCCCTCACTTGTATCAAAACTGAATATCCATCGCTACCACAGGGTCAATTTTTGCTGTATTAGAGAGCACAATGTTAATTATGACTATAGTACAAAGGTGGCATATTCATGTAGAATGCAGGTAGTGTGTGACCCAGATTGTGAACGTCTGTGGGCACATCTACATGTTCATTAATGCACCACAATTATGGCGCATTAAGTTTATTGCCTGTAATAACAGGTACTAGCTTAATGTGCTGTAATTGGCACTATTGCACATTAGCGCAGATTAACTTGTTTAGTGACGGTACTGTGCATTAGACTAAATCTACTGCACATTAGTGCATCAAGACGAGTTTTGCCCGCCATGCTAATACGCAGTAGAATTAGTCTTCTGAGCATTGTCTCATGTAGATGCACCCACTGTTCCTTAAATTTAAGCTGTTGGTGCTTTGGGTCATTATATTAGAGAAGAGAGATTTCAAGCAAAACCTAATGGTTGACAGTTACCATTTTGTTTGAAGCCTGTCAATGCATATGCTTTCACTTACACAAACGTCTTGTTACCATCAAGATACAAGATTGGCACTGTGCAGGGCACAGAGACGTTTTGCATCTCTACGTGTGATGCCTCAACTAAAGGGTCGTTTGAGTGCATCTCGAGCAACAGCCTGAATGACATCTGCACTGAGGTCAGAAATTTTAGCATAAATAGTTTTACCCATCAACAGGATCAGTACTTGAGCTAAATCCCCTATTCTCAGCCTCTCTCTGTCTCACTTTATAGATATGCTTGTGTACATGAAAGACAGTCAGATGTCTCTCTTCTCTTGCGAAACTAGCAAAACAATTCGGGGCATTTGTGCTTTGTTCTTCATTTTGACTCTCCACCCCCAGCCATTGCTACAGAAGGCTCCAGAACAGTAAAAAGGTTTGTAATCAGTTTATAGTTGCTTCCTTAAAAATCTAACCTCTGAACAAGCAGGTTTTGTGGGACAGAAAGCAATCAATGCATAGCCAGTTACAATTTCTCTGACAAACACTATGACTATGTGGGTTTCCAGCGTGCCTTACAAAACCATTTTTTGCTGCCTTTCTAGGGCTGCATATTAGAGATAAAACCAAGCCCAAACTCCTGTATGCACCTGAACTTCTGAGCCAAGGGTGGAGTATTCTATATCTGATTCTGCATCTGGGTCATGTATTGAGTCTCCTTCTGTTCTCTGCACTTTTAACTCCAAACACAATGGACATCTTTTTATGTTAATTCTGTTCACCTTACAGCCTCTGAGTGTCCCTTGCTATAGTGGGTTAATGCTGTTTGTTCAAAACAAAGCTCAACATGTAAGCACGACCTTGTCAACTGCTTTGAGAATGTTGCTGCCATTTGTCAGTGCCTCTGACACACGGTTTCTGATTGTTTTGCTGTGAACTGCTTACTGAACTTCTGCTCTTGCCAAGGTATTGGAGTACTTGTGTTTTCCTAAAAACTGGGGATGCATTAGGCCTGGCAGGCTTTGAATGCTCAGAGCACTGAAATGAGCGGTGACAACCATCTACTCTAGATCTTGCTAGTAGTTGAGCTCCATATACTGCCTGGCAGGACTGATAAACTCTGCAACCCATGGAAGACTTTTTTCACTGGGAAGCATAAGTGAAACATGCCTAAAAGTAGTACTTTTTGCAGGGGCAGGGGCTCGAGAGACATGGATTTTATTCCTGACTCTGCCACATTGTTACTGGTATCATTGGGAAGTCATATAATAAATATGGTCAACATTTGGTGTATGAGCAAGATATCTTTATGCCTAGACCCAAAGATAAAGTTTATAGTCAATGCCTTTTTTATTTAAGAAACACGAGGAAATACCAGTGCAACTAACTACAGAATAATTTTATTAAGTGGATATGAATAGCTCACTGTTAACAAAATACAGACTTTTTCAACCACAAGTTAAATTCAGTCCTAGTCAGTATGTATCTAATGGTTGGCTGACATGATATGTATTTATTTGTCCAGTCAACAGATGTTTCTACATTATATATCCCCCTGCCATAAGCACTAACTAGCTGCCTTGTGTGTGGTGACAGAAGAGGGAGCAAGGGTTGAATGGTTGAGAAGTTAAAATTACCTTTAAATAAGGTTCTTAAAGATCAGAGCTGCAGGTCACTGGTAAGCTGGGGTGGGGAAGATGACAATGCTGCTAGCTGCTGTTGTAGCTTTCTGTGGATAAAAGGAGGTCATCCCTCTCCAGGCATCTTAAACTGACCATTTCTATGGACATTTCATAAATGTTGAGATAGAAGCAGTAACTAACTACAGAAGGTCATAGAGAAGAAAATAAGATTCCCCATAGAAAATTCAAATGGGCAGCATATCAATCATGTATGGACTTTAATACTTTATATGCTATATATCTATTTTATGCTGTGTGCTTTTGGCCTCTGAGCACTTCCAAGTAATGTGTTAATCAACTGCTGTCATGCTAATAGTGTATGTAATATAAAGTGCTTCCCTTTTTTCTCCCTTTATGGTGAAAACAGAATATGGATTTTTTTTAAATGGTGTTTATGTAGGGAGTGTTATATTTCCTGAGAGTGGACAGAGCTAAAAAAGTGCACCATGCCGTGGGAGTACAAGGTGGTGAGGCTTGAGGTAGTGATCAAACATTGATGGGAAATATATTGTATTGTATGCACTGTATTGCATTTTACAATCAGTGGGGGCAATCATTTGACAGGGGAAGCTCAAAGGTGCAGTGCTGGTTGTGGGGTGAATTCATAGTCACAGTGTAGCCATGGGCTCGGGAGAAAAAAAGCGAGTTTCCCCTCAAGTTCCTACTCAACATCCAGACTAAACCCTCAGGTTAAGCATTTGGCCAGCATTTGTCCCTGAAAGGAAATAGAAAAATATTCTGAAACTGAGACGTGACAGAATCAAGACCTGCTAATTAAAAAGAATGAGACCTGTGGCGTGATAATCCTTTTAACACCCACTTGCATGGTGAATGAGCATTTACTGATCTTTTTATTCCAGGGTATGGCAACTTAATCAGTTACTCCTTTAGCAACACAGCTTCCAAGAAAGAAAAACAAAGAGAGAGAGAAACTGGGCCATGTGGCATTTCCTACAGCGGATTGTTCTCATCAAATGAATTCATAGATTTCATAGATTTCATAGACATTAGGGCTGGAAGGGACCTCGGAAGATCATTGAGTCCAGCCCCCTGCCCAAAGGGCAGGAAGTCAGCTGGGGTCACAGGATCCCAGCAAGATAAGCATCCAGTTTCATCTTGAAGGTATTCAATGAAGGTGCTTGAACCACCTCCGGTACCAGGCTGTTCCAGACCTTGGGGGCTCGGACAGTAAAGAAATTCTTCCTTATGTCCAGCCTGAAACGATCTTGAAGTAGTTTGTGACCATTCGACCTCGTCATCCCTTGGGGCGCTCTGGTGAACAAACGTTCCCCCAGATGCTGGTGGTCACCCCTGATAAACTTGTAGGTGGCCATCAGATCACCCCTGAGCCTGCGCTTTTTCAGGCTAAAGAGCCCCAGGGCTCTCAGCCTGTCAGCGTAGGGTCTGCTTCCCTGACCTCTGATCATGTGCGTGGCTCTTCTCTGGACTCTCTCAAGCTTCTCCACATCCTTTTTGAATTGTGGAGCCCAAAACTGGACACAGTACTCCAGCTGTGGCCTCACTAAAGCCGAGTACAAGGGGAGAATGATGTCCCGGGATTTGCTTGAGAAGCATCTATGGATGCAAGCCAGCATTTTGGTCGCTTTACTAGCCGCCGCATCGCATTGCAGGCTCATGTTCATCTTGTGGTCAATGATGACCCCCAAGTCTCTTTCTTCCATATGTTTTCATTAAGGTTAATTTAGATTTTTCTTCCCAAGGAAGTGGAATGATTTTGTGTAAACAGAAACAAAGTTCGCTTTTGTGGATGTCTGTTTAGGGTATGAATGAAAAACAAAACAGTGACTCATTCCACTGTTGCTCATTCCAGGGTTTTCTCTGTCTCTCTCTCTCTACAGGCTCACAAAAGCAGAAACATAGACCTAAAAAGCTTTTTAAAGAGGGTGAATTGCCTGATAAATGGCCAGCTGAGTAGGGAATCATGTTTACCCCATGACTCCATTTCACTATTCGATGAAACCTTTCCATTCCCCCAGGAAATGCTGCAACCTTTGAGTTCCCCTTGGCTCAATTTCTTTATAACAGAATAAAATCTATGAGGGTGTAAATGAAATCCATAATCATCTACCTCCGTTCTCTCTGGTGTTGACTTCAGTAGGGAAGGCTGCCCAACATATATGTGACCCCAGTTCATCTAAGGGGCAACTTCATTTTTTTCCTTCCTCTTTCTAGAGAAAATCAAGATTTTATTGAAGATAAAGATGATTCTTCTTTTTCTTAATGCCTCCTGATGGCAGAAGCACACACCTGCACATGCACCTGCACCTGCACCTGCGCATGCAAAAACATCCCTTGCAGAAGCCATTAGGCTTGTGTGGAACTTTAGTTTCTTCATAAGCCTCATAATTTTGTGGCTCACAGTTCCTTCCCCTCTGACATGGTTACATGCATGGAAGGATCTAGAGTTTTGAAAAGGGAGGTGCACACGGTGAGGTGAATCGTCACACATAAAACAACACATATTAAAAATAGTTTAAAATAAATTAAAAGCTTTGCTAATACACTAGGGGCCTAGGGCTGTATTATTCTGTTTAAGATTGAAGCAAAAGCAAACATAACTTCATTGCAATGAGATAAAGGTGCCCTATCACCTGGACAAGGGAGAGAAGATTGATGTCGTATATCTTGACTTCAAAAAAGCCTTCGATCTGGTATCCCATGATCACCTCTTGGCAAAACTGGCCAACTGAGGCCTTGGGTCCACCACAATCCGCTGGCTGGGGAATTGGCTCTGTGGTTGGAACCAGAGGGTGGTGGTTGATGGAAGTCATAGATTCATAGATTCTAGGGTCGGAAGGGACCTCAATAGATCATCGAGTCCGACCCCCTGCATAGGCAGGAAAGACTAACCTCCTCTTGAAGATCCCCAGGGTAGGGGAGAGCACCACCTCCCTTGGGAGCCCATTCCAGACCTTGGCCACTCTAACTGTGAAGAAGTTCTTCCTAATGTCCAATCTAAATCTGCTCTCTGCTAGCTTGTGGCCATTATTTCTTGTAACCCCCGGGGGCGCCTTGGTGAATAAATACTCACCAATTCCCTCCGTGCCCCCATGATGAACTTATAGACAGCCACAAGGTTGCCTCTCAACCTTCTCTTGCGGAGGCTAAAAAGGTCCAGGTTCTCTAGTTTCTCCTCGTAGGGCTTGGCCTGCAGGCCCTTAACCATATGAGTGGCCCTTCTCTGTACCCTCTCCAGGTTATCCACATCCCTCTTGAAGTGCGGCACCCAGAATTGCACGCAGTACTCCAAC
>NW_005842022.1:402434-410536 GCF_000455745.1 Alligator sinensis | reverse complement strand
TTCTCCACCTTGGGAGGGAAAACCTGCAGCATCCTTATAGGCTTGTCAGTGCTACACTGACTAGCACTACGGATGAAAAGGACTTGGGAGTCATGACTGACCACAAGATGAACATGAGCCTTCAATGTGATGCTGCAGCTAGTAAAGCGAACAAAATGTTGGCTTGCAGCCATAGATGCTTCTCAAGTAAATCCCAGGATGTCATTCTCCTGTTGTACTCAGCCTTGGTGAGGCCACAGCTGGAGTATTGCTGGACCTTGGTGAGACCAGTTTTGGGCTCCACAATTCAAAAAGGATGTGAGGAAGCTTGAGAAAGTCCAGAGAAGAGCCACACGCATGATCAGAGGTCAGGAAAACAGACCTTATGATGACAGGCGGAGAGCTATGGGGCTCTTTAGCCTAGAAAAGTGCAGGCTCAGGGGTGATCTGATGGCCACCTATAAGTTTATCAGGGGTGTTAACCAGCATCTGGGGGAACGATTGTTCACCAGAGTTCTCCAAGATATTACAAGGTCAAACAGTTATTAACTCCAGCAAGACTGTTTCAGGCTGGACATAAGGAAGAATTTCTTTACTGTCTGAGCCCCCAAGGTCTGGAATAGCCTGCCATCGGAGGTGGTTCAAGCACCCACATTGAATGCCTTCAAGAGAAATTTGGATGCTTATCTTGCTGGGATCCTATGACCCCAGCTGACTTCCTGCCCCTGAGTCAGGGGGCTGGACTCGAAAATATTCCGAGGTCCCTTCCAGCCCTAATGTCTATGAAATCTATGAATCTATGAAAAACAGTTTGTAGAGTTGTGAAATAGGTGCTTCTTTACCACCAGCAGCTAACAGCTGGCAGAATTGTAGAACAAAGGGTAGCTTGATTGCTGGAATATCAAGACCATTAAATAGATTAGAGCTCCTTAACACATGTAGAATGAAGGGTTCAGAAGATTTCAGGTAGATTATAATGAATAATGAAGTCATAGAATCAGAAAATTAGGGTAGGAAGGAACCTCAGGAGCTCATCTAGTCCAACCCCTTGTTCAAAGCAGGACCATCCCCAACTAGATCATTCCAGCTGGGGCTTTGTCAAGGTGGGCCTTAAAAACCTCGAAGGGTGGAGATCCCACCACCTCTCTAGGTAACCTGTGCCAGTGCTTCACCACCCTCCTAGTGAGAACGTTTTTCCTAATATCCAACCTAAACCTCCGTTGCTGCAACTTGAGTCTATTGCTCCTTGTTCTGTCATCTGTCACCACTGAGAAAAGTCTAGATCCATCCTCTTTGGAACCACCCTTCAGGTAGCTGAAGGTTACTATCAAATCCCCTCTCAGTCTTTTCTTCTGCAGACTAAATAAGCCCAGTTCTCTCAGCCTTTCCTCATAAGTAATGTTCCCCAGTTCCCCAGCCCCTGAAAAATTTTAATTGCCCTCTGCTGGCTAAAAACTTGTCCACATCCTTTCTATAGTGGCCGGGGGTGGGGTGGGGGGGAGGGGGGAAGTGCACATAGTACTACAGATGTGGTCTCACCAGTGCAGAATAGAATGGAATAATCTCTTCCCTCAATCTGCTTGGCAACACTTCTACTACTGCAGCTCAGTATGCTGTTGGCCTTCTTGGCAACAAGGGAACACTGTTGACTCATATCCAACTTATTGTCCACTGTAACCCTCAGGTCCTTTTTTGCAGAGCTGCTGCTTAACCAGTCAGTCCCCAGGTTGTAGCAGTGCATGGGATTCTTCCATCCTAAGTGCAAGACTTTGCATTGGCCTTTTTGAAACTCATGAGATTTCTTTAGGCCCAATCTGAGTCGGCAGTGTGACGAAGCCATCAGAAAAGCCAATGGCATTTTATCATGCATCAGCAGATGCATGATGAACAGATCCAAAGAGGTGATACTTCCCCTCTATTGGGCGCTGGTCAGACCACAGTTGGAGTACTGCGCCACTTCAAGAGGGATATAGATAACCTGGAGAGGGTCCAGAGAAGGGCCACTCATATGGTTAAGGGCTTGTAGGCCGAGCCCTACGAGGAGAGACTAGGGCACCTGGACCTCTTCAGCCTCCGCAAGAGAAGGTTGAGAGGTGACCTTGTGGTTGCCTATAAATTCATCATGGGGATGCAGAAGGGAATTGATGAGGCTCTACTCACCAAGGCACCCCTGGGAGTTGCAAGAAATAATGGCCATAAGTTAGCAGAGAGCAGATTTAGACTAGACAGTAGAAAGAACTTCTTCACAGTTCAAGTGGCCAAAATCTGGAATGGGCTTCCAAGGGAGGTGGTGCTCTCCCCTACCCTGGGAGTCTTCAAGAGGAGGTTAAATGGGCGTCTGACTGGGGTCATCTGAACCCAGCACATTTTCCTGCCTATGCAGGGGGTCGGACTCGGTGATCTATTGAGGTCCCCTCCAACCCTAACATCTATGAATATGAATCTATGAATCCTCCAATTTGTCTAGGTCTCTCTGAATTCTAGCCCTACCCTTGAGCATATCTACTGCATCGCCCAGCTTGCTGCCATTTGTAAACTTGCTGAGGGTACAATCCATCCCATCCTCCAGATCATTAATGAAGATATTGAACAAAACTGGCCCCTGGACCAACCCTTGGGGCACTCCACTTGATATCAGCAACTAGACATTGAGCCATTGATTACTACCTGCTGAGCCAGACAAGTCAGCCAGCTTTCTATCCACCTTACAGTCCATTCATCCAACCCATACTTCCTCAAATGACTCCCTCAGCACCGCCTGACTAGAAATGCTGCTGCCCCTGCCAGGTAGTTGGTTCTAAACTTTGGGTGGAGTAGGAATCAAATGCGGGTGCAAGTGCACCCCAGCCCCTGGATCCACCCCTTGCTACATGAGAAAAGCAATCTGTTTAAGACCTCAACTTGTTCTTTTTGGCTTTCTGTTTAACCACTTTCATAACATTTGTCCTCTAAGCATCATATTATAGGCCCATCACCCTAGTTGAGAAGCTGATGGACCTCATTTAATTATTTTTAATTCCAGGTAAGAGTGAGACAAATCCATGGGCTGGAGTAGTACCCTCAAGACCTACATGCCTGTATATCTAATCACAAAATCAACGGGATCTGTCCAAATAAATATAGAACTGCAGTCTCAGCCAAACCATTATTGGCCTGCCACCAGTGTGACTTTCCATGCCAGCTCCACATATGGTAAGTAGCAGTAAATACTTTATGACTCACCCCTGACATATCCCCTTTTGCAGTTTCCATTGTGCCTTCAGGTCCTTCTACATCTGGGAGTTAATTTTCACCTATATAGCATAGTTGCATGGGCAGTTTCCTAACTCATGTTCTGTATAAATAATTCATAATTTTCATTAGTGGGGATCTAAAATAGGATAGTTAGGCACCTAATACAAATTCAGAGGCTTTTCAGAGGTACTACACACCATCATCTTGCATGGAATCAACTGGACTTCCAGGTACCTGTCATCTCTAGTAACTACCCCCTTACACACATAATAGATATTATCTGCTCTCGTAGTTTTATTGTGAATCCGCTCTCATACTTTTATTGTGAACATAAAATTTGGTAACTTTCTTCTAGCCCCTCATTAAGTGAGATTCTCGACTTAATTACAAAAAAGTCTAACTACCCCTGCTGTGGGGAAACACGTGAAAATGTGAAATAGGTGAAGCCAAAAGACTGAGAGACCAGAAGTCAAATAAAAATATCCCAATATTTATTTGTTTATTAAAAGTTGTGATTCTTTTAAAGCAAAAAACAAACCAACCCCATAACATGATTCCAGGGGGATATGATTTATAATTCTTGAATGTTTGGAACTGGCCATCTTGCATGAAGTATATAACTTTTATAACCTGCTTTAGAAACTGTTGGCTCTAGTCCATGAAGATGTTTCTATATCAGAAGAACTATTACTCCTATTTTGATTGTCTTCTTGAAATGGTATAGCCTGTATTGGATGCGCTCCTTGCTGGGTCATTCAGTGCCTGAATCTGCATTTGACTAATTTCAATGCTTCTACAAATGTCTGTGCCTAGGGTTAAGGTTAAATCAGCTTCTGCAATTGTTTGCAACCTCACTTGGTTGTTCTTTATTTCACACACGGGTGTATCTTTTATGAAGGAGTTCCTCAAGTTCATAACACTGAATTCTCAGCCAGTCATATGAGCTCAGCGGGTTCGTATTGTTATTGATTACAAATAGAAAACAACTTTCTCTTGTAAGAAGCGTTTTTATAGCACTTATGAAATATAACCCTAAATTTGTCCTGAGTCCTCTGTTATTGTCGTCCTCCAACATAAAAACATCACACCCTGCACTTTAGGTGCTTTCTCTGCAGCCACTGTGGGGTAAGAAATTTCCAACTGTGTTTGCTCAAACGAATAGCATACTTTCCTGTACCATATCCTTGCAAATCTCAGAGCCTTGTTCTTGGTGCCATGTTCCTGGTGCCATAGACTGGTTAGGAATAGTTAGGAAGCACTGAGGCTATATATTTAGGAAGAGAGAAGGCAAAGTAATCCTTTTTGTCTACTTGCAAACTCAGCTCAGCCTGACTGCTCAGACTTCTTGTTCACCCTGAGCAGGCCCAGAGGCTTGCTATTATCATTGCTGTAATAGCGTATCTGCAAAATCATTCCTCCCTCACATGCTAGTAAAGTAGGCCTTGATTCATTAAATCACTTTCATGAATAAGATAAGCCAGATAAAGACAGATTTAGAAATCTGATTATTCTTGCCATGTCTCACCTTTTCATTTTTGCAAGAGATACGATTTCAGTAGGGGGAGAACTAGTGTCCAGTGTGGTGACTGGCACTCTCTTTCTCAAGATTTCAGTCACGCCTGAGGGACACCTCCTCTGATGAACTGCCCCTCCACTAAGAGGCAGAGCTCTTCTGACTCCAGGACCTGACATCATGCTCAAAGAAGGGGAGAGACAAGAGGATACAGGGAGAGCACAACAGCCATACTCCTTTCCCCCTTATCTTCTTTCCTCTCCTCTCTGTAATACTAAATCAAGGAATGTGGGGAGGGAACCCAAGTGCAGCCCCCCAGGAGTGTGTATGTGTGTGTGTGGAGTGGGGAGTAGGGGGTAGAAGAGGAGTTGGGTGTTGAGAAACCTCAGAAACAGCAGACGTAGCAGAGGGGAGGCTCGTGCTACGGGCAACAGTGAATTGCTGGGGAAGTGAATGGTGGAGATAGGGGTATGGGAGTTCTTGCAATATGGTCAAAATTCTCCTTACTCAGTGAATGTGGAGCAGCTGACAGCACTAGATATCATATGTGGGCAGAAAAAATGGTCAGAGTGAGCTCTATAATCCGGAGACAGACCCCAAATCTCACAGTTTGGGGCCCATCTCATGATTTTAGGAAACCTGATTTATAATATCTTAACCTTTGAAGCTGGCAATATTGGATGCTTACAGTTAAATGCATACTTACATACTTTGCTGAATTAGGCCCATAGCTGAATTAGGCCCAAAGCATAGGGTGGAAATGACTTTTTTTTTTTAAGGAAATAAGATAAGAACCAGATCCCATAAGACATAGAGCACCTCTGGCTGGCTGCTGAACAGCCTTAACTGCTGTGACAGAATGTATAGCCTAATGGTCATAAGGCTATCTTAAGGTCTGGTAAGCACCTCCAAATTCCCGTGATCTTAGCTTATGAAGACATTAACAGGATATAGGCGTGGCCTATTGTAAACTGCACCCCCAGAAATAGAACTATGTCTTGTTCGAAACTACATTATTTGGCAACATGAGCAACATTTCCACTGAGTGTAATATGGACCCTAAAGGGATATTTTTAAACCTCTGAACGCAGTTAGAATTGTAGGTTGTAGAAATCCATTTCCAGGACCCGGGAGCTAAAGAGAGCATTAGCAGCAGTGGGAACATGGAGCAACAGCAGCAAAAGGGATCAGCGTCTGTTCCTCCTGCTGCTGTTGCTATGTCCCTTAGGCTCTATCTTGGCAATGTATTTTTAAAATCCTGCTGCTGAACTATCCTGTCTCCATTAGTGATATCACTATAGAAGACATATGCTGCTTCTTTCAGCTACTTCATTTCAGCTCCATCTCATGTCCCCCTGGTGTCTAACTTTTTCTGTTTGAAAAATGTTTTAATTGGAAATGCTGACTCATGAAACTGAAATTCCAGCAAGGGTGATTTGGGCTGAGTATTAATGTGTGTCCTTGGTCTAGGTTTCCCTGAAGTGCTGTTTATCTGGGAGTGTCTCCTACTTAGGTCTCTCATATTAGCTGCTAGTGATACTGCTACTGGATGGTTAGATGCTGATCTCTGGTGCTGGCAGGAAATAATGTAAAAAGAGAAATCTCCAGTATATTTCTTTGCATCATAAATAATTAGTGAATTTGAAATCAAAGTCAGCTTCTTGGTCAGTTTCCTGAATCTCTCAGGATCCATTTGATTATATAGTTTCCAGATTAATGTTTCTTACTTGGGAGCCATGAATAAATCAAGAAGAAAGATCATAATTGGAGGAATGCCAAACTGCCTGAAAGTAATTTGTCTAGTCAGTGAGCAAAGGTATCTGTTGGATCAAGATCAGTGGAGGGATTTTAGTGGGCTCCCTCCCCCCCACAATATGCAGTATAATGAATGCAGATAGAGTATTAGGTATCCAAATTAGTAGTGGGTCTCTAAGCAGAAACATAGGCTACTTTAAAACAGTGGTGCTGTACCAGGATAGGATGAACCTGATTATCAAGAGAGAGAGGACCGTTCTCAAACTCTAACCATCACACTTAAAATGATTCCCCAAATTTTCTTGTACAGATCTTCAAGGGTGGATTTAATTATTTTCTGCCTCTCAAAAACACTGAGACGCTGTCTTTCTTGGCCTTCAATAGGCTTCTGACCCCAGTTCCGCCCCTCATATCACCATGGAGCTCTCCCAATCTGTGACTGTTCATGAAACCTCTGGCTTCCTCTCCATAGCTCCCCCATAGCCTCTGGCACTCTCTTTCCTGACCAGTAGCATCTAATAAGCCAACATTTAATTAAACTTTCATACACTCTATAATTCATAGCTCCTTAACTTGCAGCACATAAATTCAGCAGCAGATGGAAGCCAGAAGAAAAACTGTGCGTGTTACTGGACTTCATTTCCCAAGGTAGGTGGAGGTCAGAGGTCAAAATAGAAAGATGTAAGAGGCTCCAAAGGAAGATGTTGTTAGCAGACTGGGTAGTATTGCAAAGGAAATTGGAAGGGCTGGAAATAAGAAGAGAACAGGAGGGTTATAATAGATTCAGGGAAGAGCTCTGGAAGTCTATGGCAGTCTTGGGGGAAAGAGGGACAGGGAGCCCATCTGGATAAGACTGGAAAGTGATGAAAGCTGAGGTAAATCTCAAAATAATTTGTTGTTTATCCTTTGCCAGTCCTTGGCAAGATGTACTGAATAAGAGCCTACCACCAAAAACTATTCTGTTGTAAGTAAAACTAAATGTGATAGTTTTGCTTTTTGTGTTCATAAGACTGGACTGAATGGTTCTTGTGATTGTTGAATATTTCGTTTCCAGAAATTTGCTAAATGTTTTACTTCTAGCACTGGCTTGTGTCCATGTCACAGTCACAGCTTCCCCTCTCAGAGCTTTGCCTTGGTTCTAAACTACAGCTATGCTCAGTTCTGGAATGCAGAAGGCACTTGAAATCAAGTCAGCCTATGTGGTGATACAGAAAGCGAGACCTAAAAAGACTGTCCAAAGCTTGCTGTTTACTCAGGACAACACTGTATTCCCCTTCCCAACCACTATCACTCTGACTCCTGTTGTTAGCACCCCTTAACTCAGTGCCCAATTTGGCTGGCATGCCAAACACAGCAGCTACCCATGCCATTTGTGATGTGTGTGCCGTGGGTTGGCCACTATGGGCATGTCCACATGAGTGCGCATGTGCCTCTTGCCCCGCCTCAAACCACTTTGAGGCAGGGCAACAGACACATGTGGGAACAAAAAAGTGTTCCCCATACTGCAAACCTGCAGCGCAGGGAGAAAATTAGATCCCTGGATATCCAGGGGTCTAAAAAAATTGATGTTTAAAAAAGCAGGGCAGGGCATGGTCCCTGACTGTACCCTGAGGCAACTGGA
>NW_005842022.1:399534-401892 GCF_000455745.1 Alligator sinensis | reverse complement strand
CCCCCACACCGGGGGGTTCAAGTGGGAGGGTGGGACTGGGTGGGGCAGCCATTGGGGGGGCTGAAGCAGCTGCTGGGGGATGGGTCCAGGTGGGACAGCAATCAGGGGGCTGTGGTGGGGCATGTGGGCCTTGCAGGGGGGTGGTAGCCCCTGTGGGGACCATTTGGCCCCTGTTGGGGGCCATACCCCTTGTGTAGGGGCTGAATCCCCTGTTGGGGACCCATACCCATTGTGTGGGGGTTGAACCCCCTGTTGGGGGGCCAAACTCCTTGTTTGTGGGTTGGACCCCCTGTTGTGGGGGCTGTACCCCTTGTATGGGGGTTGAATCCCCTGTTGGGCGGTATAACCCTTGTGCGGGGGCCATGTGCCCTATGGGTGCATCCACACATACAGGCACATGCACTTGCAGCAGCTCAAATAGAAGTGGTGCAAATTTGAGCCTGGGCTTTTTGCCTCAATGCACATACCTGGACATGTACTTTGGTGTGATGCAAGTTGTGCCACTTGCAGCAAAATAACCCTGCCTGGCTCCTCCCGGATCTGCAGCCAGGGGACCTAGAGCCTGGGGCCAGCACCTGTGCTGGCCCCAGCAGTATAAAAAGTTGCCCTGTCCTGGCCCCATCAGTACATAAAGCTTCCCTGGCAGGCTGACTGCGGAGTTCTACCGGGCCTTCTGAGATGTCCTTGGTTCAGATTTTGCCATTGTCTGGGCTGAATCCTAGGGAAGTGAGGAACTCCCCATTGTGCTGGAGGGCCATGCTGACCCTCCTACCAAAGAAGGGGGATCCCCACAACCTGAGGAACTGCTGTCCCATGACCCTCCTCTGCATGGACTACAAGATGACAGTGAAGGCCATCTTGCTGTGCTTGTGGTCCATGCTGAAGGATGTGATCCATCCCAACCAGATGTACATGGTGCCCAGACATTCCATCTTCAACAACCTGTTCTTGGTTCAGGACTTCCTGGAGCTAGTGCACTGGGAGGGCCTGTCTTTCACCCTCCTATCCCTGGATCAGGAGAAGGCATTTGACAGAGTGGATCACGGATACCTCACAGGCACACTGCGGGCCTTTGGTTTCGAGCCCCACTTCATGCAGGCTCTCCAGGTGCTGTACACCTCTGCAAAGCATTTGGTTTAGCTCAACTGGACCCTGACAGAGCCCATCCCATTCAGAAGAGGGGTGTGTCAAGGCTGCCCACTGTCAGACCAGTTGTACATGTTGGCCCCGGAGCCCTTCCTCATTCTCTTGTGGAGGCGGGTGCCGGGGGTGATGCTCTGGGAGCTGGTGGTGTGGCTGGTCCTGTCAACGTATGATGACGATGTACTCCTTGAGGTCCAGGACTCAGGTGATGTGCTGCAGGTGGAGGCCTCCCAGGCATTGTACTCAGCAGCCTCCTCTGCCCAGGTCAACTAGGTCAAGATCTTTGGCCTGGCGGTAGGTGATGGGTGGCAGATGGGTTCACTCCCACCTACACTCTGTGGGATCTGCTGGAGTCTGGGTTTGCTGCTGTACTTGGGGGTCTACCTGTCCCCCACAGGCCCCTCCCTGCTGGAGAACTGGCACCATAGTTTCATAGTTTCATAGTTGGTAGGGTCGGAAGGGACCTGAGCAGATCATTGTCTGACCCCCGGCCATGGGCAGGAAAGAATGCTGGGGTCAAACGACCCCAGCAAGGTGTCTATCTAGCCTCCTTTTGAAGACCCCCAGGGTAGGAGTGAGCACCACTTCCCTTGGAAGTTGGTCCCGGATCCTAGCCACCCTGACTATGAAGTACTGCCTCCTGCTATCTAGCCTGAATCTACTCTCAGTCAACTTATGGTCGTTATTCCTTGTTACTCTCAGTAGTGCTCGGGGGAACAGGGACTCCCCCATTGCCTGCTGGTCTCCCTTGGCCAGTTTATAGATGGCCACCAGATCCCCTCTCAGCCTTCTCTTGTGGAGGCTGAACAGGTTCAGGTCTCATAGCCTCTCCTCGTAGGGCCTGCCCTGCTGACCCCTGATCATGTGAGTGGCCCTCCTCTGGACCCTCTCGATGTTGTCCACATCCCTCCTGAAGCATGGTGCCCAGAACTGGATGCAGTACTCCAACTGCGGTCTGACCAGTGTCGCATAGAGTGGGAGGATCACCTCCTTGGATCTGCTTGTGATGCATCTGTGGATGCATGACAAGGTGCAATTAGCTTTCCTGACTGCGTTCCCACATTTCATAGTTTCATAGTAGCTAGGGTCAGGAGGGACCTGAACAGATCATGTAGCCTGACCCCCTGCCACAGGCAGGAATGTATGCTGGGTTCACAAGACCCCAGACAGGAGATAGTCCAACCTGCTCTTCAATTTGCCCCAGGTAGGGGGTTA
>NW_005842022.1:351420-398934 GCF_000455745.1 Alligator sinensis | reverse complement strand
TGAGAAATGTTGTTTTAGCCAGGTGGCTTCAATTTATGTTACAGCCCAGGGGCTTGTGTTTTGTTGTTGTTACAAGACCGGTGTTTTGGGTGAGGCTATTAGGGGTTGGAGGAGGCCTCATAGGGGACTCACAGCAGGGTGTGAGGACCCCAGTGCCAGTGCAGGCGCAGCATAGGGGGTACATAGACCCAGCCCAGAGGGGGGCGACTGAGAAGCCCCAGTGCGGGCGTGGTGAGCCCCAGATAGGGGGCAACATTATTAAGAAGCCCAAGTGTGGGCACAGGGATCCCCAGATAGGGGGGCAGCATAATTCAGGAAGCCCAAGTGTGGGCACGGCAAGCCCCAGATAGGGGGCAACACTATTAAGAAGCCCAAGTGTGGGTGCGGCACCCCAGATAGGGGGCAGCACTATTAAGAAGCCCAAGTGTGGGCGCGGCGAGCCCAGGTGGGGGCAGCATCACTAGGAAGCCCAAGTGTGGGCACGGTGAGCCCCAGATAGGGGGGGCAGCATAATTAGGAAGCCCAAGTTGGGCACGGGGAGCACCAGGAGAGGGTGTTAGCAACACTTGAGAAGGCCCAGAGAGATCAGGAAGGGGCCAAGATAGGGATAGACCTGAGTTAACATCTGCGAGGCTTGGGCTGCGGTATTGGGGAGGAAAGGAGCCGCAGATAGCGCCCCCTGGCAGCGGGCCAGTACCAGGGCAGCCTCCCACTAATTAACACCAATTAATTAATTAACAACAAGGCATGGCAGGCGGTTGCCCCAGAGCCAGGTGTGTGGGCCACATTAAGGGCGGCCCAGATCGTGTACCTGTTACAGCAGCTCATGTTCATCTTGGAGTCAGTAATGACTCCAAGATCCCATTCCACCTCTGTGCTTTCAAGAAGGGAACTCCCCAGCCTGTATGTATGCTGTGGATCCCTTCTCCCAAGGTGCAGCACCCTGCATTTGTCTATGTTGAACCCCATCCTATTCTCGTCTGCCCACTTTTGTAGTCTGTCTAAATCTAGTTGCAGCCTCTCTCTCCCTTCAAGTGTGTCCACCTCGCCCCACATCTTAGTGTCATCAGCAAACTTGGACAGCATGCTTTCCACCCCCTCATCCAAGTCACTGATGAAGCTGTTAAACAGTGCGGGCCCGAGGACCGAGCCCTGGGGTACCCCACTGCTCACATCTCACCAGGTTGAGTACAACCTATTCACCACTACTCTCTGGGTGTGCCCATCAGCCAATTTTTTACCCATCCAACTGTGCAGGCATCAATGCCACAGTTACTTAATTTATTGATGAGGATGGGGTGAGAGACAGTGTCAAAGGACTTCTTAAAGTCTAGAAAGATTACGTCCATGGCAACATCATCATCCAAGGACTTAGTTACTTGGTCATAAAAGGTAATCAGGTTGGTCAGGCAGGACCTGCCTTTGATGAACCCATGCTGATTGCCCCGAGCATGATCTCCCCTGCAGGCCCCCCACAGATGTGCTCCTTGATGATTCGCTCCAAGATCTTCCCGAGCACTGAGGTGAGGCTTACAGGCCTATAGTTACTTGGGTCCTCCTTCCTCTCTTTCTTGAAAATTGGGACCACATTAGCCAGTTTCCAACTGAACATTGGTGGCCCATGTTCATCTTGGAGTCTATAATGACTCCAAGATCCTTTTTCTGTCTCTGTGCTGATAAAAGGGGAGTTCCCCAGCCTGTAGGTATGCTGCTGGTTCTTTCTCCCTAGGTGCAGTACCCTGCACTTGTCAGTATTGAATCCCATCTTATTCTCATCCGCCCACCCCTGTAACCTGTCCAGATCCAATTGCAGCCTGTCCCTCCCTTCTAGCATGCCTACTTCTCCCCACATCTTAGTGTCATCTGTGAATTTGAACAAGGTGCTTTTCTCCCCCTTGTCCAAGGTGCTGGTGAAGATGTTGAACAGTGTAGGCCCAAGGACCAAGCCCTGGGGGACCTCACTGCCCACATCCCTCCAGGTCAAAAATGACCAGCTGGAGGCAAGGGTGGTGGAGAGCCTCCAGACATGGGCAGGGCTCCTGAGGTGTCTCTCCCTGCATGGAAGAGTGCTGATGCTGAACCAGCTGACCCTGTCCATGCTCCGGCACCACTTACACACTCTGCCTGTGCCCCCCAATGTCCTGGCAGGGCATCAGAGATGGGTGCTGGAGTTTTTCTGGCCAGGACAGCACTGAGTCATTGCAGAGGTCATGAGCCTCCCCTTGTAGGAAGGCAGCCAGGGCCTGGTTTGCCTCTGCATCCAGGTTCTGATATTCTGCCTTCAGGCCCTGCAATGACTGCTATACGGTATCAGTAACCATGCGGCATGGGGCCACCTGGGATGTGCCTTCCTCCACCACTTCCAGGGGCTCCAATATGACTGGCAGCTCCTTGGCTTGTGGGATTTCTCCCTTCAGGACCTACAATGGCTGCCAGAGTTCTACAAGGACCTCCTCCAGGCCTGGAGGCTGGTCTTCACCTCCAGGTCCCCTGCAACACTCACCCAGGGCACCAACCTGCTTGTCAAGCCCTTAGGCAGGTGTGGGTGGACCCCGCTGTGCTGGCCCGGTGCATGGGTCTAACCATGACACATGCAACCTGCCGTCTGGTCCAGGAGGTGAAATCTGCCCTACTTCCCAATGCCCTTGCCCTTGTCGACCGGGTCTTGTACGGTGGCAGTCCCTGCCTCCCTCCCCCACTGTATCCTCCAACCTACCGGAGTTTGTTGTGGGGCCAGCACCTCCCCCAGTCTCACAGCGCTCCACACTCCACCACCTGAGCTGGCAGGAGGACACCAGACCAGTCCGCTTTTCCACCGTCCATCACTGCCATGTCTACATGCTTGTGTGCCACACGATCCATCATGCCACCCTTGCCTCCTGCCCAGACACCAAGTGGTGAGACATGCTCAGTGAGGGTGTTGCTGGGGCACCCCAGTGGCTGAGTTGTACTCCATCCTCATCCCATGAGCCACTAGGGACCTCAGCTGGTGGCTCCTCCATGGAGTCATTCCATGGGTGTGTATGTGGCAAGCTTCACAGACACCCCGGTCTCCTGCCCCTTCTTTGAGCAGAGGGAAACCCTGGTTCATATGACCCTCAATTGCACCAGGCTGCAGCCCCTCCAGCTCCACCTCCACCTCCAGAACCTCCTCCTGAGGTTCTGATTGACTTTCACCCCCCACCTTTTTGTCTTTGGTCACCACATCCGCAGCCCCACCAAGTCCTAGGACCTCCAGGTCAACCTTCTCCTGGCCCTGGCCAAGTGGGCCCTGTACTTGACCAGGAAGGAGACGCTGGCTGGGAAGGTATCCGGAGACTGTGGGGCCACTTTCCTCTCACTTGGCCATGCACATCTCTGGGCAGAGCACCAGTGGGTGGCATCCACTGGCTCCTTGGATGCCTTTGAGAACCCCTGGGTGTGACCTGGGGGACTCTGCTCGGTGTCCCCTTTAGGCACATTCATTTTCATGTTTTGAACCTTTGACCCCCACATTACTCCTACCCTTTTCTTCCCTAGTTGTCCCACCAAAATAAAATAAATGATCCGTTGTATCTTTCAAACTTTGGCCCCATACAGTGCGGGCTATTAGTTAACTAGGTGGGCCTTAAGGCCCATGATCTCTGGAAGATACAAATAGACAGGAACTTCTGGGCCCTGGCTAATGAGTACCTGGGGACACTACCCCTTGTGCCAGCTGGACTGCTGAAGCAGCCCTGAGTGTTTCCTGCACCCTCTACCCACTGCAGCAGTCTGGCAGTGGGGGATGCTGCCTGGCTGTGACCTGCTGCACACCTGCCAGACCCAGATGGGGACTGCCCAGCCGGTAGAGGCATCTGCTCCTCTGGGCCAGCTGCCAGTGGGCTGTGGCTACACAGTTGGCCTTCATGCGGCACTACAGCTATGTGTGCCCCCTGCCTGGTCATCTGGGCAGCTATTACCTGGAAGATGTTCCATGTGTGGTGGCCTGCTTTGAACTGCCAAAGCATGTTCTCCTGGGCCCAGTTGATCAGGAGGTCAACCACCTCCAGCTGGGTCCAAGGTGCCAGCTCTGAGCAGGCTCCTCTGCCTGGGTCCTGACACTTGCAGGAAGTCTGGTGTTCCCTATTTGAAAACTGAAGAATTCCTGATAAAAAAACCCCCAAAGTCACTCTGTAAAATGCCCCAAAATCCATGTTCCTCCACAATTAAACCAAAAGACCACTATATATATAGAGAAGCAACCAGAGGCTCGGGTCCTCCACAGAGGCACTGGTAGCCAGCCAGAGTGTCTCTATGGTTGGCCCTCACCTCAATGCCCTGCCACACTTTTTCCCTCTGGGGTATTTTTTGACCCCTGGATATCCAGGGGTTTAATTTTGCCCCTATGCTGCAAATTTGTTTTTTTTGTTCCCTCACATGCCTCTTGCAGCATCTCAAAGGGTTTTGAGACCCTGCAAGAGGCACATGCATGCTTGTCTGGATGTGCCCCATGGGTGTAAGAATCCTTGTGCAGCTGGGACTCCAGAAAGTTGCATCAGGATCTGATCCAGCAGCAACAACTGCTTCTGAATGATCAGGACGGCAGGGAATTTGAAATTCCCCTGCTGACTGCCAACAGCACTACCATTGCAATATAAAGAATAATTAGGGCATTAGACTGCTAAACACAATTTCTTCCTGCCATATTAAGCCCCACAAAAAGACAGGGTGTAGTATAATGTGATATGGAAGGTTTTGAGGCAGATTTAAATTTGAAATGGAAAATGAAATGATGGTCCTGTGTGTAAGAGCTGAAGTAATAGAAGAAATGTCATCCTTTTGACTAATGAATTTCCTGGGAAATATATTACCAATTATGCTCAGCTTTTTCTGTTAAAAGTCACCCAATAGGTGCAGTGGTTATTTAAAAGGCTGTCAGAGCAAGGCAGCTGGAAAGAAAGGAAAAGAAATGCAGAAGCACCTGTGAGAGCAGCATGTGCATTATAGAGTGGAATAAAGGGAAACTGCTGCTGTGCTGATAGAGATAGACTAACTGCTGGAGAAGCTGTGTTTCAAATATCAGCTGTACAGAGGTAGCCCTCTGGGGGGTTTTGGCAGGTGTTTCGTACCCTAAGTTAGCATTTCAGTGACTGACAGGGGAGAAACATTTAAGGCTGTAGTACTGCTCAACTGATCCACAGTATCAAAGCCTTGGATGGGAGCTTGTTTTGGTTTGTTTCCTTTCAAAAAGTGTTTTTGTGTCAACATGCAGTGTTGCGTTTTCATTTCTGCAGTGCCTAGAAGACAAGATAGGGCAGATTTTTCTTTCTGGTTTTCTGAATAACATTGACTTAAGTTTGGTAGCAAGTAGCTTCAGAATTATATTGAATAGAATAATAATCTCCGTTATGTGAATAATCAGGTATGTGACTATTATATTTAAACTGACAGCCTGTTACAGATTGTGGAAAATGACACCTTCACATGCCCCTGAATCATTCTTTACTCCATTATCCTACTTTTATGTAATGTTGTTGATTTCAATGGAATTTGGAGAACCTGACTCGTGTCTTTTTGTGCTCTGATCTCTACATGCTCAAGGTACCTTGCATACCCTCTACAAGCCTGAAACTGTCACATGCAAACTAGAAACCATAGTGATATTAATGAAGATTTGTGAACAGGTACATAACTGTATTTAATATGTTTAGGTGATTTCTTGTAAGGTACAGTATACTTCCCTGCTTGTATCTGAGCTAAACTGTGTATCGGAGCAAATAGGAATTTATATAATAAGTAGCAAAATGCCCATAATGAATGACGGGGCAGGGGGGACAGAAAACCGCATCTGGCCCTGCGCCCTCCCCCTGCTGCTCTGGGTCCAGCCCCACTCCCCTGCCTCCTGCTGCCATTCCAGAACCTGCCCCGCTCCCCCCCTGCTACCACTCTGGATCCTGCCCTGCTCCACCTCCCTCCTGCTGCCGCTCTGGGCCGTGCCCCACTCCCCCTACCACTCTGCATCCAGCCCCACTCCACTCCCTCTCCCCACCACTCTGTGCAAGGGGGGTGTGGCATGTGGCTGAGTGGCGGGGGGGGGCGCATGGCCATGGGGCATGGCGCGGGGAGTGGCCACCACAAAGGGAGTGCTCACTGGCTGTGTGACACAGCCCTGGGGTGTGGCACAAGGTGCTCAGGGGGGCATGGTGTGCAGCCCCACAGTGGGGTGTTGCTGGGGTGTGGCACAGGGAGTAGCCACAATGAGTGGAGCACCTTCTGGCTGCACCCATGTGACATGGGGAGTGGCCCTGGGGTGTGGTGCAGGCCACATGGGGAGGAGTGTCATACGGTTGCATGGGGGGGTGTACTGCAATGGGGTGTGGCTTAGGCAGCAGCCCCAAGGTGTGGTGCTGGGCAGCAGGGGGCTTGGTGCAAGGGTGCACGTGGAAGTAGGGGTGGCACATGGCTGCAGGTCATGGTGTGGGAAGTGGCCACAGCGTGGGGAGCACCAGATGGCTACTGCCATGTGGTGTAGGGTGTGGCCCTGTGGTGTGGTGCAAGGCATGCTGGGGTCATGGCATGCGGGCGAGGTGGTGGGGTGGTGCGCGGCCTCAGGGTGCTGCGTGGGGAGTGGGCGTGGTGCGCACTCCCCACCCCATGGAGTCATGCTGCAGCTGGTGAGTGCTACCTGTGCCCGCTGTGCCACTCCCCGAGTGGCATGCTGCAGCCACATGTCACACCCCCTTGTGCACCCCGTGCTGCCCCCCCCACTGTGTGCCCCGTGGCCACAGCTGGTGGACACTCCCTGCATGGGGGAGACAAGGCAAGTGGGGTGGCTTGGCTTGCAGCTGCAGGGTACCACATGGGGAGAGGGCATTTAGGTGCTCCCCATCCCATGTGCTACAGCTGGTGGGTGCTGTCCGTGCCACTTTCCTCATGGCACCCTGTAGCTGTGTGCCCTGTGGCTGCAGCTGGCGGGTACTCCCCACACAGGGGGGTATGGCGTGCAGCTGCAGGATGCCATGTGGGGAGCAGGTGTGAGTAGTACACCCCACTCCATGGCCACGTGCTCTTCTTGGGGCTCTGTGCCTGGGGGCATGGCATGGCATGTGGCTGCATGTCCAGTGCGGGGAGCAGGTGTGGGGGGCATGCCTCCCCAGCGCACCGCATGCCACACACCCCCACACAGCTGCAAGCCAAGCCCCCCCATGCAGCATCTCACCACAGCCGGGGGTCACTCCCCCCTCCGTGCCCTGCAGTGGGGAGCACACCCTGGCCCTGACTTCCTCCGCCCCCACCTCTGCCTCTCTGTCTCTCCATCAGTAAGGCTCCAGACTGCACATGCGCAGATGGCCTGGTGCATCACGGACAGACACATAACCGGAAGTGGTAAGGCTTTTATTATATTAGAATTTTCAATGACAGTTTTTCAAATTTCACAACCTTTGGAAATGTTTAGGGTTTTTGTTACAACTTTCATAAACAACCGTAACAGTTTAATCATGAAAAACTCAGTTATGAAAACCCCATTTTTCAAGTTACATTTTTTTGTTAATAATATTTTGGTCATCTGTGGACTTTCGTTTTAATTTTGCTGCCAAATCCATTGTCGCTCATCCATTTCTAAGGAGGCAAGAGGCAGCCATTTTGTATAGAAGCACTATTTTTGAGGTTGCTTCAGCAGAAGGAGACTAAGGATTTTCACAGTGCATTTCTTCTCGGCTTGACTCATTATTGGCCTTGATTGAAGGGAGATTGCTGTGTGCTAAGTCACTAGCATCACTCCTTGCATCACTGGGGTCTCCACTCTGAGAAGTAAGATTGATTATTCAGGGTATGTCTGATGAGATCAGAATCTCAGGTGATGGTGTTAAAAGCCTGGATAAATAGACAACACGTGTCAGTTTTTGAAGCAGTTTTACTTCAGTGAATGGAATTTACAAGTAAAGAAGGAAGTTTATGATCTAGCCTAATCTTCTGTGGTTTGAAGAGTGAAGCAACCTTCAGAGCACTGTATTTAGCAATATACTATGTAGAAGCATGAAGAGGTCAGCTGCCTTTAGCCAATTGACTAAAATAAGTTTCCTGTGACTAATTCAGATAGACAGCTCTTATACTAGTATCAAGGCTGATAAAGGCTGTTGACCCATTTTTCTAAAAGTGTCTAGTGCTTGAGAGTGAAAATTGTGATCTTTTGATATTTTACTTATACTTAAAAATGATGCATCTAGCCTTTTTGGAGAAAAAAAAATTGCCTGTCCATTCCTTGACCAGATATTCTCTGCATCTGAGAAACTTAGACATTTGGGTTATAAGTGAAAAGGGATAAATGTCAACTATCTGCCAGTCTGGATTGTAGGAATATACCTAAATAGGAATGAAATTCCTTTACGTAAAATCTATTGTGTAACAGCCCTCCAAGAAAGAGAGAAATAATTCATGCACTTGGTTTTCCTACTAAATCCTGGTTGTCATCATTAACTTGGGAAAGGATACCAAGGGTAACTGAAGCTAGGCTCTGAAATGTACAATTTTTGAATACATGCCATCTGCCATTTTGGCAGGAAATCATGTAGGCAGATGAGACACCGTTTAACCCACTGGAGTACAATGGGCCTTCCCCAGAAGCCTGAATTACAACTAATCAGGTGAACCAATGAAGCTTTCTGTCTTTTTGCGTCTTTCCAGATTTACAGGTTTCAAAGTCACCTAATCCTGGGTGCAATCATGTTAATGGGAATTTTGCCTTTGGCCTCAATATAGTCAGGTCCCCAGCATGTCCATCAAGGTGTTTACCGGAAGGGAGCATCTATTGGCTGTTTGCCTTTGAACCGTCACACTTCTCTATTGAGTAAGAAGCATGTGAACCGTTTTCCAGAGGTTTAAAGAATTTACAGTCCCCATTGATTTTAATGGGAATTATGGAGAAGCCTGAAAATCAGACCAGCATTGCTACAGCTCACTCGCCAATCCCAATCCCAGTATGAAGATCAGACACTGCACGGTGTCATGTCTATTGTACGAGATTTTAATGAAAGTGCTGTGGGGCTGGCTGCAATGAAACTAGCATGTGTACAAATTTCAAATTGCTAAGTACTCCCTGCTTAAATTTAATGCTGAAACAGTTCCAAGAAGTGTCAAAAAGAAGAGATACATAATAATTAAAAGCAAATAAGGCAAAGCGAAATTTAAATAGCCATTATTAGAATTTGCCTTTTATAAGCACCATGACAACAATGAGACTAATTAGTGAGTTACAACTCTTGATTTGAGCTAATATCTGGCTTGATTGCATCCTGTCATTGCCACGTCAACCCATAGATGAAAGAAATTAGAAAATTTGCATTTCAATATAAGAAAATGAACTGGAGACATTGATTAGAAGCCCCTTACCTTAAAAAAAAAAAAAAAGCCAACTCCTTACATATAAAACATCTTCCCTATAGACTTGGCACAGTGCAGTCTTTTCAAGACCTCTAGATGTTTCATTTTGCCAATAGTATTGATTTAGGTTGTTATAACTCTTAAACTCCCTGGGGAACATAGATGAGTTTTTGGAGATTATGCTGTCAATATTTCTAGTTAAGTATACATTAATCAGGTGACTCTTCAGTGGTTATGAACTGATTTGTAACTCTTAGTGCTAAAATTCATCTTCAGTGATGAAACAGTTATAATAATGGACTCAAACCTAGCTGAGGGGATACCAGGTGAGGAGGGGGTTGTATTCTGTGCAATGTTATCTCCAGAGTACCAGTGATTCAAGTGTATTCAGTGCTTCAGAGATCTAGAAAAAAAAGCACAAAATTACAGAAAATACTGTTTGATTCAGGCATAGATGTCATGGAATAGAGAAGAGCATGTGATTGAAGTGTCATAGGCGTTCATATTACATTCCCAGTAGGGAAGCATTTGATGTCCTTTTGAGGCAGTTTGATCACCTCCATATGGACTGTTGAAAATGTCACAGCCTTCAATTTATTTCACCAAGAAATTCAAGATTTTTTTTCTTCTTTCCTGTAGATCTATCACCTGCCATATTCCTCAGCTGTTTCTAGAAACTGCAAAATTAGGAATGACAAAACATGCAGAAATGAATCATAGGTAAGAATGACAGCTCAGAAATACCAAAATGTATCGTAGGTGGGATAGGGTTTAAAAAGGAACATGAAAGAGAGCAGGAATTTTTCAGGAATATAAGTAAAAAGCAGAAAGCAGAAATTCAGAAGCCCAGCTCTGAAAATACTGGGAATAAACACAACTGCAAAATCAGTGCAACTAAGTGACCATGGTACAGGAACCTAAGCAAATAGCTAAAGTGCCTGGTTTATTTATAAGCTGTTGGTGCAAATTGCATCTGAGTGACAGTTTTTTGGTTGTTGATTTTAATTTCATACATATCTATGCAAGTCTCTAAATTGTGCTACCTGTTTAAAAGAATCATCTTATAACCATTAGCATGCACTTTAATTAACAGTATTTATTTGTCTTGAAATTATTTACCATGTACAGTAAAAATTAGAGTGATGCCTTATTTATTCCATTGCAACAGTATCTAAGGCTGAGTCAGCTGCTATGAATATACTTTTTGTAGGGTTTACATCTCTGCCAGGAAAAGTTGATTTTGATTGAAGTTTCATATATTGGACATAGAATCATAGGGCTGGAAGAGACCCTGAAGGATCATCGAGTCCAGCCCCCTGCATGAGTAGGATAGACATCTGGGGTCAGAGGACCCCAGCCAGGTGACTGTCCTGTCTCCTCCTGAAGACCTCTAGGGTAGATGATTGTACCACCTCTGGGGGGAGCTTGTTCCATAGTGACTTTAGTTGTAAAGAAGTTTTTCCTAATGTTCAGCCAGAAACTATCTTCCAGGAGTTTGTGACCATTATTTCTAGTTTTCCCCCAGGGTGCCCTTGTGAACAGGTGTTCACTGAGACCTTGATGTATGCCTCTGATATAGCAGTAAGCCGCAATCAGGTCCCCCCTCAGCTTTTTTTTCTTTAGGCTAAAGAGTCTGAGATCCCTCAGCCTTTTCTCATATGGCTTGCCATGCAAGTCCCTGATCATGTGGGTGGCCCTTCTCTGGACCCTCTCCAGCTTTAGCACGTATCTGTTGAAGTGCGGCACCCAGAACTGGATGCAATACTCCAGCTGCGACCTCCCCAATGTTGAGTAAAGTGAGAGAATCACTCTTTTGGATTTCCTGGAGATGCATTGATTGATGCATGCCAGAGTTTTATTGGCCCTAGCAGCTACAGCATTGTATTGCTGGCTCATATTCATGCTGGGGTCTATTGTTACCCCCAGATCCCTTTCATCTGTAGTGCTTATCAGGTTAGCAATGCCCAGCCTGTAGGTGTGCTAGGGGTTCTTCCTTCCCAGATGCAGCACTTTGCATTTCTCTATGTTGAACCTCATCTGGTTCCGTTCTGCCCAACATGCCAGCCTGTCTAGGTCTGCTTGTATCTGCAGCCTATCTCCGGGTGTGCCCGCACAACCCCATATCTTGGTGTCACCTGCGAACTTGGCCAATGGGCTTTTCAGCCTGTCATCCAGGTCATTGATGAAGATATTGAACATCCCTGGGCCAAGTATTGACCCCTGGGGTATGCCACTGCCCACATCTCACCAGGACAACACCAATCCATTCATTTGGTCTCTCTGTGTCCTACCCTGCAACCAGTTTTGCACCCACTTGACAGTCCTGCAGTTGATCGTCCCACATGTATATGTCATTTATGGTTAAGGCTTTTTCCATAATCATTCCTGTGAATTTTTGTGATGAGAATGTTTATGATGAGAATATTTATGAACATTTATGAACTTCTGAAGATCTCATGTATTATGAGAGATCTTATGTATTATGAAGACTATGTATACTGTCATTTGAACTGAGGGTACTCACCATCTTTGATGAAGCACTTAATACCTTGCAATTTATACAACTGTACAATTTTAATTTATTCAGTTGACTACAGTGAAATTATTTATTTATGTAATCTTTCTTAGCATTCCTTAATAATTTGGTCTTCCAGTATGAACCATTCAGGTTGTTCTATTCAAGAACATGAGGCAGACGTGTAAGAAGTAGTTTCTTTGACTTGGGCAGTGGTAGTGGCTAGGCAGGGAAAGCTTCCTGTCCTGCTCTGTCAGCACCTGGGGTTGTTGGTCCTTTCACGCAGTTATACTACTGATGTAAACTAAATAGTAGCCCCTTAATTGTTGTTGTGGCTGATTTTAAACATAGTAGTGGACCTTAAGATCTTTGTATTTGGGGAAGCTTAATTCTATAAACTTTTTTTGGCAGGAAATGAGCGGATAAATCCTGGGAAATTATGTGAAATTGAGCGTACATCCGCAAAATTAGTTGTGCACAATAGGAGCAACATTGTGGGCCTGAAAAGTCCTGTTTCTGCCAGTGAGAGGTTTCGTCCAGTACAGGCACTGGGCAAGGCAACTGTAAGTCTGCCTTCTAAGGACCTCTTTGCAAGACTTGATTAAGGTGACATGCCTGAAATGGAGCTGGGAAAGGAGGCTTTTGTCTAGGCATGGGCTGCAGCACACAAGGACTAGGGACAGAAGTTACACATAAATCGGTTTAAATGACCAGAAATTAATTTAAACCTGTGACAGAGCATAAATTCAGTACGCATAAGCCAGTTTCAAAATGGCCAAAACTAGTTTAAGATAAACCTGGTTGAATGTAGTATCAGACTTAACTGATTTGGGTCAAACCAGTTTATGGAACTTCTATCCTAGACCCCTTCCTTATTTAAACCAGAATCTCCCAGCATCCCAGCATGCTTTTCAGCCCTGGGCTGGGCTGTGCTGTCTGCTCCAGACATCAGGGATGGCCCTCACCAGAAGCCATGGGCACAATTAACACACCCCTTGCAGCCAGTCCAGCAGCCAAGATGCTGCAGAAGCATTGCCTCCACACCAGTGCCTGGCTGGCTGTCATGGACCTTCAGTCAGCTAGGAAGGGCCCCTGCCCCCATGGCTCAGTCTGGATTGGCACCATTGGGCCCTTCTCAGCCAGCTGCAGCTCCGTGACAGCCCATCCTGGCCTGGGTGGGGAGAGCCGGGAGTAACCTGAGCACCCAGCTCCTGCAGCTCCAGCTCAAGCCCCAGCCAGCTGGAAAGGGCCAAGCCCTTGCAGCCCAGTCTGGGCTGGCCTCTCCGCATCCACCCTCAGCAGCACCTGTGGGCCAGCCCGGTTCAGCCCTGCAGATGCATCCCCACTGCCAGCCTCAGCCCAAGCCTCAGTCCTGGGCACAAGGCAGGGCCATGCTGGCCAGCTCTGGTCAGGCCCCCTGCTCCACGAACAGTAAGCAGGGGGGAAAGCCAGGCAGACTGCAGCTAGGGTCCTCATGCCCATGGGAGAGAGGAGAGACAGGAGAGTTTAATCCCCCTCCCTGTCCCTCTTTGCGTGAGTTGCTGCCTGGGTGAGTGTCTGGCCAAGCCCCCCTTCCCCCCTCTGGGACAAGCCTAGCAAGGGCTGCTTCCCCCCTTCCCCTCCAGGGACACCCCGGTTGGGGTCCCTGCAGGCCAGTTGGGAGTTTAAACTCCTCCCCAATCATAATTAGCAGCCTGCCGGTGGGCTTGGCCACACCCCGCAGGTCACCTTCCCTCCAGCCTTGCGGCTGCTGAAGGGAAGGGATGGCTTGCTTTTGCACTCCCTGGCTTGTAGCCTGAGCCACTGCAGGCATGGGACTGCATTTCCAGAATCAAAAGTGAATGTCTATTCACTTGAAAATCAGTTCAATCTATGCAGATTAGACTAACCTGCAAAGATTGAATCAATTCAGTCTTGGGCTTTAAGAATGTCTGTCCTTGGCCCAGAGGTTCTGGCAAGTGCTGTCACTCATGTGGCTGCCTCTTGGCACTGCCCTAGTTTAGCCAGGCCCTCAGCACTGTCTAAAGATTGGTGGGGGTTCTGGAACTGCCCAGAACCAAGAAAATACAAAAGTGGCAGAGAATTTTGGGTTGTAGTATCTGACTCAGGTCTAAACACAGTGTAAATTTTAGTAGACCAAATCAATGTTTTATTATTACTTGAACTAAGGTAATATTTAGTCATCTCAGCTGCAATTTTTAGGCAGTGCACAAACACAGAACAAAAGCATTCCCTGACCAAAAGGGCTTGCAATCTAACTGTGAGACCAGAGAGTACAGGTGGTTGCAATAAACAAGTTGGTTGAGCAGAAAGGAACAACGAGGAGATTGTGATCTGTATGGCAAGCAGCTCTCAGCACTGGCAGGGAAGTTACAAGTTAGTTCTTAAGATGAATAAAAGTGTTGCTGTGGTAGCATTAGAGGTAGGGAAGCAAAACCAAGTGAGTATACTGAAGGATTTATCCTTTCAGCTTGATTTATACCACTGCCTCCTTCCTTTCATTCGATGTGGAAGCAGAACATGCTTTCCAGAGGGATGCATTTATTGAAAGGATTTTTGTTTTGTTTTGCTTTTTTATCTGAATGATGAGCTCTTGAACTCAATTGCACTCTGAAATATGCTCCCATTTTTGAGGAGCAATAGGATAGAATAAAAACTAGATTTCTCACATTTTCAAATGAAAATGCTGACACTTTCAGACTCTCTTACAACTATTTTGAATGGAAACCAGGTTGGACTCTTACCAGTGGAAAGGCCTGCTCTTGCCATCCCCTGTGCAATGAACTCTTTCTGCCTGGCAGCTTGGCACAGAAGCTGTGACACTGGCAATTCCAGCAGCAGGCAGCTGGATATGGGCTGGGGTTTGGCTTTGTTGGCAGAGGCTTTTCAAAGTGGCAACGGAGTTTCCTGAAAGCATGTAGCAAAATGTAATTACCATAAAAACTGTCATTTTATACTTTATTTGAAAATGTGTGTTCTCCTGCAAGGGAGAAATAATAGATTCAGGCATAAGGTGACGGTGCTATCTGAGTTTTATTATATTTCTTTTCCATACACAGTATGTTGGCTTTATCCCCAACAGACATTAAAGAAGCCCATGAAAAACATCTGAAAAAAATCAAATGGCACCCAAAATACTAATAAACTGAGAGCTGAGATGCAAATACCGGTGCTGTGCTGGCCCTGACTTTTAATCTTGTATTCTAGTGCTTGCATGTGCTCTGCAAACAGTATCGCTGGAAAACAGATTGCTTCGAAGGGGTGTAAGGAAGGTGCTTTGGCTGCCTCTGTGGTTGTGCCTCCCTGCAAAATCATTTGGTATGGCTCTCACAGACTTGGTAGCAATCCCCAGCAGTGGCAGCACACCACTGTGATAATGCTTTCACTCTAGTTGCTCCAAAAAGCTGTTGATAGTGTGGCAGGCTGCCAAAGTCTTCTCAGGTTTCTAGCCAGCAATTTAGAACTAACAAATAGAGATGGGATTAAACTGAAATTCTGCCTCCAAATTCCTCTGTTGCTCAAAGAAGTTGAGCAGGAGGTGTAGGGGGAGGTATCCACATCACAAAACCCCATCATCGCAAACAATGCCCTTTATGTAGTCTTAGTGGAGGCACCAGGCTGCATA
This sequence comes from Alligator sinensis, assembly GCF_000455745.1. Lineage (NCBI taxonomy): Eukaryota > Metazoa > Chordata > Crocodylia > Alligatoridae > Alligator > Alligator sinensis. The sequence continues at coordinate 383,452 of NW_005842022.1, read as the reverse complement.
AAGAAGATTTACCACAGGAGGAGATTCACATGAAGCCACTGAAGGTCAAGTAAAGCCTGAGTTTGAGCCCTGGGGTATGCAAAAATAATATAACAAACAGGTAAGTTTGTAAAATTCCCTTTTCAGGGGGTCCTTTTTAGGAGGGGGATCACTTCCTCAAGTGATCCCATATTTGGATATCCAATCCTATACTACAAGGCCAAAAAACAGCAAATTTCCAGGCAACTCAGGTAAGCATACCAATTTTAGAGACCTTAAATACTCTGCCTTCAAACAGAAGGTGATAAGCAACTTTAGCTCTAGCTCAGCTAGCTTTCCCTTGTAAAAGAAGGCTTCAGTCCCCAAAAATGACAGCCAAGACCTCTTGGTATCACTGTCATCCCATTTCAGCAAACTGCTTGTGCCTAACTTTACACATGAGAATAGTTTGCAGTATTATGATATAATGACCCCCCCCGAGAATATTAAGCTTAGTCCTGGTGCCCTTTGCTCACACTGAGAATAGCTGCATTTCATTATGTACACATCTACAACAACCTGAATTTAATCTCTCTCCCTCTCTTCCCTCCAATTGATCACCTTAGCATGGCAAGTGTCGTATAAGCAAATAAGTTCTGTTACTGAGATCTCTTCATACAGCTCACCAGTGGATGGTGGAGAAAGCATCCCAGTCAACAGCTTACAGATAAGGAGACAGACTGGCATAGCCACCCTATCTCCTTACCAATCCTTGCCCTGCCTTTACTTGCCGGGACTGCTGAACACCCCAGCTAATTCTGCATCATGGAAAGGCTCTATAGTTCAAGAGGAAATATCAAGAAACAATTATTTACCAGCAAGTGCTTTACTTGCATTGCCTATTAGGCAATTAAGGAAATGTTCCATGCTATTATTTTCTGCACTGCAATTTTTACCCACATAAATGATTAAGGTGGGAGAAGGTACAATTATTTTTCAGCTAGAAACAAGGAAAAGAAAGAATGAATAGGATTGTAAAATGTGGGGTTTATTTCTCTAGCTCTGTTCCTTGTTTAATTTTGGTAGTTATATTCTCAATGAATATTCTAGGCTCATCAGTTCTGGATGAGAGGAATATTCTGGAAATGAGTACACGGCAAACTCTAGCTCCAGATTTTTACAGCCGGGGCCCTGTTCAAAGTCTCTAGAGGAAAAAGAGATTGGCCTGAGAGACTCTAAGTACTACAGCAGAACCTGTGTAGTTCCCTGGTAGCAAATACCATACGTGGAGGCAACATGCAGCTGTGTGTGTGTGAATATGAGTGCACATATATGATTATAAAGACGCCGTTGTAAATATACACACACACACATATCTCTCAGATGAGATATTTGAGGGTTCCAAATAAAATACCATTTTTACTTACATGCCACATTCTTTTCCCCCCTTTTTTCCCCCCAAAAATAGCCTTCCAAAATTGGGGTATGCATCTGTAGTAAGGAAGCTGATTTTCTGCAGTTTAAAACCAACGGCCCAGCAGAAGTAGTGGCATTTCTATTTAGGCAGCACTGACAGAGTCAGTTGACTTCATGGCTCATTACAATCTACCTGACTCCTGATAATTGCTTTTTACTCCACAATTGTTAACATCCCTTTCTCCCTTTTAATGGCCTTACTATTCCACTAATTATCCTAGTCTTTCTTTTTCATTTTTGCTATCTGTTAGCTATTCCTGGTCTCTCTTATTTCCCAGCCCTGCAGACTGTTTTTATCTCTTTTCAAAATATTATATCTACCCATGGATTCCAGTCTTCAGCAGCTGCTCCATTTTCAGCTTTTAGCTGAGCAACTAAGAGCTGCTTACATTTCAGGTGTTTAAACTGTAGCTTTTTGCCTAAGCAGGAACTGAAGAGTGGGTGAGTGAGCTTATGATTAGTCTCTGTCCCTGTTCTTTGTGGCCATAGCTCTGGAAACATCTTTTTTTTCCCTTCAATCTGCCTTCCTAAAAACAGGCTGTGTCTTAATTGGGGGGATGTGGTATGCAAGAAAATACGGTAATAAAAAAATTTAAGCACAGTTTGTCAAAAATGACTTAAAGAAAAAAATGCTAGCCTTTATTCTTTTTGGCCTGTTTTCCTTCTCCTCATAGGTAAAATGTCTGAATTCTCTTCCTAGGTGCTAGACTTACTTAGATACTTCACAAATGAAAGCAAAGGACTCTTACCCTAAGTCAAGCCCAAATACATATGGTGAAAGCAACCAAGAAAATTTTCATAGGCATTTATTTGTTCTATAATGTAACCTACTCACCGACAAGGACAGGGATATCCATCCTGCAGATTGTCTACCAGATCTACCCTATAACATTTTATTTATTCAGCTCACAACTGAAAATGCCCTAGTCTGAGGTATGGGGCAGTTGAGCTTCAGAGTGCCATATAGTAACAAAACAATTGAGTGGAGCCTGTGTTGGGGAAGCCCAGGTGGTACAGGGAAGTGCTCCCTGGATCTTGGATGCTGTAGCCTGGGCTGGGGGTAGTGAAGCACTTTGATATAGACTCATGGTGCGACCTCAAGCAAGTGAATGAAACCTCTGGCAGTGCTACTGGGGGATGAGGGGACAGGAATGTATTAGCCCTGACTCTGAATGGGATCAGTCCTACAGAGAAAAGAGGGAACATCTCCCTCCCCTTCCCTTGTGGGTGTACCTCTGGGGCAGCTGTGTGACCCCTTAGTGAACAGTCCCCAGTTGTCAAGGAGCTGGACAGCTCTGGACCAAGTGGAATCCAACCAGCTGAGTTGTGTGCCTGCTATAACATGGATTTCATGCTATCTCCATTGCCAGCAACATGTGCAACTGGAACACAAGGATCTGGGCTCTTGCCACCTTATCACAGAGGCATAGTAGGTCAGCTCTAAACCCAGGACAGCAACAGCTGTCAATGGCAGTGATTCAGTGAGCCCCTGCTGGGGTGCCAGCCAGGGTTCAAATTACACTTTGACTTTTGCAGGGGTTGGGGGGGTGGGGGAGGGGAAGGTGTCTGCAAAAAAAATCGGACTGCCCATCACAATGCCCTAATAAAATTGGAGGACTCCCCCCCAGGTTATGATTTTCAAATCTTACAGGGGGGCTTTCATTTCTTGTGGGGGCGCTCAGACCCCACCCAAGCTCCCCCATAATTTGAACCCTGGTGGCGACCATTTTTGTGCCCCCACCAACAGTTATGCTGCTCGATTATCAGCCCCTCCTCTAATTCTAAAACAGCATCAGTCCCACTTTGTCTCTTAGAGAGCATGTCTGATGGAGGGCCTGAATAAAAGTTCACTCAACTCAATGGAAGACTCCGTACTAATTTTAGTGAGCTGTGGATCAGAGCTTGAGCGTCAAACAGCTAGGAAGATGCCTTAAAGACTCCTGGGGTAAGTCAGAATCCCTGGCTGACTGCTTGGACAAAGCACAACTATCCAAAGGGGTAGTCAGTGCCTGCCCTGCCTCATAACTGAGGGAATGGGGACAGCAAAGTTTCCCCTAGTGACTTCTACCAGCTGCCCCAAAGTGTGCAAACGCCTTGAACTATTTCAACTAATGTGACCTCATTTGTGGTTCCTTTCTCTGCAGTTCCAAAGGGCAGCCCCAGAGCAGCAGTGGTGGGTACATGAGTCATGAAGGGCTTTGGGGGATGAAGTGTGGGTGCAGAGTTCATGTCTGTCTACAGGTTTCCCTCGCTTTATGCTGTACATGTGTTCCTGGAATATGGAGTGTAACTTGAATTTGCATAAAGGAAACCTACTTTACAATGTAACAAATAGAGATACGTTCCAAAATCTCAACCATACTGACCCCCAGACCCATTTCTACCACTTTTACAAGACACTTTTGGTACTCACCAACAGCAGACAGTACACACAAGCACAGGGCGCTATCATAATGGGGATGGCAACTACAGAAACGTGTTGCAGACAACGAATGACAAGCGCAGTTCCACACAGGAGACTATATTTTGGTGCTCATCACTCCAACAATGCACCGCACAAAGCAGCTGACTGCGGGCTTCCACCACACCAATCACATAAGAGTGAATTCACCTTGCATATAATGAAGTTTTGGTATAAAAGGGTCATTGTGTAAGAGTGAATTCACACATACAGAACCCGCATAAAGTGAGGGAAACCTATATCTGTCCATCTCTCTCTCTCTCTCCTTTCTTCCCTTCCTCCCATATGTTTATATGTCTCTCATTCCTTCAAGCACCTCCTAAGTATTTGAATGAGGAAAAAAACACAGTAACAAAAAGCATGTATTCTGCTTTTTGTTCCCACCAGGATTGGGTGCACTGTGTGGTTACGTTTGGAGATGCCCACAGAAGACAGCCAGGGTGGATCCGGTGGGGAAGAGGTTGTGGGGGTTGTGCACTGGTGAACTTGCACCTCCCTTTGATTTCTGCTCCACTCAAAGTTTAAAACCAACTTCTTGGCAGTGGCAGCAACATTTCTAGTCAGGCAATGCTGAGGGAGTCATTTGATTTCATGGCTCATTGTAATCTACTTGATCCCTTCTAAACTTATCATAAGAGGGTGTTAACAACCATTTCATCTTTTTAATGGTCTTGAGGTTCCAGTAATCAAACTAGCCTTTTTTCTGCAATTCTGCTGTCTGTTAGCTGCTGCTGGTAATGAAGCTCCTATTTCACAGCTCAGTGGATTGTTTTTAACCTCACTGCAATTAAATTATATTTGTTTTTGCTTCAATCTTAAACTGAATATTACAGTCCTAAACCCCGAGCATATTAGTTTATTTTTAACTACAGAAAGATGTGTGTTGTTATATATGTATATATATAAGGATGCACCTCACCAGCTGAACCCCTGTTTTTCAAAATTCTAGATCCACCTATGAAGGCAGCACCCATATAAATGACATTACAGCTGTGACAAGTCAGCATTTGCTATGATAGTCTGGTATTATTTTTACAAGTGCTCACAAACTTGGCGGTGTCCCTAAGGGTATGGGCATATGGGCTAGCTCCGCTTTCTCCATCTTTCCTCTTCTTTTGGTCCCTGAAGCATCAGGAGTTTTCAAAGTACATCCTTTTAATTAAAGAATAAAATTGACTGTTAATCAGAACCATGTACTGATTATTTTAACAGCTCCAATACACCTGAGACTGAATTTGCCATGTGAGATGCATCCATATTAAAAAAACATATGGGCAGGATTTGTTCATGACTGCTCTTTGCATTGTTAAAAACTAGCATTGATTTTGCCAGCCAGCTTAAACCCGAACCATCTCTGAACACTTAGATGCTCACCCCTTCCTCAATTTTGTATGCAGTGTTAATGAAGAGGAAATGTATTTTGAGTACCTCTGCAAAAACAGCCTGTTGAGTTCGTCATGTCCTCTGACACGGGGACTGCCATTGAAAGACAGAAAAACTGATGCTTGATTTGCCTGAGTAAAGTGCCAAGCATGATGTTGCAGATTGCATGCTACTTGCTGAATCTTAGGACTGGTGCAAACTATGACAAGTTGAATCAGACTCAGTTAAGGTTTGCATGAGAAGTTTAATTTATGACTTCATTTGTATGCTCGTTTTATTCTTCAGAAAGTTTGAGGGTATGCCTACATCATGCCAGATGGTGCTGGAGAATGCCACTGTAAAAAGCACTGTTTTGCCATGCCCAGTGCCAGTTTCAGGCTCTCAGATTTGGGTGGGCTCATGGTAGTGCTAACGCTCCATATTTTTGGCATGCAACACATGCAAAGCACAAGCATGTGGGTAGCATGTGTTTTCACTGCAGTGAAAACACCCTTAGCACCCCTAGCACCCTTCTACACAGCACAGGCATGCTTTTCATGTCTTGGGACAATAGTGAGGAGAAATTTTTTAACCTATCTTAACTGTGTGTGAATCCAGTTGAGGTCATATAGATGGCTATATAGGTCATATTGATGGGCATACGGGGCACCTATACATGAGCTCTGACGGGTTTGGATTAGAATGCACCAGAGCAGACTCAATCAATTAATGGGAATGCTCCAGTGTGCTGCAGCATCTCTTGTATTCAGTGTCCCTGCATTTCAAAATGGCCACAGGGACACTAACTAAAACTCATTGAAAGAGCTTTAGTTAAAGCTCCCCTACTGCCATTTTGAAATGTGGATGATGAATACATGAAATGCTGTGGGAGTTTTAATTAGAGTGGCTCCCAAGAGCTGCTCTGATTAAAATGCCCCAACCCCATCCCGGAGCAAGTGTAAAAATGCCCATGATGGTCATATAGGTTATCTACAAGGACAATTGCCTTGTAGATAGCTGAAATCATTAAAGCTAGACATGTAGACATCTGGACCTGCATCTTTGATGTTGTCAGACACATCTTCACCTTAAGTCAGTATAACCCTAATGACGTCCATGACTGCCAGGGCACATAATAGCTGTTGCACATCTCCTGTTCTTCATTTTTTATTCTTGCTGCCTTTGGCCTTGTGACCTCTTCTGAAGTCTGAGAATGGGCAAAACAAAGGTAAGCCCCAGTGGTGCTGAAAAAGCTCCTTTACAATGAAGTGAAACTAAGCCTGTACATCTATAAAATATATGATTTCCTTTGGCATGAATGCACATGTATGGCTGAGACCTCATCTCCACAAAGGTATGTCCAGCAGTCAGACAAAGCTAGTGAATGCTGCCTTTCCTTTTTATGGCGGCAGATTTTCAAAATAATGTAGCCTTGCCACTAAAATATCTTTTGCATTCTGATTAGATGGCGAGATTCTTTGATCCGCCAATCCCACCAGCCAAGCAGCACATATCACACCTGAACTGGTCAGAAATGGTCAACAGAGAATTGTCCCCATACGGCAAATATGCTATATTCAGAGAAGAGGTGGAGCACAGTAGGACTCTTTTTGCCCCCTTGGTTCTCCACAGAATTGCAATCATTACAGAGGGACATGACACCAGCAGTATAATTTATCGCTATTCTTCAGCAGCTCTAATTTATGCTGGGACTGGGCACGGCAGACTCAGAGAGCCATGATCTGCTGGTTGCAATTGCTCCTTTCTCTTCTCCAGAAACAGCTTTGAAAGAGGATAGAGAATCTATCCCACAAAACATATATTCACACCAGGTATCTACACCTGCTTTTTCTGGAAACAGTCCTTCAGATTACTGGCTTCCATATGGTTCAGATATATTGGGAATCCAAAATCATTATTTCTTTGCTTTTTTTTTTTAAACAAGGTTTGTGCTGTGGACAAAGCCTCTTGGATAGTTGGACAGAACTAAGTTCCCCAATTTCTGAACTAACTAAAACAATGAGGCAATGGAGTGGGTTTCCCAGGGAAGTTCTGGCATATCCTTCAGTAGAGGCTTTCAAGAGGAGACTGGAGCTGTACTGTTCAGGGTAGATTTAAGAGAAGCAATTCTGCATTTGTGCAGGGTCAGACCAGATGACCCTTGAGGTCCCTTTCAACCCTACTATACTAAGATTCAATACCTTAGCAATTCTCAGAGATCTGAGTGGCCATACAAAAAAAGAGAGAGGAAGGGATCCTGGTGTTCCACCTCTCAGTTTGGCATGGTGTGAATTATCTATAGGCACCACAGGTCAAAAGTATTAAACAGGAAAGCAGAACAGCGCTCAGGACACCTTACACATGGAATGCCAGCACCTGGAGTAGAGATGACTGGAAAGAAAAGGGAGAAGTTTGCTTCGAAAATCTAGACTTCTCATCAAAACACTGAACCCCCCCCACCCCCCCAACCAATCCATTTGTCCCTAGGTTTTAGCAACCACAAGCTTAGTGCCACAAACTGACAAGATTTTTTTTTTAAATTGAAGATGAAAAATACAGAGATTGTAGGAAAGGAAATTCATGCATGTTTCTAATGATTCTAATGTGTTTAATTAAAAATCCAAAGTTATTTGGAAAAAAAATGGTTTAAGAGGTACATTTTGACCAGCTCTCATTCTGAATCTATTGCTGGCTGTGTTAAATCATGTTCTCATGCCATTATTTCAAGCTGATAGCACTTTACCTTGAGCACTTATGCTTAACTCTGTAGGACTCGGCAGAGAAAGGAACCATTGAAGTGTACTGGAATCTGGCCCTATATCAAGGTGCAAATCAAAAAACTCATAAGCCCTTCACAGTGGTTCAGACTTTTATTGTGCTTTTCCTGTGCCTGATCATTTCTTTTAAGCCATTCTACTGCATGTCTTTATTGTTTTGTTTGCATTTCCCGAGCTCCCAACTCTAGAAGATTTGTCATTCTGCTTTGTTCTCCCCCAGCCCTCCCCACCCTGCTTTTCAGGGTAATGTTGAAAGATCAAAGAGATTATGTTTATCTAGTCTTGCCACATACCCTAGTCCCTACCTGATTTTTATCACAGGCATCAGATGCATCTCACAGCCTGATTTTTCCCTTTTATATCTGGGGGACCAGAGTCTGTGCATATCCCTACAATACTGTAAAATGATTGTTGGAAAAAGGTGTTAACTGTCTTCTTCAATTGTCTTCTTTTGCTATTTGTACCATGTCAGGAATCCCCATAGTGGAATTTTGGAGTATCCAAGTAATATACAGATATGTTGCATATCTATCATCTCCTGAACCAAGCAAACACCTATCTCTGTGGATCCATGCAAAGAAGCACAAGCTAACAGAAGAGATTATGTCTCCAAACTGCTAGCCTGAAGATGATCTGGACAATCTTTCCTGTGGGTTGAACAAGCCCAAAGAGCTCTGTTCAGATGTGAGACAGACAGAGGAATAAAGGGAAAATGTCTTGTGGTTAAGTTGTGGTAAAGAAAGCCCTTTAAACAAGAGCAGATATTGGTATAAATGTTCTGGGCTTTGCTTACCTGTTGGATACTACTGGGTAAGTAGAGCTACCTTTAGGAAAAAGATTGAACAGTTGTCATATACGAATTCAGCTCATTGCTCAGGACATGGTTAAACCATGGAAGCAGACAGAAGTGACAATTTCCCCTGGATCTGGCCACAGAAAACAGTCTATAGCCGTGACCAAACACAAGTGCATGCCTGCAGACCATTTAAAAAGTGGCTGATCAGGTGAAACATCTGAACCCTCACTGCATGAAGGGTCAGATGAAGACGTTTCAAAACAGAGCATCTTCTGTAAATTGTGTTTGCACTGACTGCCAGCCTGGAGCTGTTTTCAGAATGGGAGGGGGAATGGGAGTGGAGGAAGTTCAGTCTGGGGGGTTTTTAGCCCCCCTGCAGGGTGAGGCATGTGTGTTGGAGCCCCCCCTGAGGTGGGGGGGGAGCTCCAATTCACCCACCCCACTTTCCAGCACTGTCTGGGGAACCCCTAAAACGGAGCTCTCTCTGCTGCTTTTCCCCCTCCCATTCTGAAAACAGGGACAGGCTGGGAGGGAGAATGGGTCATTGCTAGGGGAAATTGGCTTCAGGCTCACAACCATCAGCTAGAGTCCCCTTCTTCCTGGAACCAGCAGTGAACTTCTGTTTGGTCGGGGGGGGGGAAGGGGGGGGGTTGTTGCAACTCAGAATGCTTCCTGCAAAATGTTCTCACTTACAGTGAGGAGCTTTTACTTCTGTCTGCGCCCCATCTGGCTTTGCTTTGAAAATCCATTTGGTTGATTTGGGCATGTTCTGTTTCCAGATGCTTAAATCAGGGGTTCCCAACCTTTTTAGATCATGGACTGGCAAACTGTGGACTGGCAAGCTGCGGACTGGAAGTGACCAGCATACTGCAGATTGAGTATAAAAAAGGGTATGCCTGTCACTTCAAGTCTGCAGTTTTAGTTCAAGCACCCCTGCTGCCATTTTTAAGTGCGGGGATGCTGATACATGAGATGCAGAAGGCTACTGGAGCACAGTAGTTGTCACACTCGAGCAGATTCAATTAATTGAGTCTGCTCCAATGCGCTAGAATTCCAGGGCATCGGAGCAGCCTCCGCACTCGTGTATAGGCACTCATAGTGCACAGGTGTAAAGAAAAGTGACACCCTTTGTTAGTTAGGAGAGGGTAATGGCACTTCATTATTTCTTATTAAAATAAAACTATATAGATAAAACCTGTGGTTGAAGGAAAAGTTCTTCATTTCACCCTTTTTGCAGCTCTGTACTATGGTCTGCATCTTGTCACCTCCTCCTTGCTAGGGAAAAAGATGTGATAAAACATCCTTTGTCACATTCATACTTGGTGTGAGGTGGGCAGCTTTACTGGCACAGCGTTCACTTCCACTTGTCTTTTGCCCGACCTATTGTATTTAAACACAATTTTCCAGATTTGAATTTGGCCCAAGCAGGTCAGTGAATTTACATCCATTTGCTCGGTGTCTGAATTTGACCCAATGTGTTCCGCCGGGTTTGCCCAGAAAGTCTCTTTGTCTCAGTTAAAAGGAGCCCAATGGAAGAAGCTGGAGTGCATTGCAGTGGGGGACAAGGGCACTTAGACACACACTATCCATCTCTCTTCCATCTTGTGATTTGGCAACATCTAAAGTTCCACATGCCAACCGAGTTCTCCTGGAATTGTCAGAGCCAATATCCCTGACTTCTAAGCCTTGCAGAGTATCTTGTTCCTTTTCTCTTTCTAATAAATGAGAACACTGGAACAGTTCAAGCTGTTCCTTCAAACTTTATTTTACTTGCTGTCTCTGCTCCCACTGTAGATCTGTTCCTGTCAGCTATCAATTCTCCCTTATTTCTGGCTGCATAAGTGGCATGGGGTGAAGACGGTGGGAACAACAAGACTAATCTCTGAAATAGATGTGCAGACATTTCTCAAGCATTTATATGAGACTGGTTCTATGATTTATGGAGATGAGTCCAGAGAGTGTATCTTATCTCTCTGACCTGAGTGCAGACTAATATGAGTAATGACTTTTTACCCTCATGGCTGTCACTGGTAAATGCCAGACTGGAGTTTTGTGCCCTTTGCTAATGTGTTAAGAAAATAAAACAAGACTATATTACGTGTGGGTTTTTCTTGATAAAGTGTTAGAGCAAATAGATCTCTTTTTTTGGCCTGGTCGTCTCAACCTTCCAAAACTAATTGTGTGCTTTGATCCAATTTAAAATATAAAACTGTTATGGACTTTTAAAAAATCTTTTACAAACATATCCTTTCACTGTGGGAAATAGCTCATGATAGAAGAACAGGGAAGAAGGAGGGAGGGGAAATAGCAGCAAAAAGTAGTAAACTGTTTTATTCTGGAGCACAAGGCTGAGAAGGGAAACTGGGCTAATGACTTTGAGTGAGGAACAAGACTAGGTTCACTTAGCGACTCTGTATGATCTTTAGCAAGGTGTCTCGGCCCCTATTTTTAAAAGTCCATTATGCCCTTGCATGGATGATGATATACATGCAACTGTGGAACTGATTTGTATGTGCAATTGCCACTTGCTACTGGTATGATTTATACAGGGCTTTACATTTGCTTGCATGTACATGTTGACTCTCCTTCTGCTGACTGTAAAAGCTTGGCCAGACCTACACATGAAATTTAAATGACCAAATTACAATGACAATGCATCTTGCACAGGAATGCAAGATTGTGACTGGGACCATGCAAAATGAAGCAGTCCCAACTGATTTAATCTCCTGTGCTAGTTGCACATGTACCCAATGTTTTACTATGTTAAACCATTAATAAATAACTGCATTTCTCTACATGATTGTATCTTCCTTGTTGACACATCCTCCCTTAAGTCGTATTTCTCAGAACAGACATTCAAATATGTTTGGGGTTTTGTAATGTCTCTATAAACCATCACTGCTTCAGAATATTTTGGGTTCTGCCCCACTGTTAAAACAACTACCCAAAACAGTGTCATGTGATCAATGTCCCAAGGTGTCCCATTCGGTTAATCAAGCCCCATTCTAGAGTTGATTAAGTGTAACCTCTGAACTGCACCAAAGAGAGTGATATGGCTAGCATCATGTTTGTCTGCCTACGAATTCCTGTCTGAATGACCAAATACCTACTGACAGTTGGATTAACTGTGGTTGGCCTTTGGTGCAAGTTTAGAGAAGTCCCTCTGAATCCATAGTGGAAAACTTACCTATACTGCCACTATACCCTACATAACAGGTAGGTAGGAAGAAGCAATTGAGCATAATATCCTAACAATTAGGTAACTTCTTGTATTGTTTTAAAATGCCTATCTATTTAAATTAACTACAACCTGTTTTCTTAATCCACTTGACCCTCTAGTGCCCTGTTTAGTTAATTTTCAGTTGCTCTGATGTTCCCCTTGTCTCTGCTTTGGGCCAAAGCTGTGAGTACTGTCAACTTAGTACGTGCTAGGTCTTCTCTTGGGAGAATACCAGCAATGTACTTGGTGATCTACAGTAATATGCATATCTTATTTCCAACTACTCCTTTTAGTTACATGGCCTACTTTTATGCCTTTTCCCTCCTATTAACATGAAAAAACAAACCAGGAGCCTGCTGTGTTCCTGCTTCAGCCATCTTTTTAACAGACACACTTACTTGAAATTGAATTAGCTGCTCAAGAAGTGCAGATGGAGAAGCTGTAGTGGGTTATTGGGGAAGCAGAGGAGAAACTGCAAGCAGGTTCCTTCCCCACTATGGCCAGCGCTAACAGTTCTCGGCTCCCTTACACTTCCTTTAGAAAACTGAATCAGGATCTTCAAACATCTGCTGAGGAAACTCTTTGTAAAAGAACAACAGAATTAAAAGGGGTCAAAACAAGAGTTGGTACTGAGATGAGCCAGGGCAAAAAAATCACTTACAAATATAGTAGTCTATTTTTAAAAAATCACCAAAAATGTGGAATCGCTCTGTATGGATTCTGTATGTTCTGGCAAGTGGCGTAACTAAGTGGGGGTGTTTACATTGATGTCCTAACCATATTTCAGCTGTAGTCATTATGGGCCAAGTTCCATTCTGCCAATTAGGTCTGTAAGTGGAGTTGGCACCTACATGCAATTCTATTCCACCCTCGAGCCCCTGAAAAACAGTTTATGCAAAAATGCGTGGATCCTCTTCTTCCTTGATGATTTTTTGTGGCTTAGACTTAAGGGTAAGAAGAAAGTGCTTTACAACAATAGATGCATTAAAAGGATTTCAGGATTTGAACAGGGTGGAATAGAATTGCACTTAGGTGCCTAGTAAGTAGAAGAGAATCTGGCCTGATATTCTTCCCACATGAATCTTCCCCTGCAGGTCCACCTGGAGATGGCATATCATGGATTATGAAGTGCTTTTATGCACAGTTAAATGAGTTCCCATGCTTCACTCTAGAGTTATCCCAGTGCATGATTTTTACAGTATATCAGTCTAAATGTATGGAGTGATTCAAAATTAAAGGTGGAGTGGAAAGGAATTTTATTATTTATTTTTACTGAAAAGGCTTAATTATCAGATCAGAAACATAGTTTGGGAAAATCAGAGCCAAAAGCACACGTGCAAATGTGTTCATACAATTGTACCCCTAAAATTGTAGACTCAGTGTGGCAATTATGTTTGGAAACACATAGCTAGTCACTTATATTTGCTTACTGATTACATTTACTGCCTATGGGAAGATATGCATGCTTTTTAAAATGTGGCGTTGCTTGTCCAGTCATATATAGATTATTCAATGCTTTTTAAGTCTATTTTCTGCATGCTGAACGTAAGTGGAAATAATATGATGGTAATAACATACAGTAATAATGGATTGATATTTATTTGAGGTAGGCATACTGTAATTTAGATGTGGATATCTCTGAAAATTAAGCTAGAAGTTTTGAAAGAACAGACCTTTTTTCAGTACTTTCTATTTTTAGCCAGATGTCAAATACTGTACTGTAAGACTAGCTTTTTCTTCCTTGCTGATTTTCTCTTCTAGGCTTAAATCAGGAAATGAATAGATGGGTAGAAGTTAACAGTGTTATTCAGGGTGTATATGTATGTGAGTGTGTGTAGATGCGTGTGTGTACTTTATGCTGTTCAGTACATCAAGTAATAGATCTTTGCCCCTCAGTCCTGCAAAGAACAGCCCTCCTCTTCTGAGATGTAGAGCTCTATAAATGCCTACTGAAGTCAACAGCAGTTGAAAGATCTCATCCCTTCATTGGATCTGGCCATACCTGTGAACCTCAGAAAATATTTGGCTATGTTTTCATTATAACCAAACTGGTTTGCCAATGGGCTAAAACGCACTAAGCTTCAGATTACTCTGCAAGAGATGAAGCCCAGGAAAGCATTTACATATTTCTGGTAATAAAAATAATTGAATTGGCCTTCTGGAAAGTAACTCTCTTTCCAGTTGTTGATTTAAATATTTTGTTTTTCTTCAATTGCTAACTTCAGTTACGTAGTCATGAATTATGAAAAGATCTTTGAGGTTCTGTACATATTCCAAAGGACATAACAGTCATTTTCCTCTCTCCATCTCTTAGACAAACTGCTATAAGTATGCCATCATCTGGTACTTTTATATAAGGATCAGAGATTAATATTACTCATTGCAGCAGCTGGAAATCACTGGATTGTCTGCTAATGCACTTCCACATATTCCCATCGAGTGTCAGGAAGAATACTATCCAACTTTCCTATCAGAAAATCACCTGAACATAGGACAGAAAAAATTGGACTGATGGAAATGTATTGTCACTGTGTGTTAAATCCAAATCACCTAGTGAATTTCTGTTTTGCTTCTATTGTTTGTTAAGCAATAAAGATTGACTTTTGGCATTCATTATAGCACTGCACTGTAGCTGTAGCTGAGAACAGGTTCTCAGTAAAAAGTCTTCCATTCAACTGTATAAAAGTTTCCAGGAAAATGATCCTTTGGGCTGAAATGATTTATACTTGTTCTCATCCCACCAGTAATTTGTTTTTGAAGTTTTAGACATTCCTGCCTGGTGGCGTTGATATATCTACTTGTAAAAATTCTAGACAATTACTCACAAATGGCTAACAATTAAAACTTCACACCTGCTGGGGGTTTGGCCCCCAACGATCAGACATGTTTGAAGAAATATCATTAGTTAGCAATATCACAGAGAGAGAACCAGTTTCCATGTTTCATTATTCTTCCAAAAATGTGCCCAGAGTACTCATGAGTGCTCACATTTGTGCATGTAGCTTGTTATTTTCACATACTAACTTGATTCTCTACATGGGGTGACTATGTAGCTGCATATGCAAATACACATCTGTTTCAGGGTAAATGTACGAACTATCAAGTAAGGTGCGTGCATTTTTGGAATTCTATTGAAAAATTGGCCCGTCTATTCCTGTTGACCTTCCCTTGTCTTCCTAATAGAGTATAATGAGAAGAAACCTACATTCAGCACAAAACAGGAACAATTTAAAGCTCATTGTGATGGATGTTTTCTTGCTGATCTAATATGAGTTCTACTTGCTATATAAATCTTGGGAAAGGAAAGCAATATGCTAATGAATTTTAATGCATGCAGCTGAGGGTGTAAGTAAATCAATGGCATTGGATAAGCAAACCATTTATTAAATGAAGATTCCCATTCTTGTAAACATTGCAACAAGAAAAGAAACAAGAGCTTCATTTAGCACTCAACAAAGGGGAGCACATAACCATCTATAAGGAGTGTGTGAGAGAAAGGGGAATCTTGGACAACATATGCACACGCTCTCACTAGTGCTGATAGCAGACGTTTTGAGCAAAAAAATTTTTCCCCCAGTTATTCTATTGGTAATATTTCCTTTACCTGGAGAGGAGATGGATGCCACCCCAGAGGTGGTCACTCTTCCTGAAGAATTATCATGGTGCAAAACAACTCAGCTAGGGTTATTACAGCATCTAAGGTGCCCCAGCGGTTGTAGCGGCCTCAGGACTGACCTGACTTGACCTGAATATTTCCTTCAGTTGTAACCCAGCTTTGTGTCAATCTAGCTATGATTTGGCTCAGCATCCAGCTGGGTGCACTCCATCCTGTGACAATGAAATCTGCTTTTATTCCAACTACCTAGGATTAAATGCAGTGACATTGCTGGGCTTTTCTCTGAGAAAGAAACTGACCTTGACCTTCAGTGGATACTGAGTCAGGAATACAGTGCTAGTTTGGGTATTTGCAGATGATGGGATTGAAAAGGGGATTTACTAAAATAAGCATAAGGTTGTGAATAACAAAGGAACCTAGAGTATCAGGCTTGGTTATGCACATATATTAATATCTCCAATACCTTCCTTTCACTTTTTTTTGTTTAGGGCGGTATTTGTCTTTTGTTGTTATTTCATCATGGCTTGCTACATTTGGTATCCCATTGTATCTTTTATAGTGTTATCTATCAGAGACTTTTAGAACAGGGGTGCAAATGAAATGGTTACAACCACCTTTTCTGCATTTTTCCTTTTTGGGGGGCAGAGGCCACATTTGTTTCCCCACAAACTGATTATTCTTTCAGTGCAAATCTTTTAGGAGCAAATCCTGCCTTTCTACTCTGTGGGCAGGCAAATGCCACTGTCCTGAAAAAATGCTACCTTTCTGCTATGAAAAACTCTTAAACCCTGGTGTCTTGAGCATATAACTTTGAACTTGTGATGTTGTGATACACAGTCGGTGGGCAGGAGAGATGCTGGGATATGTATGTGCAGACAGCATGAGTCCATTGTTCTAAATCCCCAGGTGGAGGAGGTGAGAAGGACCAGCATGATTACTCCTGGCAGGACTGGCATGATTACTTCTGCTACAGAGACGGATTCACAGAAGTCTCCAAATAAAAATCAAACCAAGAAACATATGGTTTAGTATACCTACAGGATCTGTCCTTCTGTTTATGCCCATCTATCTGTTTATTGTATTGGAGTTTGGATTAACACCCATAACTGCAACATACCCTCCAGGCTGCCCTGCTAAAGTATATTAAAGATAGTACTAGAGAAGCCTCTAAAGTAGGCTGGCCATATGGAAATCCAGGACATCATCAGGGATACTTCCTTCCCACCCCACCCACCGCACTCTCACAAGCTGGTGGGGGTGGGACTGCGTGCCAAGGAGACAGATGTGGCTGTCTGCCTACCTGCAAGGCACTCTGCACCACTGCAACTCCTGGCCAGACTGTGCCCTATGACTCATGTTCCTGGGAACATTTCTCAACAGTCATCTGGGACCGGCTACTGAAATCCAGGACATAGGGTCATCCTACTCTAAGGCAGTGATTCTCAACCAGGATACTGTGGCACCCTGGGGAAACATGAGGGAAGTCGTTAGGTATGAGGAGTTAAGCAGGTAAGTGTAGATCCATGCTTGTCCATGACTGGCTGATCCCTCACTCCTACTGCCCAGCCCCTTTGCAGGGAACTAAGCACTGGAATATATAAATTATTTTTTGAAACTGGGTGCTACTCAATTCACAAAAGTTATGGAGGGGTGCCTTAAGTCCAGAAAGGTTGAGAACCACTGCTCCAAGACATCCACTGTAGTTACTACATCCTAGGTCTGTGTGATCTGTTGTGTGATCCACCCTTTCTATATTCAAGCTGCTTCTGTATTACAGGGAGATTAGGTTGCTACAATTCCCTCTTAGCAGCTCAGCACCTGCTGACTAAACTGGCTCCCTTAGGCAAGAAAGGGTAACAAATTCTTGGCTGCTTGGTTGTAGATCTGGTGGCTCCTGGGAAGCAAATTCTGTCAGTAGCTGATTGCTTCTATCATCTGATCTGTGCAACCCGATTCCTGCTAGTCCAACTAGCTGGGGTCTGCTCTGAAGAGTAAATGGGGTGTGGTTCTTTTTCAATCCTGTTAGCTCAACTGAGTTAGCTTTGCATGATTGAAAAGCTCTATTAAGATGCAAGCCAACGCATTTAAAGTCACAGCTGTGTTGTAGCTTAAGGGCACCCTAGCTCAAAAAATGCTGTTGTTTTGAAAAGAGCAGGTGAAAACTGAAAGCAGAAAGATGGAGGGAGACAGAAACAGATCTGAAAATATGGGGTGCCAAGGAGAAGTGAAAGGAACCTACATAGAGAAAAAAGAGGGATTGCTGTGCAGGAAAGTTGTCCTGGGAATCAAAATGGGGACAACATTGACTAGGATGAAGAAGCCAAGATTTATGTAAGGGTGATGGGGAAACAGGAGGCCCCATCAATTCAGAGGGATAGAGAAAAGAGGAAGACACTGGGTCACTCAAGACTGAGCGAGAGAGAGATTGTCTGAAAAGGAAGCAATCAGGGAAGAGGGAAAAAGGAGAGAAGAGAGAGACAGATCAGATGGAGGGGAGGGGATGCAAGTTGCTTAGAGTCAGGAGACACTCATATTGAAATTTAAAAATCTAAGAGCTAGGTCTCAATTATTGCCCTCCACTCAGTCCCCCTAGATAGACACCCAGTCAAGAAGTATTCCTGGCAAGCTTGTTCTCTTCTGGCCATTAGTTCACTTAGTAAGCTCTGCCCCAAGGCTGATGAGAGCTCAGTGAGTGATGTCTAAGTGAAGACCTATATCTATGGGCAGAGCACCACTGAAGTCTCCATTCATGGGGTAAACTTGTAAGGTGCTTATGGCAGGATGCTGAGGGCTGGGCCTGTAAGGTGCTCATGGCAAGGTTAGGGCTCAAGTAATCATTAGTGAAACATAGATAAATACAATACTATGTCATGGGGAACATTGGGGTCTCTTCTGCCTGAGAAGAAGGCATCATTTTCCCCAGCTGACCACTCCCAACCTACCCATGGCATGTCAGAGACAGCAGTCTGAAATGTGCAAAATAATGGACTGTGATGGTCTCTTGGTAGTGAAATCCAGACATAGCAACAGTAAGACAGCAAGCAATAAAATATGCCAGATTTCAGTATTTGACCAAGATACTAATAAAGCTGGCAGTGCTGTCAGGGACACATGCCAGCTAGCTGGAGTTGTAAATGCATGCAGATGACTTCTTTGTTATTGAAATTACCTCCCTCATTTTTCCTTTTCATAAAACAAAAGAGAAAACTGTCAGGCTTTTCAAGTACCTAACATTTGAGTTTATGAGCATCACACCCATATTTTTGGCTGGGGAAAATCACAGTCAATCCCTGGCACTGCTAAAATTAACAGACCTCTTAGGCAATATACTTTCCTGAAGCTGCTTACTGCTGAATGTCAAGTAACTCAGGGCACTTACTGAAAAAAAGAATCTAAATCAGACATGGCTGGGAATGGAGGAGGCCTGAATGCAGGAAACACTGAAACAAAAAATAAAAACTTTTGAGAGAAAGTTTGTTGTATCAAGTAGTTAAGAACCCAGGCAGATTTTAGTATAAAAGGAAAAATTGATACACACAGCATTACAAAAAGTGTCATGAAAACCAATCATTTCATGGCCTTGAATATTTTTTATTGGTTGCCATTCACAGAATATGTAGCATCAGTGTCTTAGCCCATTTAACAAAGATGCTGTCAAAGTTTCTCAAAGGGGGATGTAACTGAATGTTAACTACACAAAGATTGCATGCTGGTTAGGGAGCCATATTTTGATCTGAGTTCCAATAATGCTGGGTTTTTCTGAGATCAGGATCTCTTCAGCATCAAATAGCTAACTTTTTTTTTTCAACTAATATATATATATGTATATATAGAGAGAGAGAGAGAGAGCTTTGTAATCATGTAGGGTGCAGACAAAAGTGCAGCTCCCAGCTGTAAGAACAATTTTTGCAAAGCATTCTGAGTTACAGAGTTACCTCTGACCAAGCAGACCAGAGTTACCCCAGACCAAACAGAAGTTCACTGCTGGTTGGGGGCTGGGGGTGGGATCTAGCTGCCAGCTGAGAGCCTGTAGCCAGGTTTCCTTAGCAACAGCTGGGCTCTCTGCCGGTGCTTGCTGTTTTCAGAATGGGAGGGGAGGAAAGACAGCAGAGGGAGCTCTGTCTTGGGGGTCCCCAGCTGGTCCTGACAGTGGGGTGGGTGAATTGGAGCCCCCCCCTACCTTGGGGGGGGGGGGCTTCAATACACCTGCCCCATGCTCTGGGGGAGGGTGGGGGGGAGAGACTGAGCAACAGCTGGGCTCTCTGCCGGTGCTTGCTGTTTTCAGAATGGGAGGGGAGGAAAGACAGCAGAGGGAGCTCTGTCTTGGGGGTCCCCAGCTGGTCCTGACAGTGGGGTGGGTGAATTGGAGCCCCCCCCTACCTTGGGGGGGGGGGGCTTCAATACACCTGCCCCATGCTCTGGGGGAGGGTGGGGGGGAGAGACTGAAAAAACCCACCCCAGACCAAACAGAAGTTCACTGCTGGTTGGGGGCTGGGGGTGGGATCTAGCTGCCAGCTGAGAGCCTGTAGCCAGGTTTCCTTAGCAACAGCTGGGCTCTCTGCCGGTGCCCCTACCTTGGGGGGGGGGGGCTTCAATACACCTGCCCCATGCTCTGGGGGAGGGTGGGGGGGAGAGACTGAAAAAACCCCCAGACTGAACTCCCTCTGCTCCCTTTCCCCTCCTGAAAACAGTGATAGGCTGGGAGTTCTGGCAGACACAAGTTACAAAAGACACTACATTTTGAAACATCTTTATCTGATACCTTATCCAATGAGGGGTCAGATTTTCACCCCATCAGCCATTTTTTAACCTTGCAGCCACATACTTGTGTTTGGTCACAGCTATAAACTGCTTTCTGTGGCCAGAGTGGGTGAAAATTGTCACTTCTGCCTGCACCCATAATTCTACACTACAGAATTCTTGTGGGGTTTTTTTTTAATGCCTCATTATTTTAAAAAAGAAGTATATTAAATTCACATTTAAAAGGTACAGGAGACAACTAAGGTGTTGCCTGGTATGAAGCTGAGATAGATAGCCATCCCCAAGAATATACATATATGAACCAAAATCTGAGTAAGATGGATGGCTGTCAGGCTAGAGTGAAGGACTGGTGAAGGTATGCCTAGACTGCTGTGTCAGGTAGAGATACCCAAATGAGCTACCTCAAGTGCTAGCTGTAACACAGAGCACTCGGTACAAGCTATTTGACCTTGCTTCTTGGCTTAGTAATGAGATCTTGGTCCTTTTTTATAGAATGAAGATCTGAAACATGACAATGTGTGTATAAAACTCCTATTATATGAGTTTGTTCCATTCATATGTTTTATTGATTGATGTGTCAGTGCCTATCACAGAGTTTCTGGCCTCATGCACAATATATAAAAATAATAATTGCTGCTCATTGAATCATAGAAAAATAGACCTGGAAAGGAGGTTATCTAATCTAACTCCCTACTCTAGGCAGACTCATTTCTGTCTAAACCATCGTGTAGAGGAGACTTTGGTGCTGCTTTGAAGTGGGTGATGTAGTTTTCAGTTATGTAATTTGAGACTTGCTAGAAGTCTTAGGGGTCTTCAGAAACTTCCACTGAAGTTCTAATAAGCCCAGTTGCTTTGGAGGAAACCCCATGTCCCTGTAATCAGAGGAATCAAGTTTGAAAAGCTGTTGGCCAAATGCAGCTACAATAATTGGAACTACTTATCTGAAAAACCCAGGGGACACGACCAGGTTTCAGTCACAGGTGACTTTGGATAATTAACAATTGGATAATATAGTCGACCTTCCTTACCCATTAGAAAGTTTGGCACGTACAGTTTAAATTTAAATCTTCAAGTCTTTATTAGGCCAATGATCTTTCCCCGCCACAAGAATAACAGAAAACGAGACAGAAAATGCTTCTGCTTCTTCCCACAGCTAGAACTGCTATCTCACTAAAATTGCAAGTTCCTTTGGCCAGGTATCGTTCCTTTATGAAGGACATTTGAGAAGAGAAGATGGAATGAGAATAATGGCACATATTTGCACGCAGATAATTAAGTACACTAGAACATACCATACTTATAGGTATTATATTTCTGTGTATGTTTGTGTGTATACATATATACATAGGTGTCAAATTGATCTACATTGATTTCAACAGTAGAAGAACTAATTGGACACGTGCATTGTTGTGCGTGTATGTGTGTGCATGTATTTGTGGTTTTTATTATTTGCACATTAATGACAGATGCAGACTGAGGCAGAAGCTCTTAATTTTGTTCCAGAAACTGTGCAACATCTCCATGCCCTGCCCTTGCAAAATCCAATCATTTGAGTTCCACAATGACCTATGCAAAAGTAGAAACTTTTTCTTCAGCAGGTTAACTGAAACATATTCAGTGCTTGTTGTGATACATTAGTTAATAGTGTAGAATAAACAGTAAAAGTCCCCCAAAAAATCAGCAATGTACTGACTAGCTAATAAGCATGGCTGATGAAAGGCATTCAAAGTCAGCTCCTAGAACTCTCCTTGTATATGGAATTGCTTTCAGAGAAGCAGTTCAGCATATGTTGTTTTAATTTTAGGTGTGAAGCTGAAAGGCTGGGATTAGAGCTAAATCTGCAATGCTGTTCTCTCAGTGGGGTGTTACCACTTCTTCTACTGGCTAACAATGAAATGGCACCAATTTAGAGGCGTGAATGTCATCTACTCCTGTGTGCTCTGTTACAACAATGTGCTATCTTATCTGTGACACCCCGGGGGAAATCTTTTTCCTTCAGATTCTATCACCGCACAAAGCACAGGATTTAGCTCAAACCTGTTTCTGCCACAGAAATAGCAAGTTCCCTTATTATAATCCATTTGGTTTAACATGGCCATTATCGTATTCAGCTTTCCATTCTGCACACTTATGCTTATTCTCCCTATTATACATTTGCTGCCTAGACAACCTAAAGGAGGTCCTTTCTCCTCACTAGTGATCTCAGCATTGTGTATGACATTATGACAGTTTTAGACACATAAATTTTTATGGAGTGTACTTCCTACTTATGTCAGCAAGTATGAGCAATCATTAAAAGTGTGACAAATGTTTACTGTGCAGATGCAATTTTACATTGATAGATGCTCTAAGGAGAATAGAGAGAAGAGAGAATAGGGGAAGAAAGAAAGGAGAGATGCAGGGTAAGGAAGAAGAATAGTTAAAAGAAGAGGAAGATCCAGCAAACCAGTTGTGGAAGAAAGAGGAGAGAAGAACTAGAGCAAACAAATAAAGAGGGAAAAACATTTCCTTGGTGCCAATTTTAGCATGTTGAATCCACAATGCTTGGCTATGCCAGACTAAATGCACTTGAATTTATACAGTCATGAAAGAGACAAGCGGACTGGGGCTCCTCCCTTACTAAGATGGAAGATCAACTTGGAATCCCAGGTGTGTAGTTACAAAACGAAGAGGCAGGGCCAAATACTTGATAAATAGAGGACTATAGCAATTCAATGAGTGACAAGGTATCATTTTTAGATAGCCTTTTTTTCATTCTTTGAACAAAGAAGAGCATGTTGCTTAGATTACTGCGATCTGCATATTATAATTTAGATCTAGATATAAATGCCCTAAGCCGGGGGTTGGCAACATATGGCCTGTATGTCACATGTGGCCAAAGGAGTCATTGGATCTTGCCTCTAGTTTTGTCTATGCCACAACCTGGCAGCATGGGGGCTTTGCCCATACCACAGCCAGATGGCAGAGAGAAGTGGCAGTGCCTGTGGCAGCAACAGTGGCTCGGAAGCCCTTGCTTAATGCAACCAACCACTGCAAAAGCTTGCTGACCACTGCCTTAAGCTACGTACACACGTAAAGGAGAGAGATCCTATATGACTGTTCTTAAGTTCCTACAAAATGGTTATTGCATCTATTGTCATCTATGTAATCCTGAAAATTAGACAAAAGTGGTGAGGAGGAGGACTGACCCATGTTTTGAATTAACATTTTTCAGAGACTGGAGCAAGGAATAGAATCTCACACACATGGGTGAGTTGTAAGTAGAATTGGATGTATCCCAGCCATTTACAACGTCTTACCTCAAAATTGACATAATTTTTAAAGCTGTGTGAAGCTTTGGTCCCTGATTTGATTCACTGGAGATTCGGCCTGATTCGGTGGCCGAATCTCCGAATCCAAATCGAATCAGAGGACCCTTTGATCTCTCTGAATTGATTCAGAACCTTCCAAATCAATTCGGACAGATTCGGCGATTCGGACATAAAGACAGCTTTAAATGTTTTTCTTACATACCTCTAGGTAGCAGGGGCTGTGATCACTGTGGTGCTGGGGCACATGGAGCATCCCACAGAAGCACGGAGGGCTCCCCAGTGTGCTTGGCAACAGACCCAGAAATGGACCAGAAGCACTCCTGGTCCACTTCTGGGTCTGTCTAGAAGCACGTGGGGGGCCCCTCCATGCCCCTCTAGCTCGGTGACTGGTGCCTCCTGGGTGTGGAGTGGGGAGCCCCCAGTGCAATTCCCGGACGGCCTGGAAGCGGACCAGAAGTACTTCCGATCCACTTCTGGGTTTGCTGCCAAGCATGCTAAGGAGCCCCTACACTGCTGCGGGATGCTCCATCCCCCGCAGCAATCCTGAGCCACGTTGCTACCTCAAGATATGTAGAAAAAACTTTTAAAGCTGCGTCTGTGTCTGAATCGTTGATTCGCTGAATAAGCATTGAATTGTCAGATTTGGATTTGGCCGAATCAATGGATCAAATCACTGTCCCTGATTCGGGCCAAATCCGAATTGAATAGGGTCCATTTCACACACCCCTAATAACTCTACCATGTGTATACAGCATACTTCTTCAGGGTTTCATACCTAAGTAGATAATGGTTCTATTCAAATGTTTGTCTACTAGCACTAAGGCTTGAATGAAACAGTCGGAGCTATGAAGTTCAAATTATACTGTCAACTATCATAACCTCTCTCTTTCTTAAATTCTATCTAGTTTTCCAGCTCATTTTCAAGACTATGAACAAACTGATGTGCTAATGGGAAAGCCTTATGTCAAGAAGATAGAGACAATTCATCACCATGGGGACCAGTAAATAGTTGAGGTAACAATTAGTACCAGCAGTAAAGATAAAGGATCTGTAACAGAACACAGGACCTGGTCATGTTTGTCTCCAGGTCCTCATGCCATGCAGCAACTCTAGTGCCACCTGCCAGTATAGATACTGCAATAGAAATGGTTCTCTGCATAGTACGAGGCCAAGCAACAAGAAAAATGAGGCATAACATAAACTAAAGGATCAGCCTGCAACAGTCAAAAGTCAGCATGCAGCCTAAGTGAGAGCATATAAGCACAGCTGTGAGAGAGAATGGAAGTTCTGGCATTGCAGCCTAGATCTCTCATTTCTGAGCAATTTTGTAGCTTGTCTGCCAAAAAGAAACTTAAGCACACCTGACAAAGGCTATGCTAAGGACCTCATCCAATAGAGAGTGAATGATACTCTGGCAATGGAATATAGAGCTTCCTACTAAATAGGCTTCTGCACTGATAGTTTGAATCTGATATTTTTTAAACTGAGAGGCTGCACCATTGATAACAAGTTTTCTGTCAACAGAGGCTAGACAGGGAATGAAGTGGATAAAAGGGGTAATAAGTAATAGTGACAAGGGTCATAAGGACAAGAGCAGTTGTAGTCTTCATCACACCATTATGCACACCTGCTCTTAACACACACACTCTTTTATTGCAAATATTCTACAGTGGGCTAGATTCTGACATATTTCATGATGAACAGAAAAAAAACACGTTGTTCTATGGTTATGACACTGTCTAAACTATAAGGAAAATGTCAGGTGGAGTATAAAGCTGGCTTTTAACAGTTTGGGTTTTGTTTTAACTACCTTATACAGCCCATCTCCATTCCATACCATCAATCAGGTGACACATCCATAGCTTGTCAACACTGGATTCAGATTTCCAACATTCAAGTGATATTTCTGAATGGACTACAATTGATTATCTTCTTGGACAAGAAGATCATTGTGGTGATAGTCATAGCATTATCCCTGTGAGCTAAACATCCTGCCATTCTTTCAGAGATTACAGCTGGATGCTCAATGCCCAGATCTTTCAGTAGTCAAATAAAGATGAAAATTGGAAAGATAAGTAAGGGAAAAAGGTGTAGTTAAAGAATATATGTGTGTGGAGAGTCCAGATATATTCCAGGTGTTTGAATATGAAAATAAGTAGGTAAGCATTCTTCCATACAACACCACCCCAACTAATACCAGAACAAGCTGATGGTCCATATATTTTAGTATCCTGACCCAGCAGCTATACCAAATGCTACAGAGAAAAGGGGAAAAATGCTATGCTCCTAGTCAAAGTTTTGCTAGACTTTCCTAACAGGAGGGGGTGATTTCTTCTGATCTCAGGATGCACTTCATGCAAATCCATGATGATCCATTCACCCATGTAAATCATAAATCCAAGTGCTAAGTAAGTGTGAAATGGAGTCTCAGAATTTTACTGGCCTATAACATACTTGGGAAAATCAAAATAGATAAGTAAGAAAAAAACCAAGAAAGGTCTTACACTTGTCTTCAGATAGAAGCAGAATCAGCCTACCATGTAATTCTATATCAGAGAGAAACTAAATAAGCTAACATCCTGCTTCAACTTTTCCTGAGTGATCAAATAAAGCATCTCCTGCTAGCAAGTAAAGTGGAGGAGATTTTAGTACCATCAGTTTTGTGCACTAGGGAAGTAAAGGGACACATCAGCCCTATTCAGTTACTATCACATTATTGCTAACTAGAGTGGAGATGATTTTAGGTGTATACCTCCTGCACCAAATGTATTCATAAAAGAAAAATACACAGCCAAACCCCAAGAATTACTGAGCTCTGCTAAGTGTCCACTATTCATTAGAAGCTACCTGTGCCAACACTTCACCTCTCCAGGGAGATTTAGGTTGAATATTATGAAGAACTTTCTAATTATGAAGGTGGTCAACCACTGGTTAGATTAACAAGAGAGGTTGTTGGAAATGGCAGGTTACATAATCATTTGTCTGGGATGATGTAAGCAGAAATGATCCTGCCTTGAGCAGAGAGCCAGATGAAATGACCAGATAAGATTCTGTCTATTTTTAATATGTTTCAAGATCATAGAAGGCGTGTGGTCTTTTTTAAAGGACCAGAATTGATTACCTTCTCGGACAAGGGAGGGCTGTTCCCCCCCCAGGTCCAGAAACCCAGAAATTGCTGTGGCTCATCCAGCTCCCAAATTTCTAGACCTGTGGGCCATATGATGAGGGTCTGCATGCTAGACTGGACCCACGGGATGACCCTGAACCACTTAGTTGAGCTGAGCACCACTGGTCTAGATCTGTACTCTGATTTTTGTTTATTTGCAACAGTATTTCCTAGATGTTTTCCCCAGTTTTATCACTCAGTTCAAAAAGGTTCTGCACTATGGTTTCTGACTTCTCTGTAGACATTGTCAGCTTCTTTATGGTTTTGGATAGATGCCTTTTTTGTTACAAACAGGAAGAATTAAAATTAAATATAAGGAGTGTGTCTACATGTGCAATTAATGCACATGAGTAAGCTTTAGGTCTTAGTGCTCTGGAGTTTTTTGCTTGCCGGTGCACCATTTGAATGTGCATCTGGGAACAATTAACTCTGGAGCAATCAGCTCCAGAGTTTATTCATGTGCAACACATGAAGTCCAGTTGGAGCTCTCCTGGCTGACGAGGGACCCCAGGGATCAGCCTGCCAGCCCAGGGCTGCTCCAATTGGGCTCAGTGTGCTGCAGAGCTTGTGGCTGGCAGGCAGTCCCTGCACTGAAGCACCCTTGTGCCCCAGCCAGCTGGGTCAACATCTACACGTGTGCTGCTGTGCACAAAAATACTGGAAAGTTTATTAGTTTCCTGTGCCCTAACAGGGGTGCACTTATAGACACTGAGACATTTACTGCAGAGCTAATTAGTTGGCTCCACAGTAAATATCTCATGTAGATGCATCCAGCGAGATGCAAGATTCTGTATTTAAGAGATGAAGATAGATTTCCAGTCTGGCATTTCAGGCATTATCACAATTATTAGCTTTTTCTCTTAAGTACTTAGGTGCCTGGCAGTTAGGTACTACAACATCTAAGATTTAGGTAGCCTCTAGAGTGAAATACAGAACTCAGAGTTCGGCACATAGCCTCCCAATGTTGCATGTGGGCAAAGTTGGATGCCTCAGAAGGATGCATGCTGAATAGAGAGCCCTCCTGACCAGCCAATCAGAAATGGCAATCCCAGTAGCATGCCTGACATACCACTCCTTTCCATAACTCAGGCACCTGAATCAAGGCTCCAAAAGAAGTATATGCATCCACTAGGGATTCCAAGCCCAGAACCCAGTCTTAAGGGGATATGCCTACATATAGATTTTGAAAAAAAAAAGAGAAGGGGTTATGCTTTTTAAAAACGCAGTTGAAGGTGGTGGTGTCCACCTTTCATATAATAGCCTAGCCCACAGATTGAAGGTAAGGGACTCTCTTGGGAGCATGGCATAGGTCACCCATTTCATATGTGTGAGTCTTTTAATGCTATTATAGGAAATGTGGGCAGCTCCACCACATCTCCAGTCATGATTTTGAATCAAAGTGACTATAGCTGTAGTGCTTTATGCAGAACACATGAGTATTGATGTATGCTAGGGACTTCAGTGTTGTGTCACCAAGTTTCTGGATCCCAAAGAGGCTTAAGCAAGAACTAGGCATCTAGTTTGTTCTGGCCTGGGTATTTCGGGACATGCTTAGAAGGGATAACTTCAGGCACCTAAAGTAAACAAGGGAGGGGCTATTGAGTTGAGGTGCCTTAGGAGACGCTTTTCTTTGGATTGTAGTTTTGGGTTTGGGAGCCTAAACCATCCAGATCCTGTTGAAGTATCTACATCCCTAATGGAATGCCTACACCGTGGAGGTGGCACACTGTAGCCATCCTTTTCCCAGTATGCCCTGTCACCTCCCCCATGCCTCCCGCATCCCACAGAGGGTATTCAAACTTGGAAATATGTCACTATAGATGCTCCACGACGTCTCTCTCTAGCTACTCTTAAGAATTTGAGTGTGGAGCCATTGGAGATGACCCTGAAGCAGCCTCACTGACATAGTTCAGGGTTTGAAGTGGTTGAGTGTCATGTTCTGGAGTTGTCACAGCCAGGATGTACCTCTACCATAGGATAGACATGCCCCAAGTCCTTTTTGGACCTGTTCCTAGAACAACAAACAAAGTAAGTAGGAACCCTACTGTGAACTGGTCTGGAGACCTACCTAGGTTTTATTCCAAGCACTGTTTTAGGCTTAGGCTTGGTTGATCTAGGACAAGTCATGTCACTTCCCTGTTCCCCCACTTTCCCATTTGAAAAATGGGCAGAATGATATTGAGTACCTTTGTAAAGTAAGCTCTACTGATGCTCAGTAAGAGTCTGGTATTAGTATTATTGCATTGTTATTGCTGCTGTTACTATTTTAGTTTAAGTAATTTAGCATGAGACACAGAATCAGGGAAAATTAGGGCTACAAGGGACCTCAAGAAGTCATTTAGACCAATGCTAAAGGCAGGAAGAATCATCTTTGTCTAAACCATCCCAGAACTAACCTGCTTTTAAAAACTTCCAGAGATGGTGATTCCTTAACCTCTCTAGATAATCTGTTTCATTGAGAAAATTCTTCCTAATCTCCAACCTAAATTTCCCTCTTAGTTTAAGACCATTACTCCTTGTCCTGTCCCCTGCGCCCACAGAATGAAGTCTATCACTGTTCTCTTTCTAACCAACCCCCAGGTATTTGAAGACTTACTAAATTCATAGATTCATAGATGCTAGGGTTGGCAGGAACCTCAACAGATCATCGAGTCAGACTCCCTGCCTAGGCAGAAAAGAGTGCTGGGGTCAGATGACCCCAGCCAGAAGACTATCCAGCCTTCTCTTAAAGACCCCCAAGGTAGGGGAAAGCACCACCTTCCTTGGAAGCCCATTCCAAATTTTGACCACCCTTACCATGAAGAAGTTTTTCCTGATATCTAGCCCAAATCTGCTCTCTGTCAGTTTGTGGCCATTGTTCCTTGTTACCCCAAGAGGCGCCCTGGTGAACAGAGCATCTCCGATCCCTTGCTGCATCCCCCTAATGAATTTGTAGGCAGCCACAAGATCACCTCTCAGCCTTCTCTTATGGAGGCTGAAGTGTCCAGGTCCCTCAGTGTCTCCTCATAGGGCTTGTTTTGTAAACCCCTAACCATATGAGTGGCCCTCCTCTGGACCCTCTCGAGTCTATCAACATCCTTCCTGAAGAACGGTGCCCAAAACTGGATGCAATACTCCAACTGTGGTCTGACCAGTGCCGCATAGAGGGGAAGTATCACCTCCTTGGATCTATTTGTCATGCATCTGTTGATGCATGATAAAGTGCGGTTAGCTTTGCTGATGATTTCATCACACTGGCGACTCATGTTCATCTCGGAGTCCACTATGACTCCGAGATCCCTTTCCATTTTTATGCTGCTGAGAGGGTCACTTCCCAGCCTGTAGGTGTGCTAGATATTTTTGCTCCCTAGGTGCAGCATTCTGCACTTGTCCTTGTTGTACTGCATACTATTGTGTACTGCCCACTTTTGTAACCTGTCCAATTCCTCCTTGCTCTTCTCCTCTCCAGATGAAAGAATCCCAGTTCTTTCAACCTTTTCATGTAAATCATGCTTCCTGGACCTCTAATCATTTGTGTTTCTCTCCCCTGGACTTTTTCTAATTTGTCCACATCTTTCTTGAAGTGCTCCAGGCAGTACTGTGGCAAAGCAAGTACTACTGAGCACCCTCACACTACCTTAGGCACTGACTGGGGAGGGGACCAATAAAAAGCAATTGCAACCAAGTGGCAATCAGAAGTCGCTGCTGCTCCTGTGCCCTAGGTGTCCAGCTGTGTCCATATGCTGCTGGTTCCAGGACAGGCCTCAGCAGCATTGAACAGAGCAGAGGGATTACTTCCCTTGACTTGCAAGCCAGGCTTCTATTCATATAGCCTAGTATAACAGCCCAGGTCCTTTTCTGCAATACTGCAACCTTGTCAGTTATTCCCCCATTTTGTAGTTATTCCATCCTCAGAGCAGGACTTTGCATTTGTCCTTACTGAATTCCATTCAGTTAATTTCAGACCATTTTTTCAAGTTTATCAAGGTCATTCTGAATTATAATCCTATCCCCAAAACTGTCTGCAGCTCCTCTAGACTGGGTGTCATCTGCAAATTTGTTAGTGGTGCATCCAGTCCCAATCATTACTGATGGTGTTAAACAGTAGTGGACCCAGGACAGAACCCTGCAGATACTGAACTATTGATGACTGCTCTTTGAGCACTATGTTCCAACCAGTTATGTGTCTACCTAACAGCATTTTCTTCTAACCTGCATTTCCTTAGCTTACTGATGAATGATTGATCACTGCTGACCACGGACGATAGATTCCTATTCCCATGAGAGCAATTACCTTATTTATTCAATTCTAAGATGAGTCCCTATCCCCCATCCCCCATTTTTTTTGTGGGGGAAAAAGCAGAGGCTGGGGACTAAGCAGAAGCAGGGGACCAGAGTCTGGTGGGGAGGATGGAGGGGGATAGCAGAGAGGCTGGGGGAGGGGGAGAGGGGAACAGAGAGTTTGGCAGAGGGAAAAGGGGGAGCAGAGAGTCTAGCGGAGGAGGGGGAAGAGGGGAACAGAGGTAGAGAGGGAAGGGGAGACATGAGCAGGGGGGCAAAGGTGGCAGGGGGCAGGCACAAGCACGCTACCCATAATTCTTGCATATCAAGTGTCAGCAGGGACCCAGCCCCAGCATTTTTTCCATATATTATACATTTAACCAGATGTGTTATGGGAGGGTCACCTTTAATTCATTCCCCCCGCCCCATCGCTGTAGGGAGGCAAGCAGGGAGGGAGCAGATGGCATGGGGAGCAGAGAGGCTGGGGGAGGAGAAAAGAGAGTGAAAGCAGGGGCTTGTCCCCCTACAGCAATGTGGGGGATGAATCAAAGGTGACCTTCCAATAATTAGATTCTATACATGGAAAATTAAAACAAATTTATACATTTTCCATGTATAGAATTTAATTACTGGGGGGTCATCTAAATTCAGGGTCATCTTAGATTCATGTAAATACAGTAATACATATGTCATTATAGAGCTATGTCTCACGTGGAGGTGGTTCATTAATGATCTAATAGAGGTAATGTATCAGTTAGGGTATCCATGCAGGTACCCTGTGTAACTCTGATTTTGTCTGGAAGGGAAATTGTGTGGCAGGTTCCTTTCCACACACATCTGGTTAAATGGGTAATATATGGATAAAAAT
>NW_005842022.1:344365-351389 GCF_000455745.1 Alligator sinensis | reverse complement strand
CCTGCTGAGACTTGATCTGCAAGAATTATGGGTAGAATAGAATACAGAATTTGCTGTAAATATAATACATGATTGTGTGCAATAGAATAATAGTGCTGGTAGCTTGTTTCTTCTAAATTGCTGAGTAGGGAGTAGGTGAATCCACTCTGCTACATCTCCTATCATGTAAATCAGAAAAACAACTGTATCTTGAACTAAACAAGAAGATGTCTAAAAGAATTATTTTACTTGGAGAGGAAGAGCCTCTCTCTATACTTTAAATACCTCGGCTAAGGAAAGAACATAATTCTCCTCACAAGTTGGCCAACTGCTTCTTTATTTCTTAAGGGAAAGAAAGGCTGGGTTATATAAATGGATGTTTTCCTTTGAAAGGAATGTTACCTATATCCCTCTGGACAAAATCATGCTACTTTTATTTAGGATCCCAAATATGGGTTAACAGCCTTATTATAGAGTAAACAGTTTTGACTTTTTTGGTCTCCTGTGCCAGTTCCACTCATTCTGGTTAATTAATTCAGTGAATTCTTAGTGGTCAGGAAAAAAATTAAAGGGTAATTTTGTTCAGCAAATGTAGTAGCCTGTCACAGTGAATAAACACAATGTTATCACTGATTAAAAAAAAAATCCCAAGTTTCCCTGGATTCTATATTTTGGGGAAAGTTAAACGACTGGAAATGGAATAGCTCATTAGAACTAAAATCCTAACCCCTTCAAGGTCAGCACCCATACAAATCATTTGGGGCCAAGTCTTCATTCTAGATTTATAAAGAAATGAAGAACCATAGTAGTTCACTTTTACAAAACTGACCGAGATTGGTAGCAATTGAAAAGTTATTGCAATTTGATGACTGGTTGGTAGCCCATGCTTGCAGTCATGTCAATCTAGTTTCAGCTGACAGTGTGTCCCATTTTGGCAATCTCAGACTCTATATATACTTTTACTAATGTATAGTAATATTAGCAAATTAAAGTGGGTCTATCCATCTGGCATAATTGTATCTGCTACTTTTATGGCATTCTATCTCTACTTGTGAAATGGTGAAGCAAATTACACAGACAGCAAGCAAATTGATCATATCAGGGTCCATCAACATTTATGTAAGCACTGAAACAGAAATTATTACCAAGTTGTTGGGTACTCAAAGTTGAAAGAAAAACTACAGCATGAAATATTGTACAGGTCTCAGAGGTATAAATACTATGTGCTTTCAACTGGGGAGAAGAGAACTATGAACTCAGTTAACTGTGTATAACTCAGATTCTGTGAAAAAATGTGTTTCTGTCAATCCAAAGGAAAGTACAGAACCAGAGAAACTTTAAAAATTATTAGGCACAGGAAAGAGCAATGACTCCTAAACAGGTTTTTAAACAATGATAGCCTATGAGTTCAAAACAGGATGGAGACCAAGAGCCAAGTCACAAAGAGCCCATATTTTAAAGAAATATCCTGCGTGCCCTCTCCCAATGTCAGTCATCTTAATTAAGTTTGCTTAAAAATTTTTCCAGCCAAAAAATAAATATATGATGGAACTGACCTGGCATTCCAGCAATTTAGAATTAGCATGTACCCAGTCAAGGTCATAGCTCTTATTGTTAAGCTGGGCACCAAATCTGATTTTCAGTGCCCGGTGAACAGATCCCAGGGTCACAAATAGTAGAGAACACTAATTTAATGATTTATGTAGCTCTCTTTCTTATATGGTATTTATCAAATCCCATCAACATTTTGTAAGTGAATTCTTATCAACAGCTACCATAACATTTGTGTGTACTGTCTCAGAGATATCTTTTAAAGTATGTCTATCTGCCCCACATTGAGGACTTCTGGGTGAAAATTGTTCATAACATTAATACTAGGGAGAAGGGAACTCAGACTCAGTAAGATAATAGGTGAAACCCAGGCTCCACTGAAAATAGCAAAACTTCCAGTGACTTCAGAGGGGGTCGTATTTCACCCATTTTATTTGGCTGTTCAGACAAATGCTTCAGGGAGTGATGGAATATCACAGCTTGTCTTTCCCTGCGTGTTAGGATGAAGTCACACAAGTCTCTCTCTCACACTGGGTAGAGGTAAATCTAATTCTCGCTCAGCTGGTCAAACAGAAACTTACATTATGGTGAAGTTAAATATGTGGGGGAATTTTAACATGAACAAAATGGACCTTGGTTTAACATCACCCCTACAATAAATAAAAACAGTACAATAGTTGTTGCATCTAAGGTATGATAATTGATAAATATATAATGCTGCATCTTACTGAAACTCCCTGAGCACATCTACATGTGCCTCTTTTAAGTGGGCTAAGCCTAAAATTGCCATTTTAAAGGTGCATTAAGGGCACATGTCTACATGTGCGTGCCCTTAATGTACCTTAAAACGGCGATTTGAGGCTACGTGAACCTATATTTGATACCTGCATTAATGCAGTGTGTGTCAATGGGTAGACACTATGTTAATACATGTAACTGCACATACACTAATGCAACTAGCTATTTGAGCCTAAATATAATGCGCCTTAATGCACATTAACGCATCCATGTGTAGATGCGTGCCTAAATCGCCTTAATGTGCCTTAAGCAAAGGTGCATTAAGTCTAGGCATAAATACATGTGTAGATATGCCCCCTGGGTTGTTTTCTGAAAGAAAGCTAGGGGTAGGTGGCATTTTTTTTTACATTTTCCGTATATATGCATACACACACACAAGGAAGACAAAACAAGAATACCCCATATACCAAACCACATTCTTTCTCTATAACTGGCAAAAATAGGTATTGTTTTCATATGTATATGGTGGCATACCACACATACATATGTCTATGTCTACATTACACCAGAAGTGGTCATTAATCTTCTATTCTGTGAAGACATTTCGACCAGTGTATGGACAGTCTCAGCTTTGACATGGTTGCAAAGTGATGGGTACATTCAGTTTAGTACCAATCGCATTGTAGAGTTCTACTGAATTCAGATTCAGTAGAGCTATCTTCAAAAAAAAGTCACTGCTTCCAGCTTTCAAAACCCTGAAGGTTGCTCAACCATGTGTTCCGATATTTTAGCAGCTCTCTTTCCACTTAATTTTAGAGTTTTATTCTGCAGCCTTTATTTTGCCTGGATGTGTGTGGCAACTTTCTAATATGACAATGCCAGAAATTCTGTGTTGATCATTAGTAAACCTGTCTGATTAGCTGCCTAATCTATCTGTTAAATTTTCAGTGTTACAGCTAGCAGAGCATATGTTCAGTGATTGCAAATTTTATGTAATTCCTTGGATAACTTAATGGGGAAAAGTTCTCTTAGATTGGCTATTTTACTATAATTTGATAGATCTTTCTTTTTTATTTTATTTCTTTTCCTAAATTCATTAATGGCATTCCATTTGTTATATACAGAAAAGCCTATAAGCAATCCTGCACTCCAGTGCAGTTGAGGACGTAAAGAAGGAGCTTCTCAATTGCTAATTATAACAACTGAGAAGGAACTGAAGCCAGAACTGATTTATGGAACAGCTAAGTTCATGAGCACATCATATACTCCACCTACTGTAAGTCAATGCATTTCTGAGTGTTAACCTACTGAGGTTAACAACCTATAGTACTTTTCCATAATTCTTTTTCACTTCTACAAAACACCAAGTCTTGGCTGGGAACTTACAGGTTTTTTAGGTATATTATTTAATAGGCCTTTTCTTGTTTTAGGAGAGAGTCTTTTGCAAGCAATCTAAGGCTAATCCCCATTAAAACATTATTAGCGAGACGTATTATTAGAAATGTTCTTTCACAGTTAAAGCAATTGTCCTTGATTATCAATGAATAAATTGGTTAATAACAATAGTAGTTAATTGGGAGTATTATTGCCAAACAGGGAAAGTGTATGAAAATTAAATACATCATGTTGGCTCTTGTAGATACTTAAGTATCAAGGGGAGGAGGTAGAGGGGGAAAGAGAGAGAGAATAATTAATTATGGGTACAATTTTTTAAAATTAAAAAGTATTTCCAAGCTTTGTTGAATTAAAAAGTGAATAGAAGCAAGTCATGCACATTTATTCTCATGACACTCAGTTGATACTACCTCTTGTATGTCCATAGACAAGAAAACACTGAATCAGACACCACTTTTATTGTACATTTTCTATACAGTAATGGGTCTAATACAATTTCACAAAGGAAATTGCTCTCTGTGTACATGTCCGAATCAGTTCAAAGCTCTTCGAAACTTCAGAAGAGATTCGGAGAGCTTTGATAATTTGGGCAGTCCCCGATGGCTGCAGCCAGAATCAAAGCTGGTAAGTAGGGGTGGGGGAGCGGGGAGGGGATCTGCAGCTAGGGGGAGTTAGAGCCTGAGGCCAGTACCTGTGCTGACCCCAGCAATATAAAAAGCTGCTCTGGCAAGTAGCTCAGGGCTACTCACTCTCAGGAGCTTCTGGGGCCCAGCCAATTGGTACCTGGGGACACTACCCCTTGTGCCAGCTGGAGTGCTAAAGCATCCCTGAGACCTCCCTCCACCCTCTCAGTCTGGCAGTGGGGGCTACTGCCTAGCTATGACCTGCTGCCACCTGCAACAGCATGTGGCCCCAAGGCTGCGCACTTGCCAAAACTGTATAGGGACTGCATGGCCACAGCAGAGGAACCTGCACCTCTGGGCCGGCTGCCAGTGGGCTGTGGATGCACAGTTGGACTTTGTGTGGCACTACTGCCATGTGTGCCACTGCCCGGCCATCTAAGCAGCTATTGCCTGGAAGATGTTTCCATGTGGTAGCCTGATTTGAACTGTCAAAGCATATCCTCCTGGACCCAAGTGGCCCAAAGTGGCTAGGAGGGTCAGCCACCTCCAGCTGGGTCCTGGGTACCAACTCTGAGCAGGCTCCTCTGCCTGGGTCCTGCCACTTGCCTCCCCAGCAGGCATTCTGTTCCCTATTTAAAAATTGCAAAATCACTGATAAAAAATATACCAAAGTCACTCTTTAAAATACCCCAAAATCCACGTTCTTCCACAAGTAAAACAAAAGACCACTATATATATATATATAACAGACTGCCAATGTGGGCTCACCAGATTGGCTTGAGTTCCTTACCCTGGGCTAGAAACAGTGCCAATGAACTCTGAGAAACCCCAAGGGAGGAGCAGGGGAGCCCTGCCCTGTGGAGAAGGAGAAGCCAGTCGAAAGAAGGGGTTTTCAATCCCCTCATTCACATGGAAGGGGGATGGCCGGGGTTGTGGGCCAGCCACCCTGAGCCCTGGTTGGCCGGTTTGCAAGCCAGGGAGGAACTGCCTGAGGGGATAAAAGCAGCAGCCAAACTGGTGTGTGGGGGCTGCTGACAGTGACTCTAGGGAACGATGCAGGAGGCCTAAGAAGAGCTGGGGTGAGCTGACCCAGCAGAGGGAGCAGAGAGACCCCTCTGAAGAGTCTCAAAGGCCCTGGGAGAAGAAGGCAGTGGCAGTCAGCCATTCCTCCAGCTCTGCAGCAGAGAGGGAGCCATGGCCAGGCCTTGGGGCTGAGAGCTGGTGCCCCAAGGCCCCATCACAGTGTGCTGGATGTGCCGGGCGTCCCGGAAGGTAGGGGTGGCAGTCAGCCCCTACTCCACTGTGGAGAAGAAGCAGCGTTCAGAAGCGTAGGCGGCATCCTTATGTTGTCCCCAACGGACAGTGTGAGTTCGTGCCCGGTGCGCTATTGCCAATGAACACACAGGGGTGGAGGATCCAACTTAATCTTTATTGTTTCCAGTCTGCGCAGAGAGGGGTGCTTGGCAATCGTTTGCAAAGCAAGCACCACCAGTTTCTACCTTTGGGTACCTTTTATACATATGTTTGCAAGTGTATCGCTCAGTGATTGGTTACAAGCCACTGACATAAGACGTTCTCTACTGAGCATGTCTCTATACCTATGTTTTAGCCATGTATTTCATTTACATACATATATGTTTCATTAACATACTTTTGCCCTGCCCAGGGGTGTGATTTTTAGCATTATAATGAGACCTTTTTCTGAACTTCTTGCTATCTTACAAGTGTCAGGGAGACACTATCCTGCTGGTGTTAGGGAGGCATTCCAGGAATCCTCCGCATCCCACACGCTGTGCTCTGCAAGCATCTCTTAACACACACATGCCACACCCCTCCCAGCATCTGCAACTTGCCTTAAGTATTCAGTTAGATATAGTTTGCAAAAGCTAGATATACCATAAAAAAGATTACACAAAAAAGATTACATCACTTATCCGGAGCAGGGAGCTGGGCTGGTGAGTTGAGGAAACCCCTTACCTTCCCCGGGAAAGCAGGACAGTGGCAGGCAAGGCATTGGGATCCTGAGGAGTGGCAGAGCGCCACGATGAGGGTTCCTGGGAGCTTAGCATGCAGGCCGGAGCTCAGAGTGGGATTGGCGAGCCGCAAGGTATGTGGAGTGCCCAGCCAGTCATCTGGAGCCCGGGTTTAGAGCAGCGACCCCTGAGAGCTGCCTGTGCTGCTGAC
Source organism: Alligator sinensis (assembly GCF_000455745.1). Taxonomy (NCBI): domain Eukaryota; kingdom Metazoa; phylum Chordata; order Crocodylia; family Alligatoridae; genus Alligator; species Alligator sinensis. Next base: position 344,919 of record NW_005842022.1, on the reverse strand, counting down.
CCTCTGCCACTGACTGCCCCAGAGGGGACTCAGTCCTGTCCCTTATTCTGCAGCTGATTGTCATCGGCTGGAGCCCGGGGCCAGCCATAGAGACACTCTGGCTGGTTACCAGAGCATCTCTGTGGAGGACCTGACCATCTGGTTGCTTCAGGGCACGGTCCACTGTTTTGCAGCATGTTTCTTTTTTGACCCCTGGATATCCAAGGGTCTAATTTTGCCCTTGCGCTGCAAATTTGCAGTGCAGGGAACATTCTTTTTGCTCCACATGTGCATCTTGCAGTGTCTCAAGGGGTCTTATGTGCATGCACCCTTAGGGTGCAAGCAAACATAAAACTGGAACCATTCCAAGAATGTCACTGATTGGGAACTGTTTCACAATTGTCCCTGGATGGAAGTGTCCACGTGTACACTGCTAAGTGTTCTAAGTAGAACGCTCACCTTTTAGGGATTGCCGTTGCTGACAACAGGTGGGGGTAGAGTACCTAGACCATTGTGCCTTCCAGGGGTCAGTGCTTTGAGTTAACCAGGATTCCCCTAGAGGGAGAGAAATACCC
>NW_005842022.1:343971-344334 GCF_000455745.1 Alligator sinensis | reverse complement strand
GAAAGAGATAGGAGTGGAGGGGTTGTCTGGTACTGTGGGGGTGTGTGGACCTGTACTTGTAGTTCCCAGGGGGCCAGGTGCTCTGAGGCCTTTCTCAAGAACTCCCTGGCTTTCCCAACCACTCAAGTACCTTGCACTGCCAGCAGTTGTTTACAGGTGTATGTGTAGTGTGGAACCAGCAGGGCAGGGCAGGCTGCAAGACTGCAGCACAGAGTTGTGAGGAGCAATGAACAGTGTACTGGTGAACATGGTGTATTGAACAGCAGAGCCCTGGAAACTGGCACAGGAAGCCAAGAAGGAGGGTTCCCAATTTTTATATAGGGGATGCTGGGGGGTTAGGATCACAAGCCAATGGACTAAGGA
>NW_005842022.1:325759-343940 GCF_000455745.1 Alligator sinensis | reverse complement strand
GGGGGAGCACAGGTGAATAAACATTAGGGTATATACATTCAGGATCTACGTAACTCATAATAAACAGTGACTTAGTGGAGAAACCATTCAGGATCACATAGCGAGGTAACAGATAGGGAACATTAACAACATGGTATATACACTGAAGAAACCTTAGACCCTCTGTCAACTCCAGAGGGAACTCCACCTTAGTCTATGGTCCAACAAAAAATTTAGTTACTGTCTACCTGGCCTCCACTCCTCAGCCCCACTGTGGTGGCTTGCAGATTCAGCTCTACTGATGCTTTTTAGTCCCTGCAAGGCACCTCTCTAGCTGCTGCCTGTCACTACTGCTTTCCAACCGCTGAGCCATTTCACATACAGTCCCAGCTCTCCTCCGCTTCTTCTCTTCCCCAGCAGCCTTCTAGGAACTGTAGTTCACGCTATAACATTACAGCCCATTACAACAGAATTGACAGCCATTCTCTTCTATTAGATGCTCATTGTACAATGGCTCCATTTCCCCACCACCACCAGCATTACCACTGCTCAGCAACTGACAGGTGTTTACTATTACAGGCACAACCACACAACCATCCACCACAAGCAGGAGGCCAGCCCCCTCCTCTCCAACCTGGCTACCCCTGTCCACCCCAAATAAAGGACTCTAACAGGGAAGTGAAACTGATACAGAGGCTTTCTCGTTCCCCACCCATGCAGACTGTGGTCTCTGTAGGCAATAGATCTTTGGGCAGTACTTTACAGTTAGGGCTGCCAGGCTCTGGAATGGTCTCCTAAGGGTGGTGCGCTCCCCTACCTTGGGGGTCTTCAAGAGGAGGTTGGATAGATATCTGGCTGGGATATTATGATACCAGCACTCATTCCTGCCCAGGACAGGGGGTCGGACTTGATGAGCTGTTCAGGTCCCTTCCAACCCTAGAAACTATGAACTATAAACTATTCCTGGTTGCATCCCAGAGCAGCTCTATGACCCTGCATGGGTTTGTAGGGTGTGAGAAATGGTGCAACTTAGGATGCCAGGAGGCCTGACTAGAGACTAAGCACAGAATGCTCTGTGTCTGCACATAACATTGAACTGGTTCAAGGCAGGATCGGCTCAGAAAAGACTTAATTTTCCTGGTGTGTTTTTGAAACATTCCAGGAAGTTTGAACCATCTAAACCACTCTATACGTCTCCACTCTTGGGGTTTAAAGTGTAGTTGAAACATTCTAAGTCCTACAGCTGTCCACACTCTTAGTGTATACTTGTAAAATGTTACCTTTTCATTGCTACTATAAAGCAAAGAAATAGATATAAATAAAGATAAAAATACTGGTTGAGCAATTATAGCCTGCCCACCTAAAATTCCACCTCCCTATCATTTGAATTAAATATTTTACTTTTCATTTCTCCTCTTTAAAATTGTTGCACATTCTTGGGAGGACAATGTGGCTACCAGAGTCCGTTGCAGAAGTGGCTGCATTTTGACAGTAGAGTAGTAAGCCGGGTCTTGAATCGAAAAAGTATTCGGGTACACTTCAGATTTAAAGACAAACTGTAAGTCTAAGGTCACTGCTTCTATGTAGGATGAGGGGTGAGTGGTCTTACTGTGCAATGTTTTCCATTCGATTTCACAGAGCAAAAACATACAATTTTGTCAATTTTCTGTCATTTGTCTGATGCTGATTGTATGCTGTAGAATGCCAAGCTGAGTGCACAATGGGTCTGTTGCATAAAAGGTGTGTGGGAAGAGGATGATACATGTTTGTAACAAAATAAGGTTCACATAAGGACCAGGAGACTGGAAAATCATCACTAGAGTCTCTCTCCCTTTTTCATGCACCACAGTTTGAGCTTCTTATGCTAAAGATAAAAAGAGTTTAGGAGCCTATGCAAGACTGTAAAAACATTCAGCCAAAAACACATTCTGGTGGAAAAAGAATTTAATGATGAGGATCAAAAATTAGATTTCACATAGATCTGTGAAAAAGCATAATTTGGCTTATTCACAGATAGTTAACTCCTATAAATATCTTATTGCTGGGATGTCTCTTTTTTTTGTCTGGTCAGGTCTAAGAGATTGTTCTGTTGATTTGTTTTTCAACTCACACTCTGATTTTAGAAAAGCTGCCAGTCATTATTTGCACTGGGTACCACTGTTTCCACCCTGATATGATATAATATTGTTTTCCTCTCTCTTGCTTAGTGTAGAATGCTATTTCTAAAGCTTTGCTATACTTCAAATCACCCTATTCCAAGGTTATCCGAAGTCTGGGTCTTGCTGAGTTGGCAGAGCAGACAGGTTACTACGTATTCCTGTGATCTTGCAAAGTCCAGTTTGTTTTTTAGCTCACACAGCTATCAGCTGTCTAGCACTTCTTAGCCTTCCCTCCCCCCCCCGCAGTTGTTTAAATTGACATCTAGAATATTGTGATGAGAGAAAAGGAATTTGTCTGAGAAGAAATGAATGCCCTCTCGACCTCTAGCCTGCTGAGGAAAGGTTAATGTATTAACATAAAGAAAGAGACTGACAGACCTGTCTATTTCTATGTTCTCTTTCATCATCTATCTCAGCACTTAACAAACACCACTGTCAGGTAAGGAAATATCCCCATTGTGCAGACAGAGTAGTGAGTCACAACAAGATGAACTGAGTTGCCCCTAATCACAGTCTGCAATAGAGCTAAGGGAACTAAGGTTCTCTTTACAGGTGCTCCAGGGTTTTGGGGGACAGATGGGAGGGTGCTTTCATTAGAGCGCCTGTAATTACAGCACTTCAGAGCAGGTGTCCCACGTGTCTACAAGCACCCTAAGAACAGTCTTGAGTCTCACTATCTTCTGGCAGAGAGATTGTGAATGCAGTCTGCAAGACTGGGTTTGGGTGGGTCCCATGTATTGAGTCCCTTCAGGGAGTGGTGAGAGTCATTATAGGAGTGAAGTGTTGGTTTATGACTTCCAAGAAATTCCAGACATCCTGAAAGAGTCTTGACCCAAGCCAAGTACACAGGGGAGCCAAATTATGCCTGTCTTCATTTGTAAAAGATGGTCATGAAGTATTAGTGCTACTCCTAATGAAAATAGCCAATGTATTTTAAAGAAAAGAAATCTATTCTTCCTTCTTCAAAGGCACAATAAGATATTCAACACCCGAGAACACTACCCTGGCTATATTTTTCAGTCAATTACTGCCCAGTGTTAAACTTCCCATTCCTTAGCAAACAGATAGAGATGCCAACCACAAGCCTAGCTGTTTGAAGCTAATATTATAGACTCAGCAGAATGTGAATTCAGGCCAGGACATGGAACTGAAACTTTTAGTGACACCGATGCATTATCTCCTGCTGTTAAAGGATAGAAGACAGGCATCCATTCGTATTCTTCTGGATGTCTGCACAATTCATCCCTGTTGCCAATGAGAAACTCTTGACTATTTCTGTACTGCTCTGTCAGTTGTCAAGTGGTGATATTAAGAAGAACTTTTTAACTATGAACTTAGTTAGGTATTGGACCAGACTACTTAGAACAGGGGTCAGCAACTTTTTCTATTGGGGGGAAGACCTAGGTCAGAGCTGGGTGGGCATTAGGACATGGCTGGTATCACCATTGCTGCTTCTCCCTGCTGCTCATCTGCAGTCTGGCACAGCGTGCAGCATAGCATGGTGCAGTCCCTTTCTGCTGGAGCCTATGTCACATGACTCTGTGACATGGTCGGAGCTCCCCTCTGTGAAAGCCCCAGGTGTGTGACTGCAGCACAGTACTGGGAGAACTCTCCTCCACTGGAGGCCTAGGCACCCAACTACAGCACAGCACAGGGAGAGCCCTCCATTGCCAAATGCTGCCAAAGGCACAGCTCCGAGGGCTGAATCCAAAGGCTCCATGGGCTGCAGCTGGCCTGTGGACTATAGGCTGCCAGCCTCTGACCTAGAAAGCTTGTGGAATCTCCCTCCTTGAAAAAAATGAAGAATAAGTTAAACAAACATTTTTTTGGAATATATTAGCCAGGGTTGATCCTGCTTGGTGCAAGCTGCTGGACTAGATGGCCTCTTGAGATCACTCCCAGCTCTATTTTTCTATTACCATATTTACTCAATTAGAAGATGAAGATTTCCACCCCCCCATTTAATATGGGGTAAAAGCCCCTCACCTTACAATCGAGCCAGGAAGAAAAGTAAAAGTAAGAAAGGAAATAAACTTGTGAAAATAAAAAATGAAATTTCTGAAATTTGAATCATTATTAGTGAAGACAGGAGACTGCAAACTGCTGGTGAATTTTTGTTCTCTCCTATTTCTTTTTTGTTGCTGTAAAAATGAGCTCCATAATGTCTCACAGTTTATTACGGCATAGTACTAAGCAGTTTTTCCTTCCTTTCGACTAAATGCTCTCCTCAGCCAGAATCCATGCTCCAAGAGATGAAATATCTCCACATATATGAGTTGAGACAGAGAACCCCTTTCTTAAAAGGGCAAGGCACGTCTCAGAGCAAATGGGTTTGGCTGTAGGGTAGGGAAGAAGACCAGAATTGAAAGGTAACTGTTGAGAAGCAAGGCAAATGGAGGCAGTCAGACCAAGGAGGGAAGGCTTGGGTGTTTATAATAGAGAGGTGTCATAGAGAGCTGACAGCTGGGGTGCGTACTCATGTACTAACTTTCTGACAGTTAACTTAATGGTCATGTCATAGCACACATGTATGTGGAGCAGAGTTGACTTAAATGAAGCAAAAGATAATACATCTCTGAGGTGTTTTATCTTGAGTTGCATTAGTTAAGTCAACTTTAAGACTTAAAGTATGTGGTGATGGCTGCCACCATGTCAAGGAGCTGTACATGTGTACACACCAACGTGGCTTAATTGATGTTGACTGGGTTAAGTTGTCTTACTTAAGTTGCCTTATTTTAAGTTGACTTTGATGTGTATACATACTCCTCGAATCAGGAAGCAAAGGGACTAAAAATGAGTGACGTAGTAAGGGTGAATGTAGTTCAGAGAGGGGAAGTATAAGGCTCTCTAGAGTTTGCAGGTGGGTACTGGAAGACTGATAGGTGATGTTGCTGGAGAAGTGAATCAAGATTTGTCATGCCTTTGTATGAGGAAAAATCTGTAGCAAACTCCACTGTTGGTTTTCATGTACTCTGTAAGGATATTGGTGATGATATTCTCCTTTCTACTAATCATCACACCTCACAGCTAGAGTTGCTCAGGCAATACATTTTGTGCTCGTGGAATATCTTAAGAAGAATGGAAGGAAAAGATTTTGATTTATAAAAAAAAAAATCTTCAAATCTTTTTGGCTTCTCTATAACAATATAGAAAACAAAAATGAAAACAAAAAAGCTATCTGTTCAGTTTCTTAAGGTAAATTACTAATTTCTACTGGAAATGTCCATTTCAATTATAAAGTCATTTTTTGTCACATGAAAAACATCTCAACGGAAACATTTTGACCAGGTCCTAGTCAGGCGAGGTGGATTTTGATTAGTCATTTAGGAGCAAGATTTAACAAGGGAGTTGCTTGAAACAACTGGTGACTAGAGTTAGTGACCCCAGAGTTTCTACTGAGTCATAGAATTATAGAAAATGAGGGTTGGAAGGGACTTCAGGGGTCATCTAGTCCAACCCCCTGCTCAAAGCAGGACCAGCTCCAACTAAATCATTCCAGCCAGGGCTTTGTTGAGCTGGGCCTTAAAAACCTCCAAGGAAGGAGACTCCACCTCCTCTCTAGGTAACTCATTCCAGTGTTTCACCACTATCCTAATGAGAAGGTCTTTCCTAATAGCCAACGTAAACTTCCCTTTCTGCTATCTGATACCATTGCTCCTTGTTCTATTATCTGCCACCACTGAGAACAGTTTTGCTCCATCCTCTTTGGAACCATCCTTCAGGTAATTCATACCAAATCCTCCTTCGGTCTTCTCTTCTGCAGACTAAATAAGCACAGATCCCTCAGCCTCTCCTCAGAAGTCATGTGCCCCAGTACCCTAACCATTTTTGTTGCCCTCCACTGGACTCTCTCTCCAAAACTGGACACAGTACTGTTGCTGTGGCCTCACCAGTGCAGAACAGAGGGGGAAATACTTTTCTCGATTTGCTGGCAATGCTTCTACTAATGCAGGCCAGTATGCTGTTGGCCTTCTTGGCAACAAGGGACACTGTTGGCTCATATCCAGCTTATCGACCACTGTAACCCCCAGGTCCTTTTCTGCAGAGCTGCTGCTTAGCCAGCTGGTCACATGGGATTCTTTTGTCTTAAGTGCAGGACTTTACATTTGTCCTCGTTGAATCTCATGACATTTCTTTTGGCCCAATCCTCCAATTTTTCTAGGTCACTCTGAATCCTAACCTTACCCTCCAAGGTTCTGTGTACCTGTGAAGAACAGGTATAAGAAGATGAATATAGAAGTCACAGATTAGTCCTATCTAAGCTTTCCTTCCCTGCTTTTGGCACTTTTCTACACAGTGGAGGAGCTAGCAGCATTTCATTCTTCATTTTAACCAGACTTATTATTTACTAAGGCCATTGTTATACTGACTGTACCAAAGGGTAATTGGGATTTTTCTCAGTACTCTTTCTACACTTTTTTCATGTGAAACTGTTAGTTTTATAAAATATTATTCTATGGATATATTGATGGTCTCCGGAGAACACACTGCAGCAAATAACAACTCTGTTGCTGATAATGGGAAGTTCCAGATCTGATCTGTTGTGAAAGGACTAGGTCAGAATTCATGCTAAGCTATATTATACCATCCAATATGGGTACTACTTCATAAGATTTTGTGTTTACAAGTTAAAGCAGTCTTTTACTGAAGAAATCTGTGCTTTTAGCACTATGTGTTGTCCCTAGGGAGCTCTCTCAGTACAACTGGTTCAGCCATCACAACTTAGAGAAACAACTATGAGGTGAGGTCAGCTCAAAGCTATGGTAGACTTGCAACTTCATTCTGTGATTCTGAACCAATAATTGAATGATGCTAACAGTGCAGCATGACCGCCTTCCAATTTACGTCAAATCAAACTGGTATCAACTTCTACAAAGAGAATGTCACATTGCTAATTCATATATAGTTTACTTGGAAAAAGTCATCACACCTAGGAAAGCCATCTGTGTCCATAACCCAACATTTACAGTCTCTTGGCTGTTACCCTGTTACCCCACTAGCCACATTGCTAAACAGCTGGGACCCTGGAAGCCCAAGCTGCTGAAAAGCCTTCCAGGCAGACTGCCAAGAAGCTGTGAAGAATGAGCTGGCAGAAAACCAGCCAGACATTGAAACTTGCCTGGTTCCCATCAGAATTTCACTGAGTTTGCCTCATTCCCATGGAACATACTGAGTTCAGTGAATTAGCATTTTCCATTGGAAAAAACATTTCTGTCAGGAAACTTCTGACCAGGTAGTTCTCATTGGCAGCCTAAGCCAGCTGCTTGGACCAGCACCAAGGAAGCAGCCCTGCCAACTACCTAGGCCTCATGTTCCCACAGAAACTTCAGAAGCCTGGTGAAGAAATAATGGATGTTCCCTCCCCAAATTTCACATCTTCCTTCTCCAGGCCCACCCACTCTCCAACACATTTCACACAGATTCCATAACCCAGACGGCCCTTTGCTATGCCCATCAGAAGGGGAGCCCATCGCTGTAGAAGTGTCTGATTGTCCTTTTGTGCAGGGAGACGGAGTTCTGTGGGTAGTGCCAGAGACATAATTGGGTCCAACATGATTTAATAGAGGAACCTGTCATAGCACTTGGATAGATTCCACATGACTGATATTTTGGATAAGAGAACAAACCACCATGTTTTTTTCTGTGTCACAGAAAAAGAGGGATCGGGCCAGCCAGCTCCAGAACTCAGGATTACATAGCTTCGTCTGTTAAAGGAGCTCAGTCTGTTAAAGTCAAACAGCTTTGTCTTGGAATTTCTCTGTAAATGAGCCAGCAGCCAGCTAAAAACTGTCAGATGGGGCAATACAAATGAGACATTAACAGACCTCAATATTTTCAAATGGAGAGGTAATACTTACACACTTATCGCTATCCTAATTCTTAAATAAGAAGTCCAATATACTGAGATGCTGAACTCTCCAACTCCCTTGTACTGTTAGTTGCCCAGCTTTCAAGCATCTACATCTGAAAATTACCAAAAGCATCAGCAATAAGACATTGTTAATCAGAGAAAGACTTGAGAGCCCAGAAAAAAATAGGATGCAAGCAAGTATGTGATATCATTTATCTGTTCACATTTAAAAATTAAATGTATGATTTCAAAATTGCTCCATTATGTTACCAAAACAATTAGCACCCGATAATAATCTTTGCTTGAAAGACAAGCTCTTCTGATATCAAGTGCTTTGTATTTTATTTGGCAATAGTAGCATATTTTCTTGCATAGTAAAAACTGGTTCAATTAAAAAACCAGGAAAAGGAAATACTTTATGTATCACCAAAGGATCAGCACTGGAAGTTATAAAGATAACTAAAGAACAGCTACAGAAAACTCCGTAGGTAAATTACATGCAATGAAAGTAAAGACATCAAAACACAGTAAGTATAAGCAGAGCTGCCATAAAACACCAAGTCAGGCCCATAGGAGAATTTTTTCCAGAAACAACAGCACCACAGATGCTGCTTAAAGCCAAAGTCATGAGGTAAGCAAAGATAAATTCTAATTCTCTTCAATTTAGATCATCATAGTATCTGAGCATATTCTAGCAGTGAATATATGGTATTTGTTCTGGCTTCCTTTTCCCTTAGGGTGAGAGGCAGTACAGTAAAGGAACTTAGTTTAATAGGGTTTAATCTTTTGTTTTAAATATATGTGTGGTTCTGAAGGTGTTAGAGATGAGCCTTTCACTTGGTGCTGAGAATGATGATCTCTAGTTCCTAGGAGGAGTTAATTCCTCCATGTTGGACCAAGCCCTGAAAAGGTTTTGTTTTTGTAGAAACTGCCATTGCTCTAGACAATGAACTCAGTCTCCTGTCTTAAAGACAGTCTGAGCTGTTAAGATATGGAACTGACACTTTGAATGCTTTCCTTTGGCCATAGACATCATCTGTTCTTCCTTTATGAGATGACCTTGTATAAACACTGAGACATTCTGGGAACAGTGGCATGGTCAAGGTAAGTAGAGCTGTGGGGCATGTGCATATTGCTGGCAACTGAATCAGTGGTTCCTGACCACTGCATATAGAATACCATATTTACTTAGATACAAGATGACCCTGAACATAAGACAACTCCTCAATTATTAGATACTACACACAGAAAATGTATAAGTTTATAATAAATTGCCATGAATGGAATCTAACTATTGGATGATCATCTTCAATTCATCCCCCTCCCCACAACTGCAGGTGATGGGGGCAGATGTGATCATGGGGGGGTAGTAAAGGGACAAGTCATGGGGGACAGACAGTGAGGGTGCATGTGGTGGGGTAGGTGGGGGGAAGTAACAGGGCAGCCAGTAGAGGGACAGTGGGGACAGACATAAGGGAGACAGGTGGTAGGGGCAGGCAGTGAGACAGGCAGGCAGCTTGCCCCTCTGCTACCTGTCTCCACCATTTACCCTCCCCATTGTGCCTGACCCCCTGCCCCCAGCCTCAGGCTGCCCTGATTTCCCCTTCCCCTGTTCTCCACTCCTCCTCTCTTCATGCCACTTCTACCACCTGCAACCTCAGGTCCCCACCCCCCATTCCTCCATCTCCCCCACCCCTGCAAAGCCTCTCCACCTTCCTGCCCTTTGAACCCCACTTTTACCTTTGCTTTCCACTGATGGGCTCCATCCCTGCTTCAGCCTGGATCATGGCTCCAGCCAAGCCCCATAACAACAGTGCAGAGCTGGCACTGCTATTGCAGCCTGGGCCTATAGCAGCAGAGATGGCTCCCTGCTGATGCTGCTTTGGGGCGGGGCTGGGCTGGAGCCATACTCTGTACCCTGAGCTACAGCAGGAACAGAGTCTGCAGGCATTGAGCAAAGATAAGGAGGAGTATGGCAGAGGGGGAGAGAGAAGGAAAAGCAGTGTGGGGCAGTGGGTAGGGGTGGGGGGTTGACTGGGGCCCGCAGGAGAGAAGCAGCCAGGTGTGGAGAGGCAGTGAAGGGGAAGGTTGCAGCTGCAGCTCCAACCCTGGGCTTGTGCTGGAGTTGTATCAGCTGCCTGCCTCGTCAGTCCTTTGAACAGTCAGAAATGGAGTACCATCCAGATTCAGACTTCAAACTGTGGAGCTCCAGTGATGTCACTTGACTTGCATTCATTTCTGTCCACTCTGAATTCAGCCCAGACAATTATTTAGTTTACCAGAATATACATTTGCATTAAAATTAGGATCCAAAACCAAGTCAAGTCATGACGGTCTTTGACCTGATATCAACAGGCTTTGGATCAAGCCTTAATTAGGGAGTTTGAAAGAAAGGTTAAAGATTTCACTTTGACAATAAACAGTGTGAGTAAGGTCAGAGCCAGAGTTATAATAGAGTCCAGGAGTGCTGTGAAATACAGTGGTCTTTGATGGAACTTGGAGGGAGGGGTAACTTGTGATGCTAATCAGTAGTAGAGAGGAGTCTGACTCATTGTGAGGCTTTTTGCTGCCTTTCCCCTGTCAAAGTCAAGGGTGCACCTGAGCCCAACAGCTGAGACAGCTAGCATGATTAATGCAGGCCAGTTCCTGTAGCCAACAGCATTCAGGGGAATTCTGTGACTAGCATCACATCCGGCTGCCTTTGACTCTCCAGCTCAAATGACTAAATATCTATTTACAGCTGGGTCAAATGGGGTCATCTGTGGAACAAGTTTAAAGCATGAACTCATGCCTTTACAACTATTGTGAGGACACCTTGTCCACTGTGTCCCTCCTTTCCCCTCTGATAGGATTTCACTTCTGTGCAACTCTGTAAGTTTAAATATGTCTTATAACTCAACAAAATTGCTCATAAAGGCTATCTGGTGGACCCTGTAGGCACACTGTGTTAGGCGCTGTAAATTCGTGTACACTCTTTAACCTTTGCCAGTCCGTTTACATCAAAGACGAACCTGACCCAACGGCCTTAGGACATTTCCAGCTACAATGTAAAGCTGTGTAAACTGACAAGCCTGCACCTGTACTGGTTAATTGCAAGATATTCTCTTGATTTACAGCACACAAGGGGGCCATCAGTCATAACAATTCCCCATGGCCCTGAACTTCTCACACTACCACTTAAAAACACCTGGAACATGACATCAGAGTGATTCATTGTCTTTCTGCCGTCAGAACTCTGTTTTGCTGCACAATCCCCCTGTGTCATGGGGCTGCCTGAGTGTCTATGAAGGCCAGGTGTGGATACAAGATTTCCATCACCCTATAAGGTATCAGCAGTATTAAAAAAAAATGAGGAACAATACATGTAATAGCTGTAGCAGAAGCATTATTTAACTTTTGAATCCCCCCTTTTAAGGTTTTCACTAACTTCCCATTTCTGTGAACAGAGTAAAACAGGATGGTGTGTCTATGTCGTGGCTTATTCCAGTTGATTCACCTGCCCCTATGTCATGTTCCCACTCATCAGGGGTGTTGACTCCCCTACATCCCTGGAGTTCTCAGAGGCACAGGTTCAAGTATACCCCACCCTACCATCACACGCACCAAACCTGGACCAGCAGCAGAGAAGCCTCTCTCAGCTCTGCTCCTGCAGCAGCTCTCAAGAACATGGAGAAAGGGGTTCAAGAATTGCCAAAGCAGGTGCCCTCAGAGTGGCTTTACTGTTAGTTTTGCTTCATATGATCAGGAGCAGGTAGGTAAGGTGTGTTCAAGCCTTTTCTTTCTGAGGGTGCTAGAGGTGCAGTGTAGATCTGTCATAGGCACCCCTGAACAAAAGAAAGAATCAAAAGAACTCCAAGAGGGAAATAAGATTGGGGGCTTCGTGTAGTGGCAGGTCATAGGAAACCAATTAGAAACATTGTTCTCTGTACTGTTCTGGCAGTTCTCAACTCTAGGCAACAGACTGTTAATCAAGCAAAGTCTATCAAATACCTTTTTGCCTTCTATTCAGTTCTGCAAGTTATAACCAAGTTATAATCTGGCTGGGTGTCTATGAATTAGGCTTAGGAGCAGGCTTCCTGCAGAACATTATCTCATCTGATTAATCCATCCATGCCTACACACCTCTATCACATGGGTACAGAGTGAGGAGAGAAGTAAATTATGGCTCCAAAGCTGAACAGAGTGAGGAGAGAAGTAAATTATGGCTCCCAAGCAGGACTTTAAAACAATCGAATTATTGACTCTCTTCTTTTCTTTCCTTATTTTCTCAGGTGGTCAATATAGGACCCCAGCTCAGGGATTTATTTGCTAATATAAAATAGCTTGGGAAAAACAGAACACACTGAAAAAATTGTTCCAGAGCTGGAACAAATGTAGCATACTCCTGTTTTACTAGGATACATTCAATTTAAATGGTTTATTACAAAGTGTTTGTCAAGACAGTGACATAACGTACAGCCCTCTCCATCTTTTATGCAGACATAATTAGATTGAAAACCTGGCTGCTTTATGCCAATCCAGTACTGTACCAAATTGTATGATCAGTTTTACATTGTATCAACTCAGCACTATGTCAAATCAATATTTGTCTTCAGTAGTGAATGGCACAGGTTACACTGTACATATGATTAGAGGTAACGCTTTTATTTTACTCTGCATAAGCCACTTGTACTGTAATTATTTATCAATGTAGATGGCAACTGGTTTTATCTGGAGTAATTACAGGTTGGTGACATCTACTTAGGTAATTACATTGAACAGATCCAAATGCATTTACTTTATTTTTCAGGCCTGCAGTTAAGAGTAAAGTAATATCCAATATAAATAACTTACAAGTAAGTAATGCTTAATTGTACCAACAGCGACATCAGAACAATTAACCAGAGTACAGAAAGAGCCATATATAGTAAAAGAAGGGATTCAATACTGTTTTAATTTCTGGCATGAATAATTTGTTTGGTTCTGCATTTTGGGTCTTGGTACACACCTATTATTTTCCACATTTGGCAGATGGAAAAGAATGATTCCTCCTAAAACTGTGCAAGTTGTTTCATGGAGCATACAGTTTTGACAGAGACCTTTGCAGGATTTTAAGCCATTCATATGTTCTGAATCAATTAAATCCATTTTTTCCACACAGTATTAATAAATTGGCCTGCATTTCCATTGAAAAACAATGTCTGAGACCAATCTACATATTTTATACCAAGCCATCACTGTGAGAGAAGACAATAACTTTGCTGGACTTGCCTATTACACAGTATAAAGATGATGAAAACATTACGGAAGTAAGATGTTCTAGTTATTTTTTTCTGAAGAGAGGGAGATACCATACATTGGGCAAGAGCTTTTCTGTGATTACCTTTTATAACAATTGGGGTGGTGGTTGAATTGGCGTTATTAGACTCTGGATCCTTTAAAGTTACGTTTCAGAGAGATGCACTCTAATACTCAGGTAACACACAGGTCAGTGAAAGCCTACTTTGCCTTCCACAGGATTTCCATCCAGGGAATGATCTACATAGTAATGCATGAACTTTTATTTGTGGAAGACATTTATTTGAATATGCAAAGAAGTTAAAGTGCAATGCAGTCTGTTTAAACAGGGAAATACTGTTCCATACAATGATAAATAACACTTGAACGTGGAATAGGCATTGGGCACTAACAAAGGTAGTCCAGGGTTGAGAGATTATTCAATGTGTGTCAACACCTTCACAGAAATATTGGACTCTTTAATTAAGTGGAGAAAGGTGTAACAAGAACCAGGAGCTGGAAGCTGAAACCTGACAAATTCAAATTAGGCAGGAAGCATGAATTTTTAACAGTATGGGTCATTTATACACACCATCTGGGAGGGGGAGTTCCGAGAACTGCTCTAATTAAGGCACCCAGACTGTCTCATGTATCAGCATCCCCATGCTGAAAAATGGGGGCACGGGGTGCTTTACTAAAGCGTGTCAAACGAGCACGGTAATTACCACACTCCAGCAGGCTTGATTAATTGAGTCTACTCCGGTGCGCTGTAATAACAGTGTGTTGGAGCTGCCTCACTGCTGATTTATAGGTGCCCATGGAGACTGACCATTTGAGCAAGCTTGCCATGCACGAGTCTCCATCTCCTCATGCCTTCAAATCAAAAGGAAATGCCTTTCTGGAATTTAGAGGGTTTTAGGTGCCAAATTTCTACTAAAATCATGGTTGTCCATTGTAGACCTCATTGGAGCATGGATTGATTCAGCCATTGACCAAAGCATATAGAAATCATAGCAAAATAAACCAAAGTAGGCCTCAGTAACAGCATGAGCCATAGTCCTTGGTGACTGAAGGCAAGCTGTATATGACATAAGCAAAAAACCACCAAGAAATGAGTTCAGAGTGTCCTGGTAAACAAGTACCTGTATCTGGTAAAAAATGTCACAGTAGCAGAGGCAACATTTGGGGAGACTGGATATAAAGGATGTCACCTAAAGATGTTTTGGTATTTAATCAATGTATAAAAGGGGCCTGGGAATCCTGAGTACTTCCACTGAGCTAGGGGCTATGTTTTATGCTGATGCCATGTTAAACAGGTAACCTGACTATGCCTAAATGAGGCATGATATTAGTGGCTAGTGTTGTTTTTAAACAATAAACCTTCAAAAGTTACAAAGAACCAAAGTCGGTGGTCTCTTTATTACAACTAACAAGGTTGGTAGTAGTAGTAGTAGTAGTAGTAGTATCACTTGACAGTATCCTGACAGCACACACACAGACTAGGCAAACTGAAGTGACTTAATATGACTGGTACTACTTCACCTCTGACCACATTGTTATGGGACCCAGCACCCATAATACCCAGAATACTGTAGAAAGTTGTTTTGCTTTACATGGATCAATAAATACATACAGCCTCTGAGAGGAGAGTAGAAAGCAGAAAATCTGAGAGGAGAGTATAAAGCAGGAATCCTTGAATCCTGTCTCCTAACCTACCACAGTTTCACAGCAAATCTCCCAAAGTATTTATCCCATTGGATGCAGTTGGACAAAGGCTGCAGGAAGACATGAAATTGTGAAAGGTGCAGAAAAGTACCATATCAAGAGGCCTCCTTGTTCCAGTTCAGACCATGATTTCAGGCATTTATCTCCATTTAGTGGGGAGAGTTCATTATGTTATGTTTGCTTCAAATGGCTTCTTTGTTCTGAGTTCAGAGCAATCAACAGTTGGTTAAAGACAAGTGCTTGCGGCAAACCCCATTTACCACCCACAATGATAAATACTTCCTTCTATGCCTTTTTTGACCTCTGCTGTGGCATGTAGATCCCATACAAGCCTCAAAGAGATGGGCAGGAACTGCATTTTCCATTTTGCAGGAAGTTGTGAAATGCATACACAATATTTTTTTCCAGAAAGAATTGTTTCAGCTTGATGAAAATATTTTGTTTCAATAAACCTGAAATAGCTTGTTCTGATTGTGATCTATTTAAACCTTTAAAATATTTTATATTAAAAAATGAATTGTATTTCCAAAAGTCTTTTTAAAAACGAAAAAAATCCATGTACTCAATTCCAAAATTATTCAACTGGGTATTTTTTATATTATAAGAATACTTTGTTTTGGTTTTTTTGTCTTAAAAAAATTGGACTAAATGCCTACAAGCTTGTCTAAATCTCTCCCAACCATGAAGTTGGTCCAATAAAAGCTCTCACCCACAAAAACCCTTACTTCTTATGGTTTTCTAAACATTTTGATTGTGATGAACATTGCTTTTTTCAGCAAAAGAATGATTTGGAAAAAATTGCTCTCTACTCAACATATTTCATGCTGTTCAGTTTGATACAGTATCTGCTTAATACGATCATGGAAGGCAGACTTGTCCAACCCTTTCACATACAACCAGTATACCATGAATAAATAGTAACGGACTCTGACTTTGCAGTACTAGGGGATGATATTTATACAGGTATTCCACACAGGAAAAAAAAGATGCAACATATGTGACGCCATATGCTTTGTACATGTGTTTATATATTATATCATATATGAACTAGTTATATATGTTTGTGAGTGTGTATATAAACACATACAGATATACATACAGATGTTATATCCAAAAATCCAAATACACAAGGCATATAGGTTAAAAAGATAGAAAATACTACCTGGGCATGTCTACATGAGACATTTACTGCATAGTTGACTAATTAGCTGAGCAGTAAATGTCTCAGCATCTACATGTGTGCCCCTACTAGGCTGGAGTAAACTAATTTACTCCACAGCAGGATAGTACTTGTAAATAACTTCACAGCTCATGTAGACACTGGAGGGGCTGGCTGGAGCACAAGGATGTCCTTCAGTGAGGGGGCTGCCACACTGAAGCTCCCTCATGTCCCAGCCAGCCCCTCCACAGCTCACTGAGCTGGGGGGAGACGCCCTGAGATGGCAGGCTGACCCCTGAGGTCCCTTACCAGCCAGGGCTGCTGCAACCTGGTTCCACATGCTGTGCATGAATTGCTCCTGGGTGCATGTTCAAATGGCATGTCCAGGAGCAATAAACTCTGAAGCAATAAGCTCCAGAGTTTATTCATGTCCAATAATAGCATGTGTAGACATGCCCTCTATATACCAAAGTGGGTATGCATGCTGAAAAGGGAAAACTGGAAGATGCTATCTCTGGGGTTCTACAATTCCATATTGTGGCATTTGTAAGACTGCATCCATTCTCTGCTACATAAAGCATATGTGGAGGCTGATTGTCTCCACATTCCCAAATTTTCAGAGCTATTTCTCTCCTGGCAGGCAGGATGCAAGCTCTTTCTTTGCACAAGACGCAGCATGCCGTTATAGCCCAGACAAACAAGAGGCGGGAGAGAGTTTGATGACTCAGCTAAGGAGGGCAATGAAGAGAAGGTCAGTGCCTTGCAGAACTGGCAATTTGGTTTTGTAGGATGGGCAGAATATTCATGCCCACTCTGCTTTGGCTTCAGCACCTTCTCTACTACCCAATTCATGGCAGTGGTTATGGCACAGAATGTTTGTTCTGCTTTCCAAGGCAGGTGGAGAGGTTGAAATGACAGATGGCAGTAGTAGATGGCTAGCTGTTTGAAAAAGAATCTAAACACACAGTGGCTGTAGTTAAACATTTTTTTTGGCCAAAGAAGTACTATTTTATGTTGATGAGGGAGGAAGGGGGCAGGACAGAGCTGATTTACAAGCTTATAATCCCTCAAGTGAATGTTTTAGTAGTTGAACAATAGCATTCCTTCCTTTTTTTGGCATTCAGCCTTTGTACAGTGCAGGCATCACAACAAATTTGCTTGCAGCATATACTGCTGCAAACACATGGCTTTCATCTCTCTCTCTCTCTCTCTTTTTTTTTTTACTAAATAGGAGTCTGCATGATCATTATCTTGCAAAAGTTCAAGTCTTTGTCATTTCCTTGGCACTAGCATTATACTGATGCTATCACTGGCAGGACACAGGCTATTCTGAGCTGCTATGGATCAGTCATTAGCATAAAATTCTATTGACTCGAGGGCAGGGGGGAGGGTTCTTTTGAGGTTGATCTACTTGCTAAAGGTTGGAATATAATTGTTTAGCCCTGGGTCTAACTTGGAAGTACTAGACCTCATTGTCAGTAAAGTTTATATTTTTGTTGAGTGGAGATTGGGAAATATTAATTACAGGCCTTTCAGTGCTTTTAGATTCACTATGTTTGATCCTCTTGAATATCTGAAGCACAGATTTCTCTCTCTCTCTCTCACTGTTTTTAAAAAAGCCAATTGGCACATAGTCAAAATTCGTTTTGTGACACGATAACATGCATTTCACATATGAGTAAAAGTGACGGATGACAGGCTTTCCTCACTGTGTCTGTCCAGAAAGTGATTGCTGCCACCTTAAAGGTGATCCAGGTTGTGGCAATGAAACTCTGTCAATTAGGGTCATGTTAGGAATGTGGAGTAGTAGCTCAAGCTATTGTACCCACAGAAAGTAGAATTATAACTCAAGTCAGATGATCTAGATTTCCATGACTAACTCAAATCTCTGACCAGGTCCTAGAAGATCTGTGAAGCATTGACTACATTTCAGAATGCTGTGGGCTGCGCTTGTGAGTTTTATAGATTCATAGATTCATAGATGTTAGGGTCGGAAGGGACCTCAATAGATCATCGAGTCCGACCCCCTGCATAGGCAGGGAAGAGTGCTGG
>NW_005842022.1:285227-325743 GCF_000455745.1 Alligator sinensis | reverse complement strand
TATCTAACCTCCTCTTGAAGACCCCCAGGGTAGGGGAGAGCACCACCTCCCTTGGGAGCCCATTCCAGATTTTGGCCACGCCAACTGTGAAGAAATTCTTCCTAATGTCCAGTCTAAATTTTCTCTCTGCTAGCCCCAGTCTCTCCTCATAGGGCTTGGCCTGCAGGCCCTTAACCATACGAGTGGCCCTTCTCTGGACCCTCTCCAGGTTATCCACATCCCTCTTGAAGTGCGGCGCCCAAAACTGCACACAGTATTCCAACTGCGGTCTGACCAGCGCCCGATAAAGGGGAAGTATCACCTCCTTGGTTCTGTCTGTCATGCATCTGCTGATGCACGATAAAGTGCAGTTAGCTTTGCTGTGACTTTGTCACACTGACGATTCATATTCATCTTGGAGTCCACTAGGTTCAGTCTTAAGTGCAATGTAGCCAAGATATGAGCAAACCTGGGCCAGTTTGGTTTCAAAGATAAGCCAGTGAAGTACAATACGTATTTCTCATGATCTCAACCTGAAACCAAGCATTCCAGTTTCCAGTGACTTTTATCTTTGGGATTATTCAACCTTTGAACTAAAACTAAAGGTTGAACCAATTCCTGAAAGCCAGTTGTTCACGTCTCTGTGAAATGGCATGCTCTTTGGTATGTAAACTGCAAACTTCACCTATGCTGGAAGAAAACATGTAAATCCATGCTTCATTCAATCCCAGTCAGAAAAGCATATAAACACATATTTATGTTCCATTGGCTTAAGTCGCTTGACTTCAATGCTTTTTTAACAGAGTAGACTTAAGCACATGTTTTGGTGCTTTGCTTAACTGAGCCCTGAGTAATTATACTAGACTACAGTTTTGAAACCCCCGGAACTCCCTTTCTGCCTCTACAATTCCAAGTTTTAGTACACTAGTTTTGTTACTTCTGCAATACCTTTAACACCCCGATATTTGTACAACTACCTCGTACTGAAACAAAATGTAACAGAAGTTCCAGGTGTCTGCACTCTGCTATGCATCATGGATAATTTCACAGATTAATATATTCAGTGTATATCTTTATTTTGTCTGTATATATATTATAATGGGCCTCCCTCACTGGTACTGTATGCTCTGTTGCTTTTTGAATTAGGCAGGTTCTTAGTGGATTGATTGTTCTTTGAATGTGTGCTTAAAGCAGCAGATTCATATGAGCACATTTTTCCCTGGGGATGTGCATAATCTTCTCTTTCCCAGTCAACAAGGGGGTGTGCTTACAAGTGAGTGCAGTGTGACAGATGTGGGTATTATAAACAGAATGTCAGCATTTTCATAATGACTCAGGCACTATTTTTTCCTCCTACCAAATATTGACACAAAATTCTTTGTGTGTGAATGATCATCCTGGTACTAGTATTCATTCATTTTGAGACTATGAAACACTCTGTGTTTCATCAAAGGACCAGTAACAGCAGGTTAGAATGTAAATGAGATTTCTTCAACACATTTCTCTGTTTTGTTTCTTTTGAGGTATAGAAGTGTCAGTGCAGCTTTATTCATTTCCCAGAGAAAATCAGCCTATATGTTTGTATTTGCGCTTATCGAACATATCACTGCAGTTTCCATTCATCATTTTAATGCGTATCTAAGTTTTGCACATTTTCCTGTAACAGTCAAAAGCAGTGGTGTCCCTTCACACCTTCTTTGTGCATTGATGCAACTGCCCACATCACAGCATATGGGTCAGTTACTCACAGACTGTATTTTTTTTTATATTATGAATCAGTAGCAAAATTGAATGGGCACTCTGCTGTGCAATACATTTCTCACTGGCATGCACATACAGTCCACAACCCTTCTTATTTCAAGCAGTTTGTTTTGTAATAGTTTAATAATAAATAACATACCAGGTCACCCATTTCAATCCTGACTTGGAAATCATAAAAAAAAAAAAGAAAGAAAAAGAAAAGAAAAAAGAAAGTCCAACTATGAAACCAACCTTCTATAAAAGTTGAAATTACTTCTTAAAGTGGGGAAAGGAATAGTAAAAACAAATAGCCCTTTTCATTCAAATGTAAATAAAGTCAGAGAGTTATAATAGGTGTGCTTGCGCACATGTGAGTATGTATAACATTTAAGCATTTTATATTACTTCTTTTGGTTTTTTTTCCCTCTGTCCCCTGGAGCAGAGCAAGGTGATACAGTAAGGAAGTGATTTGCAAATATTCTTACATATAAAATTAACTGTCCTTTTGTTACTAACTACCCATTTTATTTGCACCCGCACCACCTCAGTCCCTTTTGTCTGTATTGGGGCCTGCGACTTGCAAGTATTTAAGTGCTTAACTCCCATTGATTTCAGTGACATCAGGGCAGGTTAGGTACCTAACATACTGTCTACATTGCATCCCTGGTGCTTGGAGAAGCATCACATTCAAGCAGATCCCACCTTCCCATTCATGTTCACACATCTCCAAAAAAGTAATGAGGTGGTTAAATCTCTCTGGGGACCTTCCCACCACTACTTTCAAACCCACTAGAGGCAAAGATCTTCAGTGCAGTGGCTGGCTGCCTCTGAAGTGGCTTCATTGACTCGTTTCTGGGTGTAGCGTGTATGAGCAGAAGGAGATGGGCAGGGTGTGTTTCAAAACATCATATCCCCAAAGGACTGGGAACATCATCTATGAGGAATTCGGTCTGAGTGTCATGGCTGAGCACTGGGTAGACGAGGTACCGAAGGCAAGGAGGAAGTAATACCCTTCTCAGGCTGCAAAATGGTTGAAGAGCAGCCCCACATACATTGACCCAGTCCCAAGGGCTGGAGGGGTTTCTGCAGGACTTAACATGCATGGGTGAGTGACTGTGGGGACGGGGAACTCTGCACTGTGAAGGATCCTCTAGCCTGTCCTTCCTTTACCTTCTCCCCTTCTCCCCATGAAAAGTACTATGCATGGAGCTCATTGGGAACATTAATTCAACCTCCCAGAGGAAGCACATAGCTCCCAGCTGAGGAACAGTAAAACTAGACAGATACTGCTGCGTGGTGCTTTCCATGACTATACCAAAGGGGCCAGGTATGTTCCGGTTTCATACCCACTTTTATTTTCAAGAAACTTCATGGAAAGCAGAAGCATGCCAAACAGAAGTGCATGAAATTTCAGTGCTGCCCTAACCTGATTGCAGTACTTCTGGTTGGAGAGGTAGCACATGCAAGGTCCAGGTAGCCTGGGTGTAGCACATTAATGAAGTCTGGTAGCATGCTTATGCAGGCACTACTTTCATATCGCTTCCTATCAGGCAAAGTGAACAATTTCTCAGTTTTCCAGAATAATTTGCAAACAGAAAAAAGGATTCCTTCTTGCTGGAATGTCTCATCCAATTGATGAAGAGAAGCAATGTCATGTGACATGATCAGTCATATGGTGTATATATATTGAATATTAAATAGCAAGTACTTATAGCCACTTTGAATAATTCACTGGCTAAAATTTGTTTGCTCAAACTCTTCATTGGATATTTATTGCCAATTATGATCTTTTCTGGTTTGTGAAAAATCAGCGAATAGGGGAAAAGGGACCAAATTCATCAGATAAATTCTTTGTAATGAATAATTTTAACCAGAATTCTAGTTTAATGCAGATGTTTATATTTGCTGTCAAAACTGAGAAACCTGCCGAAGGGGAAACTCTCCAAGTTGTGGAGAGCTCGTTTTTATTTTCTCAATGGCTGCCATTCCTGTGTTTGCTTCGTAAGTGGTTGTTTAACTCAGCAGTCTGTTAGAATGAAATTCATTTCAGATCACAGCATTTTCCACATTTTGGGTTCATATTTACATTTGTTAAGGTTAATAGACCTGACAACCTTTTCGTGTTCTCACCAGGGAGCAGTTGCTGACAACCCGTGGGGGGGACTGCAATAATATTCTCCAGAGACAGCAAAATGTGTGTATCTTAGGGCTGTTCAACATTTCTCTGTGGTCCACAGGGCCAAAATCTCAGCTGGTATAAACAACTGTAACTCCATTGACTTCAACGAAGCTGTGCTCATTTGCTCCCACTGAACATATGACCCACAAGGCCTGTCTGCATCAGTATCATTCAAGGCAGGACTGCAATTAGATGCACCATACCCACACTACAGTCACCCTGCATGCACTACCTCCCCAGCCAGAAGCAGTGTAGTCAGCTTAGTGCAACTCTGGCTTCATGCTAATCACTCTTGAGAAGCTAAGTTTATTGGTGTGCCACCACATTAAGCTGGCTTCACCTGCTCTGCTTGGGAGGCGGGGGGACTAGCGTACACTGAAGAAGTGTAGTACGTCCCATAGCGAGGCACTTTCCAGTGCCATGCAGGGGTGATGCATGGCTGTGATTTTTCCTCTGTTGTTATAATAATTGTATTGCTTTTGTTTTCCTCCTAAATCAGTGTTGTTATCCTTTCTCAGAGACTCTGTCTTTTTCCTCTAAAATATTTTCTGATTTTATTTTCTCCCTACTGTGCCAAAGGCCCTTCTACTTTTAAGTGCCATTATTTCTCTTGAGACAACATCAGCAAAGATAAGTGGTGATTTTTTAATAAGGTTGGCATGGACAGGAGGTTTCTTTGGTCACTTGTAAGATTGCAAGTCTCTCTAAAACAGCAGTTTGCAAACTGCGGGTCACACCCCCAAATGGGGTCACAACAAGAGTGGATGATGTTGCAGCATGGCCCTCTTTCCCATGCCAGGTCCTGCCTGCCAGGCTAAAGAGGCCTGGAGGAAGGGCAGCAGGGTGGGGAATCCCAAGCCTGCAGTAGGCAGCCTGCATCCTTCCCCCATCACAGGCTCCACTCTGGCTGTGCCACCTATGGGGGAAGGGGCAGGGGTGGTGTGGTGGGGGCTTCAGCAGCTGCCGCTTCCTTCAGGTGGCAGCCAGGGCTCAAGTGGTGCTGGGGTGAGGGGGCTGTGGGCCCTGGCCCTGGGGCACCTGGGGAAGGTGGGGAGCTGCAGATTGGGAGTGAGGGGCATCAGCAGGGCCAGGGGGCTGTGGGTCAGGAATGAAGAGCATCTGGGAGGGGTGGGGGCTGCGAGTTGAGAGTGAGGGACCATGCTGAAGAAATGGGGTCAGAAATGGGGACATGCTGAAGAAAAGTTTGGGAAGCACTGCTCTAACATGAGAAGAATGAATTAGACCAGGAGACTCAGGGCCTTGTTACACAGTAATTTGGGGTGGCTCTTGTGCGGGGGCTGGCTGCCTCTGAAGTGGCTTCATTGACTCGTTTCTGGGTGTAGCGTGTATGAGCAGAAGGAGATGGGCAGGGTGTGTTTCAAAACATCATATCCCCAAAGGACTGGGAACATCATCTATGAGGAATTCGGTCTGAGTGTCATGGCTGAGCACTGGGTAGACGAGGTACCGAAGGCAAGGAGGAAGTAATACCCTTCTCAGGCTGCAAAATGGTTGAAGAGCAGCCCCACATACATTGACCCAGTCCCAAGGGCTGGAGGGGTTTCTGCAGGACTTAACATGCATGGGTGAGTGACTGTGGGGACGGGGAACTCTGCACTGTGAAGGATCCTCTAGCCTGTCCTTCCTTTACCTTCTCCCCTTCTCCCCATGAAAAGTACTATGCATGGAGCTCATTGGGAACATTAATTCAACCTCCCAGAGGAAGCACATAGCTCCCAGCTGAGGAACAGTAAAACTAGACAGATACTGCTGCGTGGTGCTTTCCATGACTATACCAAAGGGGCCAGGTATGTTCCGGTTTCATACCCACTTTTATTTTCAAGAAACTTCATGGAAAGCAGAAGCATGCCAAACAGAAGTGCATGAAATTTCAGTGCTGCCCTAACCTGATTGCAGTACTTCTGGTTGGAGAGGTAGCACATGCAAGGTCCAGGTAGCCTGGGTGTAGCACATTAATGAAGTCTGGTAGCATGCTTATGCAGGCACTACTTTCATATCGCTTCCTATCAGGCAAAGTGAACAATTTCTCAGTTTTCCAGAATAATTTGCAAACAGAAAAAAGGATTCCTTCTTGCTGGAATGTCTCATCCAATTGATGAAGAGAAGCAATGTCATGTGACATGATCAGTCATATGGTGTATATATATTGAATATTAAATAGCAAGTACTTATAGCCACTTTGAATAATTCACTGGCTAAAATTTGTTTGCTCAAACTCTTCATTGGATATTTATTGCCAATTATGATCTTTTCTGGTTTGTGAAAAATCAGCGAATAGGGGAAAAGGGACCAAATTCATCAGATAAATTCTTTGTAATGAATAATTTTAACCAGAATTCTAGTTTAATGCAGATGTTTATATTTGCTGTCAAAACTGAGAAACCTGCCGAAGGGGAAACTCTCCAAGTTGTGGAGAGCTCGTTTTTATTTTCTCAATGGCTGCCATTCCTGTGTTTGCTTCGTAAGTGGTTGTTTAACTCAGCAGTCTGTTAGAATGAAATTCATTTCAGATCACAGCATTTTCCACATTTTGGGTTCATATTTACATTTGTTAAGGTTAATAGACCTGACAACCTTTTCGTGTTCTCACCAGGGAGCAGTTGCTGACAACCCGTGGGGGGGACTGCAATAATATTCTCCAGAGACAGCAAAATGTGTGTATCTTAGGGCTGTTCAACATTTCTCTGTGGTCCACAGGGCCAAAATCTCAGCTGGTATAAACAACTGTAACTCCATTGACTTCAACGAAGCTGTGCTCATTTGCTCCCACTGAACATATGACCCACAAGGCCTGTCTGCATCAGTATCATTCAAGGCAGGACTGCAATTAGATGCACCATACCCACACTACAGTCACCCTGCATGCACTACCTCCCCAGCCAGAAGCAGTGTAGTCAGCTTAGTGCAACTCTGGCTTCATGCTAATCACTCTTGAGAAGCTAAGTTTATTGGTGTGCCACCACATTAAGCTGGCTTCACCTGCTCTGCTTGGGAGGCGGGGGGACTAGCGTACACTGAAGAAGTGTAGTACGTCCCATAGCGAGGCACTTTCCAGTGCCATGCAGGGGTGATGCATGGCTGTGATTTTTCCTCTGTTGTTATAATAATTGTATTGCTTTTGTTTTCCTCCTAAATCAGTGTTGTTATCCTTTCTCAGAGACTCTGTCTTTTTCCTCTAAAATATTTTCTGATTTTATTTTCTCCCTACTGTGCCAAAGGCCCTTCTACTTTTAAGTGCCATTATTTCTCTTGAGACAACATCAGCAAAGATAAGTGGTGATTTTTTAATAAGGTTGGCATGGACAGGAGGTTTCTTTGGTCACTTGTAAGATTGCAAGTCTCTCTAAAACAGCAGTTTGCAAACTGCGGGTCACACCCCCAAATGGGGTCACAACAAGAGTGGATGATGTTGCAGCATGGCACTCTTGCCCATGCCAGGTCCTGCCTGCCAGGCTAAAGAGGCCTGGAGGAAGGGCAGCAGGGTGGGGAATCCCAAGCCTGCAGTAGGCAGCCTGCATCCTTCCCCCATCACAGGCTCCACTCTGGCTGTGCCACCTATGGGGGAAGGGGCAGGGGTGGTGTGGTGGGGGCTTCAGCAGCTGCCGCTTCCTTCAGGTGGCAGCCAGGGCTCAAGTGGTGCTGGGGTGAGGGGGCTGTGGGCCCTGGCCCTGGGGCACCTGGGGAAGGTGGGGAGCTGCAGATTGGGAGTGAGGGGCATCAGCAGGGCCAGGGGGCTGTGGGTCAGGAATGAAGAGCATCTGGGAGGGGTGGGGGCTGCGAGTTGAGAGTGAGGGACCATGCTGAAGAAATGGGGTCAGAAATGGGGACATGCTGAAGAAAAGTTTGGGAAGCACTGCTCTAACATGAGAAGAATGAATTAGACCAGGAGACTCAGGGCCTTGTTACACAGTAATTTGGGGTGGCTCTTGGAGCTCTTAACGCCTGGATTGCCTGTACATTAACACCTGAAACTATTTGTAAGCACTCATTAGGTGGCTCAAAGTTATGCCACTCCAGGGCAGGATTGTCTTTGATCTGTGTTACCTTAACTACACCTTAGCGTACACACCCCACCTAATCTGCCCACCCCCTTCTGGCCTGGATTGGGCCCACTGCTCCCCCCCACCGCCCTCCCTAGCATCCCACACACTGCCCCCTACTCCTTCCCACCCATGTAGCTGCCCATGCTGTCTGTCCTGGGGGAGTAGGCAGGCAAGGGTTAACCTGCCTGCCAGCTGCTGCCCCCACTGCTTTCTGTGCAGGCTCAGCCCTTAGAAGAACAGCAGCCCAGAAGCAGGAACCTCCAGGGGCATGGCGGGCAGGGAGCCCCCAGGGCAGGGGGGGACCAGGGGAGCCCCAGGGGGCAGAGGGAAGCCCAGAATGGAAAAGGAGGTGGTTCTTACCTTTCAGTCCTCTAGGTCTCTGATGGCCTGAATATGACTGCTCCAAACTCAAGCTGGCAGTAACACCAATCAACATTTGTATGGCTCACAGTATAATGTGTAACAAGACCCTCATTCAGCAGAAAGGGCTGGATTTAATTTTTAATGATAAGCCACCAGCTGGGCTATAAAAGTAACCCGATGCACTGCCCTTAAACCACAACAGCCCTCTCTGGAACATCAAATGCAGGGAGGGTCATGAGCTTGAGTGCACTATGCTATGCCTAGTTTCTGTTTCCTTATTGTCCAACGGGGTGGGAGGAGGGACACAAGTATCCTCTAAGGTAGTCTTTAACCTTTGTTGCTGCCTCAAGGACAAGGAATGGGGAATTGAGGACTGGAGACACATGTGCAAAAGTTTTGCCCATAAATAAGTTTTTTCTAGAAATCCATCACCACAGCTTTTGAAACCTCTTTAGCTGATTTCATTGCTTTGTCTGTACTCTTGGCGTTAATGAAGTTGGGCTCTGGCACTGAAATAATACCACTTGTCTGCCACTGCACTCATGTGCGAAGTGTAGCTTTCTCTGCAATGCTGTGATGTTAAAGACTTCAATAACAAATGACTTGCATATGCAGATTGGAGCTAGACCAGTGTGAAGGGTCAAATTCTCGCTGCTAGTAACCTTGTGGTGAAGCGTTAGAAGCTATCCTGGGCCAGCATCTGCTCATTAGCCTCTGTGACACATGATACAGCTCTTTTAGTGCAAGTGCTGCAAACAAATGCTCAAAGTTGTCAAATGCAAGTCTTAGTTGTGCATTCGAGTACGAACCTCTCCCTCACAGGCTGTCACCACTTCCTGCCCACCTCTTTTCTTCTCTTCTCCATGTCCATAGCCCTTTCCCATTCTGTTCCTTTTTAAACTCACATCTTCCTCCTTTTGCTGCCTATTTCATTTCTCCCTTATGACCATTCTGCTCTTTTTCTCAGAGCACATCTGCCCTTCTTTCTCTCTTGCTCCCTTCTGTTCCTGTCCACCTCACAAGCTATTCTTCTGTTACTTTGTCATGACAGCACAGCTGCTTAGCTGTGCTTGTGCCCTACCCTCCTGGAAATGAGCTATCTTCGCTTAGACCAAGGGTGGGCAAAGTCCAGTCCATGGATCCAGCTGGCAGTGGACTCCATTTCCCAGCAGGCCCTGCCCACATGGCTGGGGCCAGTTTCCATGGAGAGCCCAGTAGCAGCCATGCTGTGATATTGCGGGACCAGGGTTTCCACGGAGACCAGCCCCAGCAGCGGTCCGGGGCCAGGCTGGGATCTTGCAGCAGGGACAGCGTGGTCTGGAGCTGGGGGAGAGCTGTGATCTGCAGCCTGCATGCTCTGGGCAGGTGTGCTCCAGGCAGATCATGGCTCTGCCCTGGCTCCTGGCAGCGGTGACAGGATGGTACGGAGCTGGGATAGAGCCATGATCCACTGCCTGCATACCCCTGCCTGGAGCATGCAGGCTGCAGATCGAGGCTCTGCCCTGGCTCTGGACCACATTGTCACCACCACAAGATCCCAGTCCAGCTCCAGAGCAGCTCCCCGCCCTGCTGCATGCCCTGCCAGCAGTGCTGGGGCTGGTCTCCATGGAAACCCCAGTCCTGCACTATCACAGCGTGGCTGCTGCTGGGATCTCCATGGAAACTGGCCCCAGCCATGCAGGAAGTTGCTGCTGGGACATTGGAATCTGGCCACCAGCTGGATCCACCATTTTGCCCACCCCTGACTTAGCCCAATGTTGAGGGTCAATTAGTCACAGATCCAAATCAACCATGTAGGCACCTGTCTCACAAAAGGTATGGAGGATCCCTGTACAATGAATAGGAATGGTTGCCAAGGTGGATATAGGTCATGACCATGCTATTTTGTTCAACATGGGCTTCTAGGTCAGGAGGCAACCCACCAAGAACACATAGCATGCTTAAGGGCACTGCTTCTGGACCTGGCAAGTTTAACACATAGGCAGCTTAGTGCCTATGCCCCCAGGAGACAGCTAGACAATAGGAAATATAGGCTTAGGGGTGTATCTGAGCACCCAAACCTTCCCAGAGCATAGGTGTCTGACTTACCTGAGTTGCAAGGGAGGTGCACTCATTGGAATCCAAGTCATTCAGAGGGAACATGCCTACATGGACCAACCTGAACCCTTGTTCACTGGGTGCTACCCCTTTTTACCAAATAGCCTGGTGATTAGAGCACTTGCACAGGAAATGAGACACTACTACCATTTCCAGTGCCCATCTCAGCCTTCTCAGGAGAGTGCCCTAACTTCCAGACTATGGACTAGGTTAGGTGACCAATCTGGATAGCTCCTGAGCATGTACAGTAGCCAAAGTCTAAGTATCTGGGGACCTTTTAAAGTAAAAATGGAGGCATCTAATTGATATAGGCAACTCAGCAGTTTTGCAGCTGCTGGATCAGTTGGGTGTGTAAATTCCACCTAAATCTTGTTTAGATACCTACAAGGTCAATATGGATCTGGCCCACGGTCCACACATGTAAATAACAGCTTCCTCCAGATTTCTGATGAGGCATTCCAAGTCACGTATTCATTTTTACCATTGAGTCCTGCATCCCCTTAGGGCTTGAGAAGCACCACAATGGAAATGGCATGGAATGCCGTAGTGCGCTTGTGTCATTGTCTATCTGCACTGTCACTGACCCAGCCTAAGTTTCTAATATAATAAAAGCCACATGCTGGAAGTTTTTTACTTAGCTCTTATTCAAGCAAAACTCATATTATAGCTTTAGGATTTTGCTAGAATAAGGACTGGATTAAAATGAAATACATTCTAGAGGATTTAACCCTAAATGAATATATTAATATTAACTAGGTTAGGACACATCTGAGAAAAAGAAAAGGGAGCTGCTGTCTTGAAAACAGCTTTTATTTAGGGATAAATAAGTTCAGAGGGTTTTTATGTGTCAGGTGAATAGAATACAGTGCTGCACTTGTCCTCAGGTTTTATCACAACCAAGAAAAGAGTGAAAAATTTCATCCTCATCTGTGTAGGCACAGAACACAATGTACAGAGAAAGAGCTTCTCATTGTTAGACCAAATCACTTTTCCTCTGAATAGAAAGTTGCACTGGGGGAGACTCCACTTATTCCAGAGGTTATTTAACAGCAGGGCTTGCATCATATGCCCATAGGATTCTGCAGCACAGCCAGGCAGGCAAAAATGCATGTTACATCTTTGGTCTTTTGGCGTACCACTGCAGGGCACCAGCTATGAATGAGGATGTGTATGGAAAGGAGGCAGAGGCCCAAAGATGTTTCACAAACAACTATGGCTCTCTACAAGTTTAGCTGTTTTAAATGATGCGTCATTCTGAATACACATGGGCTAAATGATTCGATTTGTTTGGTCTGGTCTAAAATATGGGCATGTTTATACTGAGGTGACCACAGTACAATGTAGCTTTGATCTGGATATCTTGGGTACCACTAGCAGCCTAACTGCAGAGCTCAGTACAGGCTAGCTACCCTAGTATTAACCCGCCTTCTCATGTTTTGCAGCCCATGCTGTGTTCTGTGCTTCTCTGCTAGTGATCCTTGAACTTGCCAGATAACTTGGGTATCTCTGTACTACATAGCAGTTACAGCAATGTTAGTGTGCACTAACACACAAGAACTTCTTATTTATTTTCCTCTGTATCAGTTGTCAGATGGTGTAGAGCCCAGTTAGACCCTCCCCTCTTCTCCCCCTGCACCTCCCAATGAAACTTAAAGCAACATCTGGATTGTTCAACACTAGAGCCATTTCCCTCCCCTCCACCATTCTGGACCACAATGGTAACAGAAAAGAACAATATAGGGCAGGCTTGTCCAACATATGGCCCACAGGGCTCCAAACGTTGCGCCAGCCGCCCCCCAGGGCCCCCCGCAAAGCTATTTATCTGGCCTGAGGCAGCGGCGGCGGTGCCACCACTGTGGAGCACAGAGCCAGCACTGTTGCTACAGAGTGTGGAGCCACCGGCAGCGCCGCCACCCCGCCACCGCTATGGAGTGCACTGCCACTGCGGCGGCAGCAGCGGCAGGGCAGCAGTGAGGCAAGGCGGGCAGGGCCAGCCCATGGGCCCCAGCCAACAGTGAGGGGAGGGGAGCTGCTTACCCCCGCAGGGCCGGGCTCATCAGTGAGGTGGGTCCTGCCGCCGCTGTCCCAAGGAGAGACAGCAGTGATAGACTGCAAGGGTGGAAAGAAGCCGTCAGTGAAAAATGAATAAGTAGGAGACAGGAAAAGAGCAAAGAGGGACACAGAAAGAGTGACAGGAAGTCATGGAAAAGAAAATAGGTTGAAATTAGAAAAAACAAAAGTAAAACAGGGAAGAGAGTGGGAGGAAAGCAGGGGGAAAAAGGCCTAAGGGAAACAGGACAGTGATAATAGTACAAGGTGAGAGAGGCTCTCAAGCAAAAAGGAAAAGGAGGAAATCAGGAAGACAAAAGGCAGAACAAATAGAGAGGAAAGGTTGGGGAAAAAGAAGAACGTAAGAGGTGGGGTCAGGCAGGTGCCTGGTGATGAATCAGATGTCAGGCAGATTAATGTGTCATAAATCCAATGTCTATGTTAAGTCTGTGAAATATTGAGTTTGTGAAAATAAAAATAAGCATCTTTGTCTCTATAAGTTTTATTTTTTTATTTATTCAAAACATACCACCAGGATGGGAAAAGAGGATACAAATGTGGGAACGAGGGAACCAATCTCCCACCCCACAACTGCATTACAGGCAGTGATGCCAGCTCTGCTCTGCGAAGCCTGCAAAGGAAGCCTTGCACTGGGGGGAAGGGAAACCCCCATGAGACCCTACATAGCTGCGGCAGGGTCCCAGGCAGGCTCGGGGGAGTGGGTAAAACCCAAAGGGTAGCAGGAATCCTGCAGGCCCCCTGCTCCAGCCCCAGCCCCAGCACAGCAGGGAGAGCTGACACTCCCAAAAGTCCCACCCAGGGGCCCGTGCACACTGAGGAGTGGGTAAAACAACCTCCCCCGCTCCACAGAGCTCACACTGAGAGAGGGGGGGAAACCCTCCATAAGACCTCCCAGAAGCCCCCCAGACCCTGGGCAGCATGTGGGTTGCAGGGTGGGCACTGCCCCCCATATCTGCTCCAGCGGTGTGGCCTGTGCCACTGCAACTCTCCCAGCACCAGAGCTGGGGCTGGGGCTGCAGCTGGTACCCCTGCCAGTCCTGGAGACTCCCAGCAACCTCCATAGGTGGTTTTCTTGCTACTTTCCACCTGACTACCTCTTATGGATTTCCTGTCCCCACCCCCTGCTATTTTTACTGGGTGGGGTTGGGGTGGAGGATCTCAATTATACAAGGTTGGGGTGGGGGAACTCTTGGGACACTCTTCCCTGCCTAGAAATTGCAGCTGAGAATGTGACAAGTTAGAAGACACTCAAGTGATTTCTCCCTCTCTCTGTTCCCCTGCCCCCACCCCCCCCTCGCCAGAGTGAGGCTGTTCAGTTTGGGGCGCCGGCCCACTGGGTGATAAAAAGTTTTTGATTTGGCCTCACATTCAAAAAGGTTGGACACCCCTGATATAGGGTGTTCAACTCTGGCCTCTTATTTTTACCAACACTTTTGAGAAGGAACAAGAGTTTGGTAAACTAAATGGTAAAACTTGGATTTTTTCAACATTTGCCATAAGGAGATGCATAAGGAAGGGTAACTCCTATAAATATCATAAATTAACTCTCTTGCTCTGTAAGTTTATTATTAATTAAATTCTGTAAATACCCATTGCTTTCTGTCATTTCTACACACAATACAGGATATTACATACAGAATGGATGGATTATTGTAATACTCTATGCATAACTGTAATTGCTAACTCTATGGCATGGTAATGTCTACAATGCCAGGAGCAATAATTATGTTTTTTATAAGGGCTTTCCTGCCTGTCTAGTTATAATATAAAGCACTCTTTACTATAGCCTGGGCAACATGAAGTACTATGAACAGCTGGATTTCATGGAAAAATGGATTTTAAACTTCTAAAGGTAAGTATCTTGCCTAACACTGATTATATGAGTTACAATCTCCCAATCAGAGAACAGAACAATTCCATGCCATTTCTGTATCCAAACTGATGGACACAGCTTGAATTTTGAGTGTACAATACTTGAAATGAATTCACCTGCTGACGATCTTCAGAGTCAGACTCATTTGAAGAAATCATTTGGTCACTGGATTTGAATAATGAATACATCTAAAACTAACAGAAAACTTCTTATGAAAAATTCCACCTCAGAAAAATGAGGCTAAATTCACTGAATATATTACTTCCCTCAATTCTATAATTGCTGAGGAGTTCATGTTAGATGTACTTAGCAAGAGCTGGACTCAGGAAGTAATTGACAGTACATAGCAACAGCTTTATTTAACCCGCTAATTTAGCAATAATGCTACATATTCTCATGTACCAGATGATGCTTTTTATAACAAATACCTGTCTTAATCTTATGTCACTTTTGAGTAGCAGTCTTGTAATATCTTTTTATTATAGAAATGGTTTAAAGATTTACTTTTAACATTTACCTCTAGAAATAGAACATTTAGTGCTGGTTGTAAGAGCTTAAGGAGGAGCTAATGCAGCTATAGAAAAATAGGATGAAAGTTGTCCTGCTCAGGTTGTCAGTGAAGTTTAACCATCTCATTATGTTTCCTGACATGCTTGTTTGCTGCAGTCTTCATGACTTTTGAGGCACACTATTAACTATCCTTTTCAGTTCAAATGCCAATGGAGTCACAAATGTCTTCTGAACTATGTGGCAATGTATTGCTGTGAGAATAAAAGTACCATAACCCCCTGTTATGATACTTCAGT
This sequence comes from Alligator sinensis, assembly GCF_000455745.1. Classification (NCBI taxonomy): domain Eukaryota; kingdom Metazoa; phylum Chordata; order Crocodylia; family Alligatoridae; genus Alligator; species Alligator sinensis. The sequence goes on along the minus strand of NW_005842022.1, from coordinate 310,572 downwards.
CTTTTTTCACTGAAGTTATCTGCTAATTAAAGGTCACTTTGGATGCATATTTAGCCCCTCTCCTTACATGCTTCTAGTCACAAGATCAAACAAAAGCAATTTGTTTGGCAGCTGCAGCTTCCCTCTTCTACAAGATAGAGAACTGGTCCTCTGTCAACAGACAGCCTGTACTGTACCACATCATGTTTTCCTCTGTTGACACTTGTTACTATTAATATTCTTCACCTAACATGGAAGAGAAGAAAAACTTAGCTTTGAGTAAATGCTTAAAGTTCACTGATAACTGCACAGTGGTTGTGGGAAATATATACCTCTATGCTGTTAATAAATGACATATTATGAATGATTTGAGGCACATTCTGCCTTTTTTGTGCAGCCCCTGTTGGTGTATACATCTTAGCAAAACTGAGTCCTGTTCCATAAGGATGCCAAGCAGAGTCACAACAGAAATCAATAATGACAACAAATAGTTCCTTAATGAATATTAATTCCTATTAATGTGTTTGTTATTTTAAAATGCTGCAACAGATAAATTGTGGCCCAGGCTTTCTAAGAGACGAAGTGTTTTTGGGTGCTTTGAGAACAATAACACAGGTGACCTCTCTTTCTGCACACTAGGCTCCTTGGAAGATGCTTACATGGGACTTCCAAGACCACCAGTCATTTTTAACACATATGATTCATTTTCACACTGTGGGTTGTTCAGTAAAGAGTTTGCAGTGATTCAGTTGTTTATTCAGTATGTAGAATTCACAATTCAAACTACGTGAACATATGCGATGGCTTTATTGCATTGCCCAGTTGAATGACTTAATCATTACAATCTTTCCTTTATATCCTCAAGCAAATTTCAGCCCTGGACTCTAGATTTGTTTCCTGCAAACTTTCATACAAACCAAATTTGGCTAATTTGAATGTTTGTGAAAAGTCAACATGTAAGGAGGGGCATGCCAGTGTGGGTCAAAATTCACAGAAGAGTTTGTGAATTTCTTTTTCTACTCTCCCTCCTGCTCCATTGTTGACCCTTGGGACAGTCTCTTGTATGGCTTTATTCCAGATAGTTACCATTACAGTATGTATTAATGCCTTGCCAAGATGAAATGTTTAAATTTCTCAAACAAGATTAGCATCTGTAATTACAAGCACGGGGTTAGCGCTGGAAATAGCTCAACAATTATTTTGCCAGAGAGGAAAGTTATGGCAGCCAACCATTAATGCATGTTATTTGCAAAGGACAACTCCTTTTTCCCCAGCCATGTTATATTTTTTTCTTCCAGACCTGGGTTTGATCTCTGGTTCAAAGCTTAAATATTTGTCTCCTTTACCCAACTCTCATTATTTTCTGCCGCCTTTCTGCCTGCAAAGCTGCTGTTGACTTCTTAACCCTGTTTGTTTTATATCTGATGCCTGCCAGCATGAAGCAGTGCTGGAGACAGGGTGCCTATCTGATGGATGGGCTGGGCATCAAAGGCAAAGGACTCTTTCACTGGTGTAATAGGAAAATGCTCTGTCTGGATGTTTAGAGGTTGTGTTTGTAGTCAAACTAAAGAGGAGGCATCTCCAAGCAGAACAGGAATCTGGGGCGAATAATTAAAGAGATGACATATGAGGAAAAGAAAGCAGGATTTGGTTAGCACAGTTTTGCATCTGAGGAGACAATTCAGATGTCCTGGAACTGGGGGAGTTTTTATGCTCTGTAAACTGGGGCTTTCATTCAGGCTGTTTATCCTGATGCTTGGTATATTTATATGGTGCAAGGCACCACCATACTGGGACACACCATGCTTGCTCTGTGCCTACTATCTCCCAAACCAGAAACTATATATCTGCTTTAGTGTGACATTGCAATAAGCCAAGCTTTTGAGTCTTTATTTGAGGGAGGCAAAATTAACATTTACTGTATACTCTGAGGTACAGATTTTGGCTTCCAAGAAGGCCATTTAAAGAACGTAGTAGTTCTTACAACTCAGTAGAGATCATTAAATGCAACACCATGAAGTTGCAGTGGTCTGTTACCCATCCATTTAGCCTTGTAGACTGACTGTATAGCAAGGGTTAGCAAAATGCAGCCTGTGGACAGATGTGGCCCACCAGGCCATTCTATCCAGCCCATGGGGCCCCTAAAAAATTTAGAAAATTAATATGTATCTGCCCCTGGCTGCCTGTCATGTGGCCCTCGATGGCTTGCCAAAACTCTGTAAGCGGCTCTCTGCCCAAAATAATTGCCCACCTCTGCTGTATAGTGACCAAAGATAGCTTCAGGGAGCCACAGAAAGCAGGGCTTGGCTTGAGGGGGAGGGGGTAAATGCTCTTTTTTTTTCTTTTTAAAGCAATAAGCTAAATATATAAAGAAGTATAAGAACTGGAGGGGGGGTTGACCCATGACAACTTTTATAACAGAAATCCTGGCCAAAACCTTATTTTTTATTCTACTTTTCCTCTCACTTGAAATTGGAACATATATATCCATATCTTTGTCTCTAGATATAGATATATTTTATTTTCCTATGTATAACATGACCTCAGATATTACACACAGAGCCTATTTTTGAGGGCTTAAAGAAGGGAAAAAAAACCTGAACCTGAAGTTTAGGTAAATACCTGAAGTCTGGGGTTGAGGCCTTGGGAACCAGGGGCTAAATGCTGGGGCTAGGAGCTAGGACTGGGGACTTGGAAGCTTGGGGCTGTGGGCTGCATACTGGTCCCAACCCTGTGGGATGGCCCAATCCAGTGACAGTGGCACTGGGGGCTGCACAATAGAGCTAGGCCCAATACTGCCATAGCAGAACTGGAAGCCATGTGACAGGGCTGAAGTTTGTGTGGCAAGGGCTGATCTGGCTGCAGCAGTGCAGGAGATGCACACTGGGCATATCTACATGTGCATTTAAGCTGTCTTAAATTTACTGCGCAGTAAATTAGTGCACAGTAAATGGGAATAGCCCAGTGTTTACAAGAGCTGATGATCTGGGACTAAATTTAGTCCCCAATCAGAGCAGCCTGCCATATGCCCCTGTGGCCACCAAGGAGGGGGGGAACTCCAGCCTCTGGCCACATGACTGCCAGCCCTTGGAAATAACTTTAGTCCCAAGTTGAAGCCAGAGCCAGCTGCCAGCTGCCAGCAATTGGGACTAACTTTATTCCCAAGTTGAAACCACAAGAGGTGGCCAGCCAGAAGCCCTGGTGCTGGGCTCAGGTAGGCCCCCTAGTGGCTGGGCAGACCCAGCAGGCAGACCCCCTGGGTTACTTCACAGTAACACGTTTACACGTGCGTTACTACACAGTAACTAATCAGGCATAAATTTGATACCTGCATCATGCAGGTATCAAATCTATGCTCAAGTTGGCATAAGTTGCCATATTTACTGCAGGTCAGGGCGTGCAAGTATAGACTGTGCCCATACTGTGCAGTAATTTTGGTTACTGCACAGTAAATGCTCATGTGTAGATGCACCAAGTGTGTCCAACCCAGCATGTGGCTCCAGAGCCAGTGTGTTGGGCCTGGCCATAGGACAACCCCATTCACTAGCCTGGTCTAGCAGGTTGATGAAAAGGGGTGCTCCCCCTGAGTCTGGACATTTGGCTGTGGAGGAGAGGAGTGGCAGCAGCATTCATTGCCATGGGAATCAGAGCTATGTTATTTGATTCTGCCACCACTCCCCTGCCCCTCCACCCTCACAGCCAAATGTACAGACCTATGGGGAGCCTTTTCCTCCTGTATATTATGCACCCCAATTTTCCCCAGCTAGGTTGAGAGGAAAAGTTGCAGGTTACATGTGAGAAAATATGGCATATATACATTTGCCTATACATAATGAGTTGTTCAAAAGTTATTTCTAGAGAACACTTTCAGATGCGTGCAATATACAGTAGAAATGCTAAGAAACTAGCTATTGTCTACCTGAAGAGCATTCTAAAGAAAACTGTCTGATACTTCATACCCATACATGTGCTTTGTACTGAATAGCTAAAGCGTTAACTACTCTTGAACAAATGCACATGGGTTAAACAAGCTCACATGATTTGCTGTTTCCTTGTTAGATGAAGTACCTGAGAACAGTAAAACTGATCAATTGCTGCTACTAATACTGTAGACTGTCCCTTTGTTTAATTACAGCAATTAATCTTAATCTGTCTTTGTTTGGTGACAGCTTGGTTAGGAGAACCATCTGAATGCATTTAATTGAGACTTCTGTTTTGATTGCTAAACTTGTGATCCTCTCTTTGATAAACATTTAACATCTTGTTAAAATCCAAGCGGGTGCCTTGTGGTTCTTCAATACACAATTGCACATGACTAAGGAACGTAGGGAAAATATTCAGTTTGCTACAAAGGAATATTCCCTGAAAGCCCAGTTGAAAAAAAAAACTATTTAGCATGTCTAGAAGAGACCATTTTGCCCTGTTTCATTTCTAAAAATGCCACAGCTGCATTCTGAATTGTACAAAGCACTCACACACACATTTAATTCACTTATTGTAAATCTAGCTGCATAAAGATGATGTAATAATTAGGTCTGAAACAGATGGAGAAAGCCTACTTTAAATAACATGTTTACTGAAATAGCATATGCTGTCTGCCTTTAATCTGGGATGTTTTAAACTGTGAAGCTGGTTTTCTGATCACTTGACATTTACTTGAAATAATAAAAGTAGGAAAGATTTTCATAAAAATTCAGGAAATGGAAACTCTTAAATTTTGCTGTATTGCATTTTTGCTATATTTCAGGGTTCTGTTGTATCCATTAGGTTATATATGTGCTATATATAGTTATGATTCTAGGAAAGCATAAGGTTCAGTTCTGCTTCTGCTGAAATCAGTATCAAAGCTATCATAGACTACAGTGAGCCGGGGTTTTGCCCACAGGATCTTATTTCCTTTGGGACATATTAGCGCTTTTACTTTAATTCCACTGTCATGTCTGATATGCTTTGTGCCTAAGATAACTAAATTAGCCACACTTTGGCCAAGAATAGTTAAGTGGATTACCCCAAATCCGCTGGATATCTATCTATCTATCTATCTAGATATAGATATAGATATAGCTGCATGTGTGATTGTGAAGGCTGACTGGGTCACTGAACACACTATCTGGATACCTGTATGCCAAGGATAATTGCAGCTGGACCTCAGGCCTCTTTAAAAATACTTGTCTCAGTTTCCTCCTGTATAAGATATGACTAAAAGCACTAACATTTAACTAGATCACAGGGTTTTGTGAAGATTAATGGAGTTAATTTTAGTCATTTGCTTTGAAAATACGAAGCGGTACATGTTTTTGAGTTATGAACAAATGAATTTGTGTGTCTTTGAGAAGAAATGTGACCTTGGCAATTAAGGTATTGGAATGAGGGTTCAGGTCAAGTTCCTCTGGGATTTTTGGTAAATCTCTTCATGTATCTGTACCTTAATTCGCCATTTCTAAATAGGAGTAAGCAAAGTCCCTTTTATCCCACTATTCACTTGTTTTGTAAGCTCTTTAGTCCAGGGTGTGTCTCTCATTATCAGTGAGCACATCTGCACAATACACTACAGCAGTGTGGCGTCAGCAGGCACAAACTGTGACGTCACAGCTACTTCACCAAACCAATGTGCTCCCTCACTATAGTGTGTTGCTATGGTGATGTAGCAGCTAAAATAACCATGCACCATCAGCTGTGCACCTAAAGGAAGTACTAAATGATGGCGCAGTAACAACAGTGTCATGGGGCAGATGTAGACGTGTACAGGGTGGCCATAAAGGTGAAGCTACTGATTTTCTGAAGCTTAAATGTGGGACATGCCACAATTTAGAAATATTTTGGTGCAGTAAACTTACTTATATTAACAGGAAATATCCCATAAGCCAGCACAACTGCTTTCATTAACAGCACAGAAAAATGTGAGTTCTTGGATTCAGGAGGAGAGGAGGTCACTTACATAACTATTTACCAAACTATATCCTGTATGGTGTCAAGAGCATAATAACACAAGAATTTCAATTTACTCTGTCAAACCATAGGTCCACGTTGCCCAGTATCCTGAGTCACGCAGTGGCAGAGAGTGGATGCTGAAAGAGAGAGTGAACTGGGTATGACCAGGGTTTTTTCCACTGTTCCTCTCACACTTTCAGTCTCCAGCTTATGGGTCTAAGAAGTTCTGATTCAGAGGCTGTATCCCTAGCTCCCATGCCCAATAGCTACTGATGCCCCTTGTCTCCAAGAATTAATTCAATCCCTTTTTGAAACTGGTTAAACTGTTAGCTTCCACAACATCCAGTGGCTATGAGTTTCACACTTTAATTACACACTGGGTGCATCTACATGTACAATTGGTATACATGAATAATCTCTGGACCTTATTGCTCTGGAGTTCATTGCTGCTGGGTGCCATGTCTTCACGTGCGCCCAGGACTGCAGCACATTGAGCTGGGTCGGAACAGCTCCAGCTGTCAGGGAGTCCAGAGTGTCAGCCTGCCAGACCAAGGCTGCTCCTCCCAGCTCAATGTGCTGCAGAGCGACAGGCAGGGGCATGAGGGTGCTTCAGTGTGAGGCTAGCCAGCAGGCAACCTCTGCACCAAAGCACTCTCAAGCCCCAGCCATGCAGGGCAGCGTTTATATGTGCACTGTTGCAGAGGTTTTTACTGCGCAGCAGGATAATACTTGTAAATATAGTACTACCTTGCTATGGAGTACATTAGTTTACTCCAGCTTAATAGGGGCACATGTGTAGATGTGAGACATTTGCTGTGCAGCTTAGTCTACTGCACAGTAAACAACTCATGCAGACTGTGTGGAAAAGAACTTCCTTTTGTTAGTTTTCAACTCACTGTCTACTAATCACTGTCTTCATTTTGTGACCCATAGTTCTTGTATTGTAAGAGATAGCAAAAAAAAGATCTTTTTGTCACTTAGTATTTTGTAAACCATTATCATGTCCCTGCTCAAGCATCTCTTTTCTAAACTGAATAGGACTAGCTTCTGTAGTTTCTCCTCATATGGAAGCCCCTCCATACCACTAATTATCCTTGCTGCCCTTCTCTGTACCTTCTCCAGTTCTTCTATGTCCTTTTTGAGGTGTGGGCACCAGAGCTGGGCACAATATTCAATGTGTAGACAAAGGGCCTTGATGATACTTTCTGTTTTGCTTACAATTCCCTTCTTAATAATCTCTAACATTTTGTTTGTCTTTTTGATGGCTGCTGAGCATTAAGCTGATCTTTTTAGCAAACTGTCCACAATGATTCCCAGATCTTTCCTGTGTGGAGAGGAGACAACTCCACACTCTCCACACTCAGAACAGGCCAAAGGAGCTAAGCAGACCCGGAGGAGGAAACATCGAGTGATCATCATAGGTGACTCCATCCTGAGAGGTACAGAGGGTCCCATTTGTTGCCAGGACCCCTCGACACATGAGGTCTACTGTCTGCCTGGAGCAGAGTCAGGATGTGATGGGGATTATCCAGGCCATGATCCAGCCCACCGATTACTACTCCACGGTCCTAATCCATGTGGGTACCAATGATGCAGCCAGGAGAGGCCCTGATCACCTGATGATGTACTACCACGCTCTGGGGGGTGTGCTGAAGGAGACAGGGGTACAGGTGGCATTCTCTTCTGTCCTACCAGTGAGTGGACATGGAAGATGACATGAGGGGGACCAACTGGTGGCTTCGGGAATGGTGTCTCGAGGCAGGCTTTGGCTTCCTAGACAATGACCTGCACATCAGGATGAGAGAAATGCTCTGGTGGGATGGGCTTCACCTTTCCCCCAAAGGTAAGAATGTGTCCTCTTCTAGGTTGGCGGATCTCCTCCAGGAGGCTTTAAACTAGGCTCATTGGGACACAGGGAAGACGAGGGCGAAGGAAGCCTTGGACCAGTAAACCAAGCATCACCCATAAGATCAGCCCAGCCTAGACCGACAATGAGCAGAACAAATACCCAGGTAAGCAACAGGGGCCAGGGCAGTACTGAGAGTAGGGGGCCATCTTCAGGAGGCCTCAAATGCCGCTACACAAACTATCTTAGTATGGGGAACAAGCAGGAGGAACTTACCCTCCTTGTAGCTGACACCAACTCAGACACAGTGGGCCTCACAGAAACGTGGTGGGACCCAATGCATGACTGGGTGGTGAATATCAAGGGCTATAGGCTCTACAGGAGGGATAGGACAGGGAGGAAAGGTGGGGGTGTGGTGCTCTACGTCAAGGAGGAATACATATCCTCAATGAGTAGAACTGGGTCAGAGGAGGAGCGCACTGAAGTGCTCTGGGTTAGAATATAAGGAAGTCAAGGGGAAAGGGACTTAACGATGGGGGTCTACTACAGACCACTCAACCAAGGGGAAGAGCTTGACCGGGAATTCTGAAGTCAGCTCACAGAGGTAGTTAGGTCAAAGGACGTGCTCATCATGGGTGACCTGAACTTTCCAGCCAGGTCTGACTGCTCACGTAGGTTCCTAGCTGAGATACAGGACCTCCGTCTAACCCAGGAGGTGCACAATCCACCTTGTTGGACCTGGTCCTGGCCGCGGGCGATGACCCCCCGTTCTCATTAAAAAACTAGGGGACTGTGGTGTCGACACCTACACAGTCAAATGGGTCGCTAACTGGCTGGAGGGCTGCACCCAGAGAGTGGTTGTGGATGGGTCATTTTCGACCTGGAGGGATGTGGGCAGTGGGGGCCCCCAGGACTCGGGCCTCGGACCCGCACTGTTCAACAACTTTATCAGTGACTTGGATGAGGGGGTAAAAAGCACCTTGTTCAAATTTGCTGATGACCCTAAGATGTGGGGAGAAATGGGCACACTAGAAGGGAGGAATAGGCTGCAATTGGACCTAGACAGGTTACAGGGTGGGCAGATGAGAACAGGATGGGTTTCAACACTGACAAGTGCAAGGTGCTGCACCTGGGGAGGAAGAACCAGCAGCATACCTACAGGCTGGGGAACTCCCTTCTCATCAGTGCAGAGGCAGAAAAGGATCTTGGAGTCATTATTGATGCCAAAATGAACATGGGCCGACAGTGTGGGGACGCAGTCAGGAAGGCCAACCACACCTTGTCATGCATGCACAGATGCATCTCAAGCAGGTCCAAGGAGGTGATCCTCCCCCTCTATGCGGCACTGGTCAGGCCGCAGTTCGAGTACTGCGTCCACTTCTAGGTGCTGCACTTCAGGAGGGATGTGGACAGCATGAAGAGGGTCCAGAGGAGGGTCACTTGCATGATCAGGGGGCAGCAGGACAGGCCCTACAAGGAAAGGCTAAGGGACCTGAACCTGTTCAGCCTCCACAAGAGAAGGCTGAGCGGGGATTTAGTAGCCATTTACAAACTAGTCAGAGGGGACCAGCAGGCATTGGGGGAGTCCCTGTTCCCCCGAGCACTCCCAGGAGTGCCAAGAAATAATGGTCACAAGCTGGCAGAGGGTAGATTCAGGCTAGATATCAGGAGGCGCTACTTCACAGTTAGGGCAGCTAGGATCTGGAACCAACTTCCAAGGGAAGTGGTGATGGCTCCTACCCTGGGGGTCTTTAAGAGGAGGCTAGATGAACACCTTGCTGCGGTCGTTTGACCCCAGTGCTCTTTCCTGCCATGGCAGGGGGTCGGACTTGATGATCTGCTCAGGTCCCTTCTGACCCTACAAACTATGAAACTATGAAACAGCTAAGGTAGATCCCATTACAGTGTAAGTATAGTATGGGTTGGTTTGTTCATCTGCATCACTTTATACTTACCTACATTGAATTTCATCTGCCATTTAGTTGCCCACTCACTCAGTCATGCCAGATCCTTCTGTAATTTCTCACAGTCCACCTTGCTCTTTGCTACTTCAAATAATTTTGTCATCCTCAAATGTGGCCACCTTGTTTCTCATCCCCTTTTCCAGATCATTTATGAATATGTTAAGCAGCACTGGTCTCAACACTAATCCCTGGGGGACCCTGCTCTTTACTTCTGTAAGGGACTGTAATATCACGGCAAGAACCACTGTTCCCAGCAGGCTGCTGGGGAAAGAAGAAGGAAGTGGAGGGGCAGCTGGGATTGAACATGAAGAAACAGCTTGGTGGGAAGAGAGAGGGGAAAGCAGCAGCCAGAGAGGCATGTGCTGAGACTCAAGAGCTGCAGTGGGGCTGACTCCACAAATCCCAGCAGTGGGGCTCAGATGGGAAGCCCGGGTGCACAGTAATTGAGCGTTCTGTGAGACTAAAGACTGGTTTGAGACCACCCCTGGAGTTAAGGGAGGGCTTAAGGTTTCTTTAGTGTATTGCATCACATGGTTAATGTTCCCTATTTATTTGTTCCCTATGTTATGCTGCTATTTGTTCCTGAAGTGTTTTATTATTGTGTTATTGTCTGTTATGTATATTTAAGCGTATGTAGCTTAATTTTTGCTTACCCATGTTTTTCCCAGTCTCCTTAGGCTGTTGTTGGCCTGTGACCCTATCCTCCCAGAATCCGCTGTATAAATTTGAGACCCCTCCTTTTGGCTCCTGTGCAGTTTCCAGGATATGGTACACTTCTTTCCATCCTGAAAACTGACCACTTATACTCACTCTTTGCTTTCTATCATTAAGCCAATTTCTAATCCATAAGTGAATATGCCCTGTAATCCCATGGATACTAATTTAGGTAGAAGCCTAATGGAGGACCTTGTTAAATGCTTTTTGGAAGTCCAAATATACCATATCAGCTGGAATGACCTGATTCACCTGCTTATTGACACCATCAAAGAACTCTAGTAGGTTGGTGAGGCATGAGCTTGTTACAAGTCACAAGCAACTCTGAATTATGGTTGGAAAACAGCTGAAACCTTAGTTTGTTACAGACTTTAATTAATCTGCTACCTGTGGCCAGTACTTCTAATTAAGCAGTAATCATGCTCTTCACCAATCTGAACTTCTCTGGTATTCTGAGGTAGCCCTATTTAGTGCGCGTTGCAAAAATCAAGTCTAAAAGTGACAAAGGCATCATTATACCGCAAGTGCTATGGAATAGAGCGGAGCATGATAAACTGGCAACATCCTATCATGTTAAAGAATTTCAGGGGGTTACAGTGACACATTGATATTCATTTGTAGCAGCATTATACAGAAGCAACTAGCGTGTTCAGAATCAGTGATCTTGATGATTTTTGCTTCTGAATGATTGTATTCCTGACCTCCATTCTAAAAGTAATTTAAATAATAAGAAGCCTGTTTGATCTTTCGCCTTTCCGCACTTCCATCTTGATGATGAGTAGTTGTCTCTCACCCAGCTCTACTGGTGCCTTTCATGAGCAGCATTCTGACTCTTTCCATATTTATGATGTAGATCTCTTAGGCTAAGCACAAAGAGAAATAGGTCAACATTATTAACAGGAAAACTTTAAACAAATAGGGAATTTTGTTTGTAAAGCTCATCTGAGTGTGCTCATCTGCAAATATGCCTGGAATCAGGCTTTCTCATGAAATATCGTGCATTTTTTGTTGAAGTGATATGTTATATTGGGTCAAATTAGAGATGGTTGCAGAGATCACATTTTGGACCTAAGTTTTAGGTTAATTTATTATGTGGCCTGTTCTGCCCCACATAATCCTGTAGTTCAGCCTGAGCAACCTTTTAGACTCAGTACCAGGGACAGTTTGTAGCAAAATCCACATCCATTTATTGAAGTACACTACACTTTAATTTGTATATTATCTCTCAATGTAAATGCTTTCATTTCTCCCCAAAGCCCTATGTTAGGACAGCACTTAAGCACAAGCCTCACTGTAGGCGTGTATGTAAGTCTTATTAGGTCAAATAGATTTAAGTGATGTTCTAAGCAGGGCTGTTCCTCTGAACCTGAATAAATTAATCCTATATGCTGTAGATTTATTGTAGCACTGAGGAATTATGGTCATGGAGCAGCACCCCAGGTCTCTGTATGAGCATGGGGGAAAAGACAGTGCCCCACCTCAAAGAGCTTGTAATCAAGGTACAAGATGAGACAAAGTAGATGGATATAATAAGGCAACTGATATTTAATTCAGGCAGCAAAACAAAACTTGCAGAAAAAAGATCAGTATAAACCAAGATGAATTTCTATTTTGTTTTCTCTATAAAATATATATATTTTTTAAATCTATGCTTGGTATTTCTGGCTACTTGAATATTTTGTATAAGGCATGAAAGCTACAACAAGATGGAGTATAGGAAGCCCAATTCAGAATGGCCACTTGCCTAGTGGTTAGCATACTCTGCAGGGAGATACATGACAGGCTTACATTTCTTCAGCCTTTGGTCTTCAAACTGTGTTCTGAGGAATCCTAGGGTTTCATGATAGTTCATTAGGAATTCCACGGAGAGATTGGGCAGAGCAGGCCGTGAACCCAGCGTAGGGGTTTTGTGGCAGAAGAAGTGATATGAAAGGGCTCTGTGACTTTAGGAAGTTTGAAAACCACTGCCCTAAGACAAAGGAAGGAAATGAATGCAGGTCTCCTACACTGGCTGAGTGCTTTAACCTCAGAGCTCTTGTATGCAAGGGAAGTGATCCTGACATCATCATGCAAAAGTCTCTCAGAAAAATTGTTTTCTTCAAAATCAACTATGAAAATTTAACCTGAATTCACGAAGCGGTACAAAACAATCAAAATCACATGTTTTTCACTGAATTTACATCTTGACAAACTGCTTAACCAAGTCTAGCAGACAGGCTAGTTAGTATCACTGCAGCAATGGCCTAACCATTCTCAAGTTATTTGTAGGCATTGGAGCAAAGGAAAGTTTTGAGGATTGATTTGAAAGAGGTAATTGATTTGATCAGGTAGCTTTGCAGAGATTTATGGAGAGATCCTTCTAAGCATGAAGGCAGCATTTGCCAAAGTGCAAAGGGGCGTATTTAAAAAGTGGTCACTGGAGGCTGGCACTGTGAGCTAATCCAAAGTGGAAGACAATGTTTTATTAGTGAAAGAAGGACTTTGGGTAGGATGGACATAGGTTGTGATGGACCTGGACATTGCAAACAAGTAAACTACATTTGATGCACTAGAGAAGGGGGAGCCAGTGGAAGGCTTCAAAGAGATCAATAATGCATCTTGAGTTGAAATAGCAGCTCATTGATGACAAAACACTGGATTAAACAAAGACGAGTTGCCCTGTGGGATACTTTGTTATCACCTGTGACCAGCTGTGTGTAGATCATCCCAGACAAACACTAGTACCACTGTTATGCTGTATAACAGCATCATCTTATTTGCTTCTACCATATCTTTTACACAATATAAAATAAAATAAAATATTTTCCAAACAGCTTGGAAATTTAACCTTTCTTTTGGCATTTTTGGCATACAAATGCCAGTAAAGCCAGGCACTGACTACTCAATGCAGACTAAGTATTTGAACCAGGAATGCATCTTTTTATTCAATTTGCAAATTGTCCACAGAAAGATTATCCATTATTCAGAATTAGCTGATTTTTAGAAACATATTTGTAGGACGGTTTTGGCTGCTCACCACAATTAGACAAATCAAAAGTGTTTCAGGCATAGGGCTAAGAGCAATGACTCTATCCTACTTGTTTGGTAAATCCTTATTGCTACTTGCATAAAGAGTACTTGTCCAGTGAGATAATGAGTCTGGGACTGAACCAATTTTCCCTTCATAGCTGTCTTCAGCTTTGCCCAACCTCTGTTAGTATGGGACCACATCCAATATAAACTTGTTTGTTTCTCTCAAAGCGAAGCTGGAAGCATTCCCTAAAGGGCCATAACTTCCCTTCGATCTTGACAATATTTGATCTGGAGGAAGATGCAAATTTTCAAATAATACCAAGCAAGGTAGATAAGAAGATAAATTAAAATTACAGAAAAAATCTAGCAAGTTAGGCAACATGGGCAGGTAATATAAAAATGAGGTTTAATGTAGACAGATGTAAGGCCTAGGGGAAAATAATAATCACTGTAGATACAAGATGGGAGATTGCTGTTTAAAAAACCAGTAATATAGATAAATTGCTGTGGGAAACTGTAGATAATAAACTATCTGAGCTAGAAGTAGGGGAGAGAAGTTTAAAAAAAATAAACTGAAATATATACTAGGCATAAGTCAAATCAGAACCCTTGTCAGATTTTAAAACACAGAGTATATTTTCCTAGTCTTGTGGAAGCTGATTGTAAAACATCATCTATCACTGGCTTCATTATGACATCCTACAATTATGCCAAACAATTATGCCGATTGGGCAACCATATCAATTTCCTGTCAGAAATCACAATAGTTTTTCATCTTTCGTCCTGACCATTTTGCCTTAAGGTTTAGAAGCAATGCAATAATGTCATAACACAGAACTGGTGGAAAGCAGTGAGGAATCAAGCTCTATATTGAATATCTCTGGGAAACAAATCTTTTGAACTAGTGAAACTCTTTTGATCTGCTCTTTGCAGATTCCCTATGCTCTAAAGTACAACCCCAGCTTGAAAATATTAGTCATGGGGCAACTCTCCTCCTCTAACGGTGGTTCAGTTTAGCTGTAGAATTAACCAAGGTCAGAGAAGGTGATTTGAGCTCAGAAGATGAGCTGCAGGACAAGGATCCTGGACTCTCTCATAGGCAATGACTTAAATTTAAAAAAATGCTTCAGAGTGTGTAAAACTGAGGCAGAGAATTATGTGAATGTGATTTTTATTTTTGTACATCTGCTTATTTCTTTGTGCTATAAAGAAAGAGCAATGGCATGTTTAGAAGCTGTGCGTGGCCCCTTTCTGCATGCCTATCTGGTTGTGTCTATTATGTGCCACTGCATAATTAAACTGTAAAGCAAGAAGCTTGCTAAAGGGAAGGATATGTTTAAACCAGTGAAGAGTCGGAGACGTTTAGGCCTGTGGGGACAAGCAGTTGGTGTGTGACTTCCCACTCTCAGGAGAGAGTACTTCAAGGGATCCCAAACTAGGGGCAGTACCTTGATTCTTTTCAGATTCTGAAAACACACAGGAACCCCCTGGGATGTGATCCAAAATGGCAGTTTTTTGAGCATCCAGGCATCCAGACCTGGTTACCTCTCCTTAAAAAAATAATATGAAAAACCACCCTGGACTCATACAGACTTGATTAGAAGGATTGCCCAAGGGATTGCCACAATGGCTCATATGTACAGTACATTCTGCCAACTGTTCCTAGTAATGATCATTGCCAGCCCGTTGTTTAGAAAGGAGGGGCTGGAGACAGCTTGTGGATAACCAGCCCCCAGGTCCCCTAAGCTGGAGGTTGTGCTGAAGCTTGTAGGTTTATAACCTTAACAACATTTGTGATTGTTTTTGTTTCTTTACTCTTTAAATCTTTATTATTGCAACAGGACCTAAAAAATAGCAAAGGTCTTATAAAACATAACCTTAAAAGAGAATGCTGGGAATTCACACACACATGCGCTCTTGCGTGTGCATGCACATAGTGGAGCCCAGGATAAGAAGATACAACATGGTGCCACATGATAATTCTATACAAATCTTTGAGGTGATGAAAGCAGTGAGGGAAACACAGTTTTTCTCAGACTTGTGAGACCCAAAATCAGGACTGATAGTCCTTAAAGTAAAGAAGGAAAGATTCAGGTTAAGTAGAGGAAAAACTTTTGCATTGCTAAAGGAGATTAAGTCATGGAATAAGCTGCCTGGCAAGGTCACTGAGTCACTGGCAGAGGCTCAGAGAGAGAAATTAGAAAAATCTGAGCAGTATTAGTGCAGAGGAAGAGCTGGAGAAGACAGGGCGGGCTGACTGACCCTATCACCTATGCCTCTATGTCTATTTCAATTCAAATAGGATTGGAAGTGACATTCAGTTTACCTGTATGCCAGTAAAAGTTGATGCTCCATCTCAGAACATTCTCAGAAACCACTGTTGACCATGCAAACCATTATTTAATGGGTTGGAAAAAGCAAATAGTGCAGATAGGCAGAAAATAGCTAACTTGACATTATTGCCATCATAAACTTGCCAAGCACAAACATTGGGCTTCAGAGCTATTTTTGCATTGTCAAATACAACAGTTTGCTATTTATTCTGATTCCTCCAGAGCAGGTCAGAACATCTCTGTCAGTGGTAATCAATCTAAACAGATGGGGCATTTCGGATTATTTAATGGTCAACAATAAGACTCATATTAAGGCTGTAAAATACTAGAGACTATTTTGTTTAATAGTTTCATCTGGGGGGAAAAGGGATTTGGTGATTTCTTATTTCTGTGTGCTTTTCTATTTATTCAAAAACATGACTTTCATCTATTGCCTTAACTTTGTTGAATAAGTATGTTTAGTGCATTTAGGGGCCTATACTACCCTCCATTATAGCACAATATTCCACTCACATCAGGAGGTGTTCTGAGCTAAGATCAAGGGGAGAAAGGCTCTCAATAATAATAAGAGTGAATAACTGTACAGTAAATCAATTACAACCACTTAGGGTAAATTACTTTGGACCCATATCTGAGGTCCTTAGTTTCTATTTAGTCTTTTCTCATTCAGAATCTTACAGCACATCAAAGTGCCTTAGCCCGCATGAAGTCAGCATGGTACAGAATAATAGGATCAATTCCTTCATCATGGTTTTTAACAGTGCGGAGCAACACTACATAGCAGTTGGGACAGGAAGTGACAAACTCCACAGCTTGGAATTTGAGCAGGCCACAAGATCATGTGACCTTGTTCTTACCAAAGGCGCCATGTGAGTTTTAATGACCACAGTGAGGATGAATGTATATTTGCAATCTCATTGCAACATGCCATCTGTCTCCAGTGCTGTCTTTAGATTCAGTCATTTCCACTGAAATTGGCTGATAAAAAAAGAGAAATGCAAGCTTAGCAAATGTGATTGGGACTTAGGAAATGCTGAGCACTTTTAAAATGTCTACACCTGTCTGTGTGTATCTGTAAAGCTGTATAGATACTGTGATGGAGCAGGGTGGGTTACAGAAGGCCTCTTTGCAGGCCTACCTACTATACCTGCTATACCTGTAACCAATGTCAGGCAATGCCTCAGATGTGAGGAGGGAACAATTTAATGTTATGAACCTTTGTTATGATACAGTCAAATGGTTCTCTGGAAGGAGATTCCCTGGCCAGTAGGAGCAACTAGCAAATGCTAAGGTTACCTGCCTGGACATTGCCCCAAATATCTGGTAAACCTCTAACTATGTGTAAGTAGAATTTTTTTTTTTTCAGGGGGGAGGGAAGGATAGTGAGGATAGTGTTTAGGCTGATTTTTTAAAGCGTCATTCTGAAAATTAAACCCCTTAAAACTGTCTTAAATCAGCCATACAAAATCACTAGTCATTTTTTGAAAGCCTAGGTCTTACGTGTGCATGTGTGTATATATACACACATGTTGAAAATGTAGATAGTTGGGGAAAAGACAAAGAAGGAGAGACAAAAAAAGAGTCAAAAGGAGGTGGTGAGAATCATAATGCTAGGGAAGCTGCCTTTTCCATTTTTGTCATTGGCCAGCTAAAGTCTGAATCGTGACAGAAGGAAGGACAGAGGGGACTAGCACACTTACCTGTGTAATGGCTTTAAGGATTTGAAAAAGCAAAAAATACTGAGTGTTTTGCATTTGACACTAGGGTCAACAAAGAAGCAATACTTTACAAAGGGAGGGAAAGGAATACAAGAAAACACTTTTCTATGTTAGAGCTACACACAGTTAAATGAATAGTTGCAAATTCTTTCCCAAGTAATATCAGAAAACCTCAGTTATTTAGGCTGTATGAGAGAACCTCTGTTATTTAGGCATGTGACAAGTATTAACAAATACTCTTCTAATCAATTAGGCACTTCACTGTAGTAATTGCCAGAAGTGGAAGTCTGATAGTTCACACATTTTCTCTGAAATGGAAGTTTGTAATGAAGATAGCAGGTCCTCACTTCCTGTGTCAGGCTTCATTAGTATGACTTGTGGAAGAGATATTGCTGACTAGCACAAAGTCTATAAAGATAATTTACTTTGCAGTAGTTTGCCTTCTTACACTTCCCCTAGCTGTGTATATGTAAATTCCCAGGTGGCAGTTCACTAAGTTATAAATAATACACATTTTTCCTTCCAGGAAATATTGGAAATAAGAAAGATGGTCTTTTGTGCTCTGAAAAATTCTTTGTCTGAATGATTCCACTGTTTAGTGATACTAGAGAAATAGCTTGTAAGATGCTGCTTGATTTGGTATTCCTGTTTTGATTGCACGGTGTCTGCTCTGAACACCCATCATTAAAATGAAAGAAGAAAAACACTGATGAAAAAAAGGATCAAAAAAATTTCAAAATGGCTTTGTGATAGGGAGGGCTGGCTAGAACAGGGGAAATGTATATGGTATCTATGAAGGTATTTTTGCATAATGCTTTAGCATATGTATAATACCTCATTCCCTGCTTCTATACATAGCAATGAGAAATGACTTGCTTTTTTTCTTTGTAGTCTCTTTAAGCTGGACCCTTTGCCAGTGAGAAAGAGAATAATGGAGTAGCTGAACTTGCAAAATCAGTTGCAGTCATCACCTATATACTTCTGTGCTGCAGAGATTTTCTATTTTCAGCTTTTCACTCCTGTACAAGACACATCCAGGCCTAAAGAGGATTGACTTAGTGTAGACTATCATGACCTCTCTTGGGTACGTTTGTGTATCTTTCCTATTTATGCTGTCTTCGCACAAAAAGAGGCAAAAGGCTGCTTTTGGGTTGCTAGTCTTATTTTTTTACTTACAATCTTGTAACTTTTCCTGCAAAAATTAAACGTTAGTAACAGAGAAGACAACTTCACAAAGATTACCTAGGAAATCTGAAGAGTATGCCTAATGTATTGTACCTAACACATGGTGCTCCCTAAACTAACCACTAAGCTGTTGCCTTCTAGACAAATTCAGAAACAATAAACCTGGAATAAACATACAAGTGATCCAAACACCTTCAGCCTACAGTGCAGTATTCTTTGTTTAAAAAATATTATTTATATATTCAAATGAACAAAACATTGCATAAAATCTGTTTTAATAAGAAAGGGGGTGAGTATTTTATATAGAAAAGAAGAATACATCCTCTGATCTGTATAACTACAGATAAGAATTCACCTGAAACTCAAAGGTAAGAATATACAGTCAGTGAAGCCTAGCTCTGTGGGACAAAGGTGAAGGAACTTTAGGAAAGGCTGCTGCCTATCAGGCCTGTGTGAATAGGGAAGTATTTGATTTGGATTCGGCTGATTTGGAGGATACCGATTCCATTCAGAGATTCAGATCACTGTCCCGCATTGATTCGGCTGAATTGGCTTCTGAAGATTTGGCGCCGATTTGGAGAGATTTGGAGACTCGGCCATAGACTATAATGGGGAATCACTGAAACACCTATAACTTTGTCATTTTTTGGCTGATTTGGATAGAAATTGAGGGGATGGTAGCCCCTTCTGAGGGCATGAAGCCAGCCAAGTTTCAAGAAGATGTATACAGGGATTTCTGGGAAACTGTACCTCAAGCTGCTGACAAGCAAAACTCGTGTCACGTGTGTGTGTGTTAAGGCACAGCAGGATGAAAAGTGCAGGCGTACTAGCCCCTGCTGAGGTCATGGAGCCTGCCAGCTTTCAAAGAAGTAGGTCAAGGGGTTTCTGGGAAACTGCATCTCAGGCTGCTGACAAGCAAAACTTGTGACATGGGTGACACTGTGTGTTAAGGTACACCCTCACTGGCACTGGGGCCTCTACATGACATGGTAGTGTGCCCCAATGAGGCCTCCTCTTCCCCTACAGCCTCATCCTGATACACCACTTTAAATAACAACAGGTAAGCAGTACACTGCAGCACAGTAGCACTAGCATCTCAGGCAGCCAAACTGTCACAGAGCCTTTCTTTCTTTTCCTGCAGGAGCTTCTTTTCCAGCAGCTGCCAGAGAACTCATCCTGCCATCCCCAGCCCTGGGGCTTAGATGTGCCCAGGGCCCTGCCTCCTTCCGGTCAGCTGACCAGGGACAGGTACTAGGGGTGTTGGTCTAAGGACATGGCACTGGCAAACAAGGTCCTTTGGGTTAATCTGATATCTTTTAGTAGACCAACTGAATAGTTAGAGAAATATATCTTAGCAAGCTTTTGGGTTGAAAAACCCTTTGTCAGGCTGAGGAAGCACCTGCAGTTGGTGTGTGCGCTGTTCCTGGATGGAAGGAATAGTAAAGAAGCCAGAGGCTGGAATGCAATGCAGGCAAGAAAGCCAGTCAATGAAAATGGAAATGGAGGCATCAGGGCATGAGGGACAAGCTGGGGTGGGGAGTGGGATGTAGCAGCACAGGTAAAAGTGGAGAGGTACTTGGGGAGTCAGGTGTCTGGCAGGTTGTAGTGTGTCAGAATTCCAATGTCTATATTGAGTCCATGAGTTTCTGTACCTAGGAGGCTGATGAAGTGAAGTTCATAGGCCTGGCTGTGAAAACTGGTTTGTAAATTCCCTTTAAGAATCAGGCCTGAGAGATTGCAGATAAAGTGGTTCTTTACTATTCCTTCCATCCAGGAACAGCACACACACCAACTCCAGGTGCTTCCTTAGCTTGACAAGGGGTTTTTCAACATGAAAGCTGGCATCCCAGGTAGCTAAGCTGAGCTTATCTGAAGCCTCACAATTTCACTGCAACCAGCAAACCTCAGGCCTGTCAAAGATGTGAGAGGTCTGGACTTTCCCCAGGCAGGACTCTGTGCGTGTGTGTGGTAGCTGGAGGTTATGGCACCTCCTACCCACCTTTCACTGGGGGATCCTTGGTCTTGGCATTTCCTGGGGCTCTGCACTGCCAGCAGTCCCACCAGGCCTCCCCAACCCTGGCAGAGTGCACTTTTAGTGGTCATGCCCAAGACCTGGGGCCTCCTCCTTCCCCATAGCTCCAGTCCATACCTCCAAGTTCATCCTGGCACGAAAGCTCAGCAGGAGCATATTTTTCCCCTGCTGGCTAGTGATGCAATGAGTTTTCCCTCCAGCTCTGAGAGCAGGGCATTAACTGGTTTAAAAAAATAAAATGGAAATAGGTGCAGATGGAATGAGGAGGGTGGCACTCACTCCGTCTGCATGTGGAGCTTGGGGAACCCCAGCAATGGTAGGTTCACCTTGAGGAAGACCAGCTGCTCCACCAAACCAGGATCCAAGCAGGTGCGGTGGGGTGTCACTACATTCCCAGCAATACTGAATACTGCCTCACTTGGAACTTTGGTCAGTGGACAGGACAGGTGTTCCCGGGCAACCATGGCTAGATCCTGCCACATCTGGCTACAGCTTGCCCAGTAGGCCAAGGGGTCGCAGTCCAGTGGCTCCATGTCCTCAGTGAGATAGGTAGCCACTGAAGCCTCAGCGCTACCTGTCTGAGGCTGGGGTCTGGTGTGTCTGAACCCCAACGCTGAAGCCATACCCTTTGCACACATTGGCAATGGCTGGCATGGAGGAGACTGGTTGGTGCTGGTGCTGGGAGTGCTGACATGGGAAAGTGGATCCCCCTCTTCCACATCCCCTTGCCTCTGCCCTTCTTCCTCCATGACTCTGTTGACCAGCACTTGTGTCCAGTGATCGAGGGTTTTGGTGCTGCAAGTGCACATGCTTCACCCTCAGATCACACATGGCTGCCAGCATATGAACCATACTGGACCACAATGGATCCAGTCAGCAAGGGATCAAGCCAGTTCCTGATGCCCTCCTTCAGCCACCTCACCAGTGCCTGCATGTCTGGTGACAGAGGCTTGCCCCAGCCAGGAACATTGATCCCCTGGAACTTCTCCATTTGGTTCTCAAGTTCCCTCACTACAAGGATCACCTGGCTAAGGAGGGCATCACCAGCACTGAGGGTCTCAGTGGCCTTGAGGAAGGGCTTGAGGACCACCAAGATCAGGGAGATGGTATCCCACTCAGCTGTGTTAAGGGGACTGCTGATCCCAATCTCCCCGAGCAAGGCCATCTCATGGATGGCCTTCTGTTGCTCCACCAGCCTTTTGAGCATCAGGTATGTGGAATTCTACCGAGTCTCCACATCCTGCATGATTTTGTGCTGCGGGATGCTCAGCTCTGCCTGTTTCTCCCACAGCATCTTGCCCCTCTTGATGCTGCAGTAGAAGTAGCCTGCCACCTTCCTGCATTTTGAAATCATTTGGGTGGTAGTGACGGCGCCATCCCCGGCAGTCCTGTCCCCCTCCAAGGCGCAGCTTGTGTGCCACACAGCAGATGCCAACAAAGTTGACATCATGGACAGCCTTGACCAGGTTGGCCCCTTTGTCAGTGACCATAAATCCATGGGTGAGCTCACCCTGCCCAACAAGCCATCTATGTACAAGGTTCATGGCCACCATGATCTCCCTTGCCATGTGGGACTCATCCATCCCCTCAGCTTGAAGGAGAGCCCACCAACAGCCTGACTGATCACACCAGTGCCCTGTGAGGGAGAGAGAGGTGTGATCTCTACCTTGGCTGCTCCAGATATCGGAGGTGAAGTGCAAGGCTACCTGTGGCCCTGCCTTGCACAGCTCCTCCCTCAAGTACTGTCTGCATACCTCATGCAGGGAGGGCACCACTGTCCTGCTAAAAGTGGTGCATGCGGGCACTTGGTAGGATAGGACCATGAGTGCCATGAGTCACCTGAACCCTAACCGCTCAACTAAGGAGAAGGGCTGGCCATCCAGAGCAAGCATCTCCCCAGTGCTCTGGGTGATCTCACTTGCCCTTCCAACATGCCCCACTTTGTCTGTGGCTTTCCCCCACTGTGCCAGGGTGTCCTGCCTCTGCTTTGGGGGACCAGGGGCTTTGGAGCAAGTGGGGGACTTCCCTTTTGGCATGTTCCCACTGGTGCCATGCTGCGGAAAAAGAAGGGCAAGGGGCTTCTGCCTCCTGAGATGCAGCAGCATCGCTGTGGTGGTGAAGTGTTTCACCTCCTTGCTTTGGCTGGTCTGCCTTTGGCAGTGCCGGCAGATAGCATACTTGGCATCATCTGCTACCTCAAAATGATCCCACACTACACTACTCCCCTGCTTCTGGGTTGAGGGTGGGGATCCTGCTTTATCCCCCTCCTCAGCAGGCAGAGGCACAACAACAGGAAGCACTGACTCAGCTGAGTCACTTGCCTCCACAACCTCCTCTGAGGTGCCTTCCTGATAAAGAGAGCTGGCTCTAGGGGAACTTTGAGGGGTGTGGGGCACAAACTCTGATTCCCCCTCAGTCCCCAGAGTTTCTTTAGCTAGGGCACTCAAGTCCCCAGGTTCCAGATCCAGCTCCTCTTCTGGCAGTGGGAGGCTCATGCTGGGAGATGAAATTGGGGTGGAGACTGTCATTCTGCTGCTGGTGCCTATTTCTGGAGTTAGGGGAGATGATGCAGGTTCAGGGACAGGTACTGCTCCCACTCCTTGCTCCCACTGGCAGTAGAAGATGCATGGCTGCCAGGAAAGAGGATGTGTCTGTGTTTGGTGGGGGGAGGATCTGCAGCTCTAGCTCTCCCCCTGCTCACTCTAGCCCCTCTCCCTCCCCTGCCAGAAGACCTGGCACCTGCCTTTCCAGCACACTTCATATTAATCTTTCCTGTGCTGGAAAATGTGTCTGTGTGTGTGTGTAACTAACTAATAATATATGTCTTCTTCTTCTTCTTCTCTGATGTATGACTGTGTCTGAATTCTTCTTCTGTGTTGTGTTTACTGTTGTGTGCATACCTAAAATAGTATCTCTTCTTCTTCGACTGTGACTCTCTGACTTCTGTGTTGTGTTAATCTGAATCTCTATCTGACTTCTGTGTTGTCTGTAGTCTGATTGTAACTACAGCTAATAATAATAACTATATATAATCTGATCTCTTCTTCTATGACTCTGACTTCTGCTATGTTAATCTGAATCTCTGACTTCTTCTGTGTAGTGTTTATTGTTGTGTGTGTAACTAAAATAATCTCTTCTTCTTCTTCTTCTATGATTCTGACTTCTGTGTTGTGTTAATCTGAATCTCTATCTGACTTCTTCTGTGTTGTCTGTAGTCTAATTGTAACTATAACTACTACTACTATTAATCTTCTCTGAATCGAATCACGAATTGAAGCTTCGCACACCCCTAATGACTATAACTGCTATCTATGCCTGCACAATTTACCTCTGGGCATAATTATATTGTATCTACTATTAGGTAGGTAGTGTTCCATTTCCTGCAGACACCAGCAGGTAATTGGACATCCCTGTGCTTATTTGCATTGCTGTTTGTTTAACCTGCAATTTTATACTTGCAGTGGACAGCACATCTTTAGTTTTCCAACTCAGTGAGTACATCTACACATGCCCCTGACTGCACAGTTGTCCCAGTGGTGCATAGGTCTTTTCTGACCCTACTGCTCAGTAGCAATGGATTACTGTGCAGCAGTGTTAGCATCACGGTTTGTAACCACCAATGCTATGTCACTGTAGTGCTGAGCTACGTCTCTGTAGATTGTCGCTATGGTGATGTAGCATCTCATGTAGACACACCCAGTCAGAGGCTATTTAAAAACATTTGGCCCATGATGCCTAGCTAACTAGGTCTAAGCTTATCTAACATTTTCCCTCACATTCCTGGCCCTTGAACTTCATATTAACTCCTCCCCTTCTTGTCAAAATAAAGTGCTGTTGGTCTGGAAACCACTGGATTACTGTCATTTTCTCATGCTTTGCTTGTCTTTTCTCTCTCCTCCTTCTGAACCTCCCCCACCTCACCTCAAATTTTCCTGTGACAAATGATTTTTCAACCAGTGCTTCCCAACCCTGGAAGCAGGCTCTAGATAAGGGAAGAAGGGGGACCCAGGAAATTATAGGCCAGTTAGTCTTACCTCGATACTGGGTAAGCTTTTTGAGAGTATTATCCTGGCGCATGTCCACGAGGGGCCAGCAGGAGAGGTTATGCTGAGGGGCAACCAACATGGGTTCATTAAAGGCAGGTCCTGTCAGACCAACCTGGTGGCCTTCTATGACCAGGTCACAAAATCTTTAGATGCAGGGGTAGCAGTGGATGTAGTCTTTCTGGACTTCAGGAAGGCCTTTGACACTGTCTCTCACCCCATTCTCATTAAAAAACTAGGGAACTGTGGCGTCGACACCTACACAGTCAAATGGGTCACTAACTGGCTGGAGAGCCACACCCAGAGAGTGGTGGTGGATGGGTCATTTTTGACCTGGAGGGATGTGGGCAGTGGGGTCCCGCAGGGCTCGGTCCTTGGACCCGCACTGTTCAACATCTTCATCAGTGACTTGGACGAGGGGGTAAAAAGCACCCTATTCAAATTTGCTGATGACACTAAGATGTGGGGGGATGTGGGCATGCTAGAAGGGAGGAATAGGCTGCAATTGGAACTAGACAGGTTACAGGGGTGGGCAGATGAGAACAGGATGGGTTTCAACACTGACAAGTGCAAGGTGCTGCACCTGGG
>NW_005842022.1:269777-285177 GCF_000455745.1 Alligator sinensis | reverse complement strand
AGATGCATCTCGAGCAGGTCCAAGGAGTTGATCCTCCCCCTCTATGTGACACTGGTCAGGCCGCAGTTGGAGTACTGCATCCAGTTCTGGGTGCCGCACTTCAGGAGAGATGTGGACAGCATTGAGAGGGTCCAGAGGAGGGCCACTCGCATGATCGGGGGCAGCAGGGCAGGTCCTACGAGGAGAGGCTACGGGACCTGAACCTGTTCAGCCTTCACAAGAGAAGGCTGAAGGGGGATTTAGTAGCCATTTACAAACTAGTCAGAGGGGACCAGCAGGCATTGGGGGAGTCCCTGTTCCCCTGAGCACTACCAGCAGTGACTAGAAATAACGGTCACAAGCTGGCAGAGGGTAGATTCAGACTAGACATCAGGAGGCGCTACTTCACTGTCAGGGCAGCTAGGATCTAGAATCAACTCCCAAGTGAAGTGGTGCTGGCTCCTACCCTGGGGGTCTTTAAGAGGAGGTTAGACGAACACCTCGCTGGGGTCGTTTGACCCCAGTACTTTTTCCTGCCATGGTAGGGGGTCGGACTTGATGATCTGCTCAGGTCCCATCCGACCCTACCAACTATGAAACTATAAGAAGCTTCCTGTCTTATAGCATACAGATATCTTGTATATTTGAACTAAGGCCCCCTTGCCTAGCACTTGCATCTGCTACTCTTCCAGCCTGAGGTGGATTGGTATACAACAAGTATAGTAACTAAACATATACTGCCTATTTGAAAGATTACATTGCTTTTGGCATATCCATATTTTGTTGGGCATATTACTACTTCTGTTTTATGATATCACAGTTACTTGTATTCTGACAGCAGTACAGAAATACCTATAAAATACAACATGATTTAAGCTGTTTGTGACTGCTGTGCTTGGGGAACTCTGTACAAAATGTTGATTTTTATCTCAGTCCAATATGTACTGTTTGTACAAATCTCTGGCAGCAAAAAGAGGGCTCCTCCCCGCTCCTTCTCCCCTGGTCACAATGATCTAAAAAAGCTATTAATGAACTCGAACATATAGGAAACAACCATACCAAGAAGTGTCTGGTGTCATATTTGATTTAGATCTTTAAGTTGCAGTGAGAGGAAACAGCAGAGGAGACACAGTACAACTTAACTTGGAAACTCCAGCCAGAAGAATAATTAAGTGTTGTGTGAGAATCTGTCAGTGAACATGACAAGCAATGCACATATCTCAGGAATCCAGGGCTGTGTGCTCAGTTAGGAGAACCATATCATTATGTGGACTAGAGATGGACTCACACTAAAGTATTCAGATGTGGATCTAACTTATGAAGTGATTCAATTTCAGAGTTATTCTGATTTGGATTGGAGGCAGGGGACATTATAAAGATGGAACTACATTTTGAACACTCCACAATGCTTCAAGGTGTTCAGGTTCAGGTTTCAGTTCAGACCCATCTTTATCCTGAAAACTCAAAGCTTCTCAGAACTACATGAAATAGAAAAAGGCAGTGGTAATGGGTACCTATCTGGCGCCTCATTATGTCTTTGAACATTTCCCCTGACTTCTGTTAGCTTCAAAAAGAAATAGGGAGAGGGCTTGTTTTAGTTCAAATTTTGGATGAAGGATCAGGTAACACCAATTCCTATTTTAGCTGGACAGTGTCATTAAACCCAACACTTGAAACTGTTCAGAAAACAACTAAAATCAGCGCATTCTCATAATTCTGCATATGCATGCCTCCTTCAACTCTAGAATAGATATAGCATAAGTTTTTCAAAAAATCTTTATGCTGGAGTCAGTAGAATTCACAACTGTGTTTCTCAGACTGTGCTTGTAGCCTCCATCCTTCCAGTTTTATGGGTCACAGATAATCTGTGTATCAAGGTGATCTTGGACCAGCATACGAGAAATGTGGCATTAAGGAGTCACTATATAGAGAAAAGAGGACAACAGATTGTTTTAATGTCATGCTACATGCCTGACAGTACTTTGCAGTGTACACACTGCAAGCAGACAGACATCCTGCCCCTGGATTTCAGCAAGGCTTTTGGAAAAATATCACATAAGAGGCTACTGAGCAAGGTGAAAAGGGTAGGTAGACAGTGATAAAGCGTGGGTTGAAAATGACCTGGCAGAAAAAAATAAGGAGTTATAATAACTGATTGCATATCCTGATGAGAAGAAGAGTGAAAGCTGAAGTCTTCCTGGGCTTAGTGCTGAAACCAATTCTATCTGACACAAGTGACTTTTCAAAAGGCAAGTAACTTGTATAGCATCCAGGTATGCAGATGAAGCTAGCAAGAGTACTTTATGCAGGTAAAAGATGTGAAATTGCAAGAAGATTTGCACTACCTGGAGAAACGGTGGGAAGTCTGGAACTTGATCTGAAATCCAACAAGACAGATACTGATGGCATTGCAGGAAATGGCAAACCTATATAAATAAGCACATTAAGTAGGTTTTTCCAGAGGAGACTAAGTCTGGGAACTGTAGTGTGCAATTCCATAAAGATGCACAGCTGTAGAAAGAAAACCTAACTTGGTGTTAGGCTATATAAATAAGAGAACAGATTATAAATCAAAGGAAATTATGGTACATTTATCTGCGGCCCAAGGCAAGTCACCCTTAGAGTGTCATATTCGATATTAGTAACATAGACTAAATAGCAGGCTTCTAGTGAAAGTATTGCAGTAAATATAGACGGAAGCAAAATACTAGTCTGGGTCATTGAAAAGCTGTTTCATGAGGAAAAACTCTATTGGCTAATGTATCCATGCTGCAGCTCCATATATTTTCATTATAGTTACATGAGAATGGATTTGATTTCATGAATTAAATGTGTGTTCGGCCCTGAAAATATATGGCCCAGGAGAGAGGGATTTATTACTTTGTTCAGGTGTGTAAGAGTGGAGAGATTATGTAAGGTTTATAGATTTCATAGATTTTGTAGATGTTAGGGGCTAGAAGGGACCTCGTGAGATTGAGTCCAGCCTCCTTGCCAGAGGCAGGAAGTCTGCAGGGATCAAATGATCCCAGCAAGATAAACATCGAAATGCCTTTTGAATGAGTCCAGAGTAGGTGCTTGCACCACCTCTTGGGGGAGTCTGTTCCAGACCTTGGACACTCAGACTGTAAAGAAATTTTTCCTTAGATTGAGTCTGAATCAGTCTTCTAGAGGTCTGTGGCTGTTAGACCTTGTTATCCCTTGGTGGAGCACTGGTGAATAACTGTTCTCCCAGCTCCTGATGTGCCCCTCTTATGTACTTATAGGCAGCCACCAAATCCCCCCTGAGCCTTCTCTTCTCCAGGCTAAAGAGTCCCATGTCCCTCAGCCTCTCCTTGCTTTCTTGGCCTTGGATCATATGAGTGGCTCTCATCCAGACTCTCTCGAGCTTATCCACATCCCTCCCGAAGTGGGGGGCCCAAAACTGGATGCAATACTCTAGCTGCGGCCTCACTAAGGCTGAGTAAGGTGGGAGGATGACATCCCTGGTTTTGTTCAAGGTGCATCAGTGGATGCATGTCAGAGTTTGGTTTGCTTTGCCGGCCACAGCATTGCATCGGTGGCTCATGTTCATCTTGTGGTCAATCAAGACCCCCAAGTCTCTTTCAGCCACAGTGCTAGCAAGCGTAGAATCACTGAGCCTATAAATATAATGTTGTTTTTTTCTCCCAAGCTGTAGTACCCTGCACATCTCTACATTGAATGACATCAAGTTTTGATC
This sequence comes from Alligator sinensis, assembly GCF_000455745.1. Classification (NCBI taxonomy): domain Eukaryota; kingdom Metazoa; phylum Chordata; order Crocodylia; family Alligatoridae; genus Alligator; species Alligator sinensis. Next base: position 281,480 of record NW_005842022.1, on the reverse strand, counting down.
CACCCGCTTTGCAAGTGTGTCCAGGTTGGCCAGTATCCCAAGCCTGTCCTCCAGTGTGACTGCCTTCCCCCATAGTTTAGTTGTCATGCACAAACTTTGCCAGTCCACATCTGATGCCTGAATCCAGATCATTAATGAAAATATTGAAGAGTACCGCCCCAAGCACTGAGTCCTGGGGGACTCCCCTGGTAACCTTGCACCACATTGACTTGTTCCCATCAGCTAGTACCCTTTGGATCCGACCCCAGAGCCAGTTACCCAGCCATCGGACCGTGAGGCGGTCGAGGCCACAGTTCCCTAGCTTTGTCATGAGGACATCATAGGAGACCAAGTTAAAGGCCTTCTTGAAATCCAGATAAATAACATCACCCTTGTCTCCCATGTCCAGGTAATGCGTCACCTGGTCATAGAAGGAGATGAGGTTGCTTAGGCAAGACCTTCCAGTAATACTGGAATTCCAGCAAGACCTTCCATGTTGTCTAGCATTCAGTAAGTTGCCTTCTTGATAACTTTCTCTAAGATCTTACCAGGGATAGACATCAGACTTATAGGTCTATAATTCCCTGGATATTCCTTCTCCCTTTCTTGAATATTGGGACCATGTTGGCTCTTTCCCGGTCTTCTGGTACATAACGCAAGCACCACAAGCTTTCAGATATCTTGGCCATAGGGCATGCTATGATGTCCACCAACTCTTTTAAGACTGTCAGGTGCAATCCACCCGGGCCCGCAGATTTATGGATGTCGAGCCTCTTGAGGTGTTCTGTCACTTGATCTACATCAATTGTGGGCTCATCTCCCGAGCCCTGGATGCTTTGTGTCCTGTCTGATAGTGTAGCCCCCGTGAGGGGTGGAAAACTCATGCAAAGTAATCGTTTAAGAGACTGGCCTTTTCTTGGGTGTCAAACATCAGCTGCCCCATTTGATCTTGCAGGGGGCCAATGTTGCTTTTATTCTTCCTCCAACATCCCACATATTTGAAGAATTACTTTTTGTTATCCTTGATTCTGGAGGCTAGCCTGAGTTCAGTTGCTGCCTTTGCTTTTCTGGACTGCTCCCTACAGGTATGGGTGAGTGCTGAGTAGTCCTGCTTGGTGATGATTCCAGTTTTCCATCTGGTGTAGGCTTCTCTTTTTTGTTTCAGAAGATCCAGAAGTTCCCTGTTGAGCCAAGGGGGCTTCCCTGCCCTCTGACTGCATTTCCTGCAGCATGGGATGGACTTCCCTTGTGCTTTGAGGATTGAGTTCTTTAGGAACAACCATTCCTCAAGGACTCCCCTTCCTGGGGGGCCATGGTCCTTTAGTGCCTGACTGACCAGTCTCCTGAGTTTGTGGAAGTCAGACTTACCAAACTTGAGGATTTCTCTTTTGCTGAGGCATTTGCCCACTTTGTGTGGGAAAGGATCAGGTTTCTTTGTTGCAAGAAGGGGATACAGACCCATAGTCATGACTAGAATTAGAAATATGAAACAACTCTCTATTTCAATTCTCATATAACACCAATATGTGAAGTTAAGAGAATGGCTGGTAGAAATAAATGTCAGGCAAGACTGTATTATCTGTTAATATCATTGAGTGTATGTACTGAAATGACAGAAGGGACTGTGGTGGCAGAACGGTTTCACCTCTCACTAGGGTCTGAGACAGAAGTTTCATAAACCGATTTGACCTAAATCAGTTAAGACTGATACTACATTTAACCAGGTTTATCTTAAACCAGTTTCAGCCATTCTGAAACTGGCTTATGTGCAGTGAACTTCCATTCTGTTACAGGTTTGAACCAGTTTCTGATCACTTAAACTGGTTTATGTGTGGCTTTTGTCCATAGCCTAGATGGCTCCAGAGTCATAAGATCAAGCTTTGCTCTGGATTTGTGCTGAAGGCCAGCTAACCCAGCTCTATGGTCATTCAGACTGGTGAGTGGCTGTGAAACTAGCCAAGTTGTTCCCTTGTATGCCATTGGCACATAGATCCCACATACCTACTATACCCATGCTAAACTTGGGTGTACCTTTGATATTTTAAGCTCAGAGAGAGATTAGACCAATGGTTCTTTCCATATCAAGACCCTGGTGGTTGTAACCAGCAAAGTCAGGTAAAGAGGTCAGCAGTTAAACACTGTGAAGCAAAATACAAGATTAGCTGAGTATAGTCTAATCCGACATCTATTAAATTCAGTGGGACTCTTACCTACGATGGTTACACCTTTGCCCTGAATTTCAGCCCTATATACTAAGAAACAATCTGGGTAGTAAACTGTAATGTGATGTCTTTATAAGGGAACTAACTGGATCTTATCCATAGACTTTTTTATATTACAGATTAGTGTAAAGAATATATTGCCTGAATGAAGAAGAAAATAGTTCATGAGCCTTCTAGGGATAAGTGAATCTCATAACTCTCCTTTCATGAGCACACACTGTTTTCTTTCTTGACAAGGAATAATCATTCATTGGTTTTTGTGTGGTTTTGCTTGTGGCTGAGCGGGTGGGCTGTGATGAGTGGTATGTGAGTTGACATCTGATGGATCTATGATACACCTTTTATAATATGGACTAAATGAGAGAGAAGGAGAGAAAAACAAGGTTCAGGAGTTAAACCGTGGGCCTGGGCATAAACTACTCCTGAATTCTAACCATTTCTCTACTACCAATTCGCTATATGACTTTCAATGAGTCACTTGACCCCTGCCTCAGTTCCCCAGCTGTGAGAAAGGTGAAAAAACTCACGTTGTGAGGAGGGTTATTGGGTGTAGCTGTGTTGATCTAAGGATATAGGCAAGCAAGGTGCTTTGGGTAGATGTGATATCTTTTATTAGACCAACTAAATAGTTGGGAAAAAGTTCTTTGCAAGCTTTTGGGCATAAACACCCTTCTTCAGGCAAAGGGAGAGAATTAATGTGGTAAGGATTAATCAGCAAATATTTATCAGATACTTCAAGGCTGAGAAATGTGAAATATGTTGAATACAATGACATTATTAGTTTACAACTAGAACAAACAAGGCTACTTCACCAACAAGATGGTATAACTTTTGTAGATGCAAATATACAACACTGAAACAGTGTTGCCTGCCTTTTCCACAAATTGTCCAGGATGAACCAGAGGGTGGAACACCAGACAAGTTCCTTAGCTATTATACGAAATTCAGTCTGTTGTACATGCTAATGTTACAATGTAAAGCAGATATACTTTAATTAGGCTGAAGGATAATTCATTCTGACTGAAAAGATTATATTACTTGCCACTTCAATTTATATAAACCTATTGAGTATACATCATTAACAATGCAGGGGCTGACACACTGCAATATATTTTTTTCTCAGTGAGTTTTAAGCCAACTTTGACATTTTATTTTGCTTAATGAAATCATTGTGATGTTATTTGATTTTTTAGGTTAAAATTTGGCTTGGCAATTTTTTTAAACTTCATCTCAAAAGGCAAATTCTGTTCTAAACCTGCACATAGATCCTAGAATAAATGCCTTCAGTGCTTGGATCCTATTGTCTGATAGCTCTAAGTGTTTTGAAGTATAACAGATGGCTCATTTTACAAATGATTGATGAATAGTACCTCCACAGACGGATACAAAATGGATTGTTGGAAATGTAATTGTACATAATAAAAGAGTCTACTGTTGGGAGAAACTTGCACCATAGCCACCAATAATGGATGTGTTTTTCAATTATATTGTGTCAAATTTTCAAAGTTAAAAGTATTAAAAAAAAGCCATACAAAAAGCCTCAGCTTCTGGTGAGTTAGGCAGTGTAGAGTAGGACACAACACATCTGCATTCAGTAGCATAACTAGAGTTTGGCAAGTGGTACCAGCTCACCATGGCTAATCTGGTATTTTGCTTCATAGTACTTGACTTCTGACCTTTTAACCTGGATTGCTTTGATGGTTACAAGCACGACAAGCTCAATGTAGAAAGAACCATTGACCCAATCTCTTCCTGATCTTCTGGCAGAGGAGAAAAAACATCAAATAGCAAAAACTGTGCACAAATTTAGCATGAGCAAAGTATGTGATTTCTGTAGCCAATGGCACACAAGGGGGCAGTGTGGCTAGCTTCAGAGCCAGTTACCTGTAAAAAGTAGGGTGCAAGATTGGCAGTCACCACCACTAATGGCCCAGTTGCAGCTGCTGCCACCAGCAGTCCAGCCACTGCCACTGCCCCTGCCCCTGCCCAGGGTGAAAAAGAGCTGCTTATTATGCCAGTATTTGAGTCCCACTCTTGGCTGTGACACAAACTTCCTATGTGACCTTAGGCAAATTGTTAAATCTTTACACAGCAGATCTGAGTTAAATTCCATTGTAGATATCCTGTCTGGCCACAGGCAAGTTAGTTCACCTTTCTACGTCTCAGCTGACTATCTGTAAAATGGAAAAAACAGTATTTCCTTTATCCCGACATTTGGGTCTTTCATGTATGATAGACTACATTGGGGGTGGAAGGGATGTGGACTTTCTCTTACTACATATATATGCAGTAGTTAGTACAGTGGGATTCCAAGCTTAGCTGGGGTCTTTATGCAGTACTGTAATGCATAATTAGGCAGTCCTCAGCCTTACGACACAATTGGTTCCTGAAAACCACGTCTTAAGTCAAAACATTGTAACTCAGAACTGATTTTCCCATAGGAAACAATGTTATAAATCAGGGATTGGTTCCTGAACCAAGGCCTGATACCCTATTTTCACCAAAATAACTCAGAATTTTGTACTCAGTCAATTATAGATGAGTAATATAGCTACATTAATGTATTTATATTGTAAATAGCAATTGTATTGATTTGGAAGGACTCCTTTGAGGAGACTTTGCTGGACATTTTGAAGGGTTCTTGGTGGGACTTTTTGAAGGGTTCTTGGCTGGAGTCTTCTCAGGAGTGGTGGCTGCAGGTTTTTCTGGAGTCTTGTCTGCTTTCTTAAAGTCAGTGTCCAAGGAAGTTTGGACAGATGTTCTCCAGGGAGTTGGGTGACACAGCAAACTTGTTTGCTGGCACGGCTTGGCATCAGATCAAGTGTTGTAAAGTCAAAACTGACATCAGAAAGTTGAAACAGGATGTCAATTTATAAATGTTGTAAATGCGAAATGTAACTTGAAATGTTGTAGGTCAAGGACTGTCTGTACACAAGAAGCAATGTGATATGAGCAATGGTTTTGTAAGAATGACCTTCCATGGGTCACGAGGGTGGTGTGCAGCAGAGCTCCGACTACTAGGTTGTTAGGATGGTAAACCCTTGCATTTTCTCACCCTTTTTTCCTGATGATTTATGGTAAGCCCTTGCTTTGGTCTTGCAGCTGATGCATTGTTTACTTATGCTTGCATTTTCCCGCCCTTTTTTCCTGCTCCTTTTCCCCTGCTGTTTGCAATCTGCTCTTTCTCCTGCTCTTTTCCCTTGCTGATTTGTGCTGAGCCTGAACACTGAAACGTCTTGGTCTTGCAGCTGATACATACATTGCCTATGCCCAAGTTGGAGATTTAACCAGGCATAAGACTTAAGATGCTAAAGTTAGCAGAAGTGTAATGTTTGTTTTACATGTTTGTTTACTTAGAGGCTTTGAACAGTTAATCATTTGTCTAATCATTTGACTGTTTGTTTAGTTGTAGAATAGAGGAACTTAAACCAGACAGGGGAGGAAACCAATGGTATATTAAGAGGGAAAATGCAAAAAGTAGGCTTTTAAGATGAGTAACCGCAAGTGACCGAAGGTAGTAGTGGTGACGACCTGATGCAGGCAGAGTGGAAAGTTTCATGGTAATGGACTAATGCATAGCCAATTCCATGTAAATGCAGGGGCAGAGCCTTGGGTGTAACAGGGGGAAACTGGGAATGGTTTAATGCTAATGAGTGTGGACTGGAAAGTATAAATGTATGAATGCACTGATGTTCTGGGCCACACCTCAGTCTGGTGGGGACCCGCCTGAACTTGCCTCCGCTTCAATAAAGCTGTTGAATGCAGTGTGCACTCGTGTTTGCCCCAGGAGTGGTCGTGCTCGTGATCCCATGGGCAATTGGTTTGTCAGTTCCCCTAGTCTTTGGGCCTCATGTGGGGTTGAGGTTTAACACAGGTAATACAGGGCATTCCCACTGAAGGGTCTCACAATCTACCATGATGTAGTTGTTTTATGCACCTTGTTGCCAGCGCAACTAAGAATTGAAATTAAACTCCTCTTTACATTCCTAGCTTAGGAGAGGACTTGAGATTTCAAACATTTGTCTGTAAAAGGCATTTTACCCAACCAATTATTTTCTGCTTCAGTGATACAGAATGAAATGTATTCCTATGCTGGAGGCATGCAGACCACATTGCCTCTGCACCCCTTAGTTGAATATGCTTTCTGATTATTGTTCCTCTTCGTTTTTATTCTTTTTCAGTATTATAGTATTTTTCCCATGTGTTCAACACATTATCTGAATACATCTTTTTCTACACATTATAGCCTTAAAATTGCACAATAAGTTTGTTTCTAAGCATAATATTGCCAATGTTGTCTCCATTTTTTATTTGTTTTCTGTCAGTGAACTACAGTAAATCGTGACTATAATGATTCGGTTTTTTGCAAAGTACTTTGAAGGGGGTTTCTAAATTAGTGATTTGATTTTTTTGTATTGATGTTTATTGGGCACAAGTGATGTCTTATCGCTTATAATATGGCTTTGGGAAGACAAAACACCCCTCTTCCCTTCCCCCCGCTCCCTCCCTTCAAGCTATTTGACTACAGCAGACTCAGTTTAAGGATTGTTAAAGCCCATTCATGAAAAATACTGCCATGAGCCTTCATCTGTGCTACAATTTGCCTATAAACACTTTTGAATGGTCAAATCATTTAAGCCAGGACCCCAGCACACCCCCTTTTTTCTCTGTGCCCTCCTTCTGCCACAGCTGACTTGATTCTTTCTGTGGAATTCCCTAATATGCTCTAAGTCTCTTCTTTTCCCCTCCTTAAACCTTATCTCAGGTCTTCCTTTCAGGATTAAGACTTGTCCACATTACTGGGCTGCTGTCCCTGTGGCATAGCTATGGCAGGAAATCTCCCTCATGGAGATGTCGCAGATAGCAATGTAAGGTTTTTTCTGCCAGTGTAGTTATACCAACTGACAGGCGCTCCACAGCAGAAAATGTCTGCAGAGCTGCCTCTGAGTCAGGGCAAGGGGTGGGGCACAGTGCTGATAGCATAACATTTTAAAGCCATGATCTTTTCATACTCCTAGCTGATATACCTATGTTAGCAAACCTCTGTTGTATAGACTAAGACTTAGCCACCATGTTTTCAGAAAGTCCATTTGCAGACGTTCCCTGGTAGGTTTGTGAATTCAAATTTTGGCTTCTGTTTGGCATGCAACTCAGAGCAAATACATGTTGAATTCACCGTAGGTCCTGATGTACCTTGCAACAAGACCTTCAGAGGCCTGGGGGAAACACCGAATTGCATAGGAAGGGAAGAGGAGGCTAGTATAAGGGTTGAAAAAGGTAAGACTGTCACACTTGATATATATATAGGAAGGAAACCCCTAAAGATTTGGACTGCCTTTTGAAGTTAAGCTGGCTGTGGCTGCTGAACAGGATATCCATGGCCAGCTATAGGGTCCTCTCCCATCAGCTTGTTAGGCAAGAGATACTTCCTTCCATTTTTACAGAAATCTCCCACATCAGACCCTGCAATTAGAATCCCTAAAATTAAGCATCAATTATTGCTGGTTTGGAGTATTTCCCACTAATACACACTCTGCAGCTGCTCTCTGGAATTTGAAGGGCTCTGTAACCCTGTGTACTCCAAGAGTACATCTACACGAGGTGGCATAGAGCTCCGTTTTGCAGCTCCACAAATCAAGCCTGGAAACAAGGTGGTAAGGAAGCCCTACGGGTGACCCAACATGGTATATTTGAGTACACTGAAAACCTAGGTCTTGAGCAGTAACCTAGGAGTATTAGTCAAGCATCCCCACTACCTCATGTCAGGGGTTGGCACATATGGTGGAGGAACAAAAGCAGGAGGAATGCTGCTGTCATGTAGATATGTTGCAGGGTGGTACTTTGTAGGCAAGGAAGAGGAAGGTAGCTTTGTAAATGAATTTATCCAGCTCCTATGAACTGCATTTAACCTGATCAGGAATTGCCTAGTGTTGACAAGGACGTGTGAGCCTGTTGCTTTGGAGGCACCCTCTCTACAGAAAGGCAGAGAAAGCTATCTCAGTGTGAGCAGCCACATGGTTCCATAGAACAGTACAATGAAGAGCTCCTTCATTAGCTGCTCCTTCATTTGCTACAAGACTGGTTAAGGGGAGTGGGTACAGTCAGTATGATTTGGAACTGATTTGGCTGATTTTGGAATGCAAAATATATTAATAAAAAAAATGCCATTTTTTGTACAGTAGAACCCCCTTCCCTTGGGCACCCCAGCTGGTGATGCATAGAGTGGATCCCCTGTGGGGACTGCTCTGCACCCTGCAGGACATAGGAGCTTTCTGATATTCATCAGGTTCTGTTCTGCAGTCTGCCACAGCAGCCAGTATAAGCAAAAACAACCCCATTCTCACCTGCTCAGGATACTGCTATTATTTCTGAATGCTGATTACTCAGGCAGCCAGTGAGGCAGAGCCATGTCAGCCACAGAGGCTGTGGCTCTCCAAGATCACACTGATGTGGAAATGACACCAAATCAGGCAGACAGGCAGTTTACGGTTCAAATGGCCGAAAGTGCAAGGATGCTGGAGAACAAAATCCCAGGCAAGAAGGCAGGGGCTAAAAGTAGCCTAAAGGATGCATTTAACAGAAATATGTTTAGAGGCTCCTTGTTCATCATGCATGTCACAGCAGTGGCTGGAGGTAAAGTTCTCCATGGATCAAAGAGGGTCAGACATCTGCTAAAGTACCCGGCCACTAGACTAACTCATAGGTGCCACAGGCAAATGCCTACAGCCCTGGACACCAGGCCCCATGCTACCTTCAGGCCTGTGCTAACTAGGGACAATAAGGATTTTGATAAAGCCTATTAAAACCAAAAGAAAGTCTAGCAATAGCATAGGCCCATTACTAGATGGAGATGGTAAAAATAATGATACAGATGGAGAAGTGTTCAACAAATATATCTGCTCTGTATTTATAGAGAAATTGGATTGTATGCCTGTATTGCATGGGGGAAAAGTAACTTTGAAGACATCTATAACAAAGGAGGTTTTGATTTAAAAATCTCTATTGTTAAGTATCCTTAAATTGGCATATCTGGTTAGTTTTCATACACAAGTTCATAAAGAGTTAGCCAGAGTATTCTCTCGGCCTTTTATGTTCATTTTTATAAATCTTGGAATTCTAAGGAAATTCCTGAAGACTTTTAGTGTTAAATAATGTGCCAGTATTTAAAAAGGGCAAGTGAGCTGATTTATGCAGGCTAAGGCTTGCCTATCTGATATCTGTCTTGGGAAAAACAATAGAAAAAACAATTCAGAATTTAACTAATAAATTAAAAAAGAAAAGAAAAAGAAAACCCTGAAAAGCTTGAATGCCTGACACCATGGGCTTCTAAAAAATTGGTCTTGTCAAACAATTGCTGATGATTGAGGCAAGTACTTACAGGTTTGGGTGGTAAAGGTAACCTCTGAAGATTAATGTAGCTCTTGTCAACATTAATGTTCTTCTGGCAGAGCACGTTGGATAGCAGCGTGAATGCAGCTCTAAAGGCAGAAAATGTTTCTACTGCCAAAACTTTCTCACTCAGAGGAGCTGGTGCAGCTTTGGCTACCACTGTTAAAGTAGGAGCAGCCTCCAAAAGGTGCACATAGCTTTAGAACTGTAAGATACTTGATTTTGTATGACAAGACATCTGATTTTAAAAAATCTTCACGATATAGAATTAAAATTAGCACTACACTAGTAACAAAGTAATTCTGAAAAAAGATAAAAAACTGGCTAACTGGCAGGCCACAAAATATTTGTTAATCAGGAATTGGTTGTATAGCAGTATTCTGTATGAATTGGTAGCAGCCTAATGTCCAACTCTTTCATAAATGATCTGGAGGTAAATATAAAATTACTGCTGATTGGGGTTGAGTAGTTGTGGATAATGCAAAGACTGGTGAATAAGGATGAAGACAGTGCAACTAGACAGCGTGATCTAGTGAACTTAGTAAGTTGAGTCTTTTCAAACTTAACTACAAAATTACAAGTACAAAATTACACATCTAGGGAAAAGGGATGCAGGCTGTAACTGCCAACTTGGAGACTTGTACAGCAATAACCCAAACAATCTTGGGTGAAGTGTGGGGGCAATCACAGTTGACAAATAACTCCACACAAGCTCACAAAATGATGCTGTGGCAAAAAAAGGCTAATGTAATTTTCGATGGACAAGGATATTTCAGAAACTAATGGTAATGTTAACCGTTTTGCGTGCAATGATTATTTGCTGGCCCACATCACTTTTCTACCTAGTTGCCCTGCTTTCCAACAGAGGTATTTCAGCAAGTCACTGGTTTTCTTCATACTGTCATTGTGCCCACCTTTGCTCTATTAGGTGTTCTCGAGCAGCTTTTGCCCGGGCAACTGACCTGGTTTGTCCCGGACCTGCAAGTGAACCCCCAAGGGTACCTCTGATGATGTCGGAAGACCCCCTTAACTCCCCTGCCATGACTTTGAATGGATCCTCAGTGGAGGGGGGCCCTTCAAGGAAGCCTCCAGGGTCATCACACTCCTCGGTGGGCACTCATGGGGCTCTGACCTCCCCTACACCCTGGCCAAACGCCACCTTCTGCCGTGGGTCTCTGGGTCTAATTTTATTACTGGCCCCTCCTGGTGTCTTCTCGTGGACTTCCTGTTGTCCCAGCGCAGCGGGACCTGGTGTCCCGGGCTGGGCTCTGGTGTGAAGGCTAAGAGGCCCTTGATTCCTGCCGACACTTACCCCTATTCCAACACCCGCAGTGCCACCACGTGAAAACCCAACACCGTGCCTGCCGGGGAGGTGCAATCATCAGGCTAGAAGGCCTATGAGGAAATTAGTGAGCCCTCCAGCACGTGGAGCCCTGTGATCCCCGGTGCCTGGTGTCCTAAGGTCCAGATGGACCTTAGCTTTTGCTCCTCGCTGTCCCTCGGCTCCGGGCTTCCCCATAGCTGTTCCAGCTTTCCCCATGCTCTCTGCCTTCACCACTTTCGCTGCTCCCTCCGCTCTGGTTGCTCCCACTGTCTCTTCCGTTCATGTTGTCTTCCCTGCCGGCTGTCATATTGAATGTAATATTTGAATGTTTGTAATAGTTGCCCATTAGCCAGTTCAAGAAGAAGACAAGATTCATCTTCTTATCTAGGCCATTGTTTTGGCCTACGTGTGGAAGGTCCTGACTTTGCTCAAAGTTTTAACTCTTGAATTTTATCTTTAGAGGCCTTTAACAAGGTTAACCTAAAAATGACCCTTAAGCAAACATCCCACATTCCGAGAGATCAAACCCTAAGAGCCTTTGAAAAGATTGGAAAGAAAGGAAATTCCCCAAAGTAATTAAAATGGTCAACAAAAGAACCTGAACCCAGCAGAAATCTGTTAAGAAAGAGCCGAGCCTAAATTTGGGAGTAGTGACAGGTTTGGGTAGGAGGGGCCCAAGACAGCAACTCACTCAATAAAAACTGTAACCTACTGTCCCAATTTGGAGGTAACCTCACTTGCAGAACAACGATGGAAGAATCGCAAGTGTAGGCCGGATCAGACTGATCA
>NW_005842022.1:249896-269635 GCF_000455745.1 Alligator sinensis | reverse complement strand
TTATGAAAAATAATAGTATTGATTCAAATTTAACTTTGAGTTGTAACTGTAGTTGTTTTTGTAATACGAATTCTTATAACATTGTTTGAGAAGGAAGTGCATTTGGAGCATTGTTTCTGATATATGTAGTTATTGTGTTCTTAATGTTTGTGGTATTTCTTAAAGCTAAGCAGTGTTATATGCATAGCAAAGAATTTTAAAATAAAATTGTGTTGTATGAATTAAGAGTGTAATCATTGTGAAATCGTGCAAGTAGCTAAAAATTTCCCCAGCCAGTGCATCAAACGAATCAGTAAGTTGTGTGGGATTTTCTCTATTCCATAACCCACTAGAGACACCGGCTCCTCCGCAGGCTTCACTATCAGTTTCTCTGCCGCCTCCTTTGCCGGATCCTCCGCCGGCTTCTTTGCTGGGTTCCCCACCGGCTCCTCTGCTGGCTTCTTTGCCGATTTCTCCACTGGCTCCTCTGCCGGCTCTTTCGCTGGCTTCTCGACTGGCTCCTTTGCTGGTTTCTCCGCTGTTGCGGCTCTCGCCACTTCTGCAGCTGCAGCTGCCCTCGCTTTCTCGGGCAGACAGATCTTGGGGGTGCGCACTCCCGGCCTCAGGTTCCCCTGTGGGCTCTCTGGTTGTCTGCACCCTGCCTGTGCCCTTGGGGCTGCTCTTTATTTCCGCCGGGTGGCGTCTCTCACTGATATCACCCGGCCCCAGCTGAATATGAGCGTGGCTAATGAACCATGCGGGCGGTTTTCCAGTGCACGCTCCTCTGCTGCCTCTGGCCCCTATGAATGGTGAGTAGGGGCTTTTTTCCCCTTCTATTTTGGCCTGGGGTTCCCCCATAGCGCCGGCGTCCCTGGGACAGTCATCAACAAAGGTATTTTGTTGCTGTGAAAGACAGTCCTGCACCATGACTTGTACTTCTGCATCCCTGGTGAATCTACACTCAGGAAGAGCCTCCTTCAGTGGTCCAAACAGGTGATAATCACTTGGTGCATGTTCAGAACCATAGGGCAGATGTGGTAAGACTTCAAAGCCTAGTCCATGCAAAGTCTGAACAGTTGCCTTTGCACTGTGCAGCCTCATACTGTCATACTGAAGAAGAATATCTTGCTTGAGTTTCCCACACTGGTCCAAATGAATGTGAAATGGCTTCAATGAATGTGAAAGTAGGTCTTGCTGTTGATCATGACCCCATGCTTCATGAAGAGGACAAGAACTGCTTCCATACAATCCCAAAACAGGGTGAGCAAGACCTTCCCACAGGATGGTTGAGTGCAGAATATTGTGGACGGTGCGATGATGCACGTTTTCCCTGCATGCACTGTCTTTTGGTCTCAGAATCATAATGGTAGACCCAGGTCTCATCCCCAGTGGTGATGTATGAGCAGAACCGCCTCATCTTGCAGAAGCTGGGTACACATTTCCGCACATTGGCATTTATGCAGATCTTTCAGTTGCTTTGGCACTCAATGGGCACACACTTCCCAGTAACTCAGGTGATTATGCAAATTGGAATCGATCCTGATTGTCTGGATACCTACTTCCATCACTAGTTGAGGAACGCTCACTTGCTTGTTCACACTCACAGTGACATCGACCTTGCAACGTTATCCTCTATCATGGTTATGTTGGAGCGTAGTGTCTCAGGTTTATCCGCTATGGATGTACAGCTGTTTTTCAACTTCATCCACTCACAGACCTTCTGTTAAACTGGACAGTTTCACCATGTCATGCCACAATCCTATGGCAAATTTCACTAGGCCATAATCCTATGGTGAATTTCACTAGATAGCATGCCTTTTTGCCACAAAAAAACAGTATCTACTAGTCAAGTTACCATCGAGCACTTGGCAGAGTTTGAACGCCCCTGCCAAGAAATACTGTAACTGTTCCTGTTCCAAGGGATGTTAAATTTTCTCCTCTAATAGTACATGAGGTGCATTAAGCCTTAAAGCATTGTTCTCAAGTTAGTATATGGGCTAATTTTCTTACATATTATGACTTTCCCACAGAAATATCCTGTTCAATAATACGTGCAAGGATTTTTTCCAAAGTGATACCACAACCCCTCTACTTAGAGCCATTTCTTATGTCTAGCTCTTGGAAAGCTCAACAGTGGCCTCCCTGGTTATTCCAAACAGTTGACACAAGCATGCTAGTCTCATGTCAGTATCACTGGCATTGCATATAGAAGTTAAATCTTCTTCCTCTACCTAGTCTGAACTCCCCCTGTAGCTACGAGGGTGTTTCGGAAACTAATGGCAAAATGGCTGCCCATGCTGTATGACTATGACAAAATGGGAAACTACAGGGCTGTGGGGAGCACCGATGGTGACACTGTTGAACACACCCATTATTTCACAGTGTGCACACGTGTGATGCTAGTGAGCATGCAAACAACATGGTCACACAGCTGTCAGTGTCATAATCTTTAAGAGCATAACCAATCCCTTTGTCACTGGGCTTGAACTGGGATTACCACTCTGTCTGAAACAAATTATCAGATGATGGAAGGAGAAGCAATGGATAGCTTTTATGGTGGCACAAAGCAATAATGATGTACTATAATTGTTTGGCAACCATCAATCCTTCTGCATCATGGTGGATTCATGAGAGGTCACCCAGCCTCTTGACGCATATGCCTAGGCAGGAGTATAGAAGAGTGGAGGCTACCCAGATGATGTCCTATAATGCTTGCAGAGAATTGTGGAATAAAAAGACCACCTGAGATGAACACTATTTTTGGATAGAAGAAAAAAATCTGTGTGTGTCTTTTGTCTGAATTACCTCACCTTATTTTTTGGCAGGTGCAGGAAAAGGAAGTTCAAACACCCTAGAATTTCAACCACCTTGACTGTTTTAAATAAAACAAGAAAAATTCTCAGAAAAGTCAGTGAGCTTAACTGACCGTTGGCTTCTCTTACTCTTGTGGTAGCCAGATTGAAAAACTGTATAATTATAATTACAATCTGGTGCAGAAAAAGAGACGGCTGTGTACTTGACTAGCTGAACATAAAATGATGTCGAGGTCAGGTGTGAGGCCTGTAAATTTGTACGGATCAAATACATCATGATGCCATTCTTAGAAAGTGCTCTACATAGTTTGTCTATGAAATATTCACATGAATGCATTACAAAGGTGTATGTTATCATGTTCATCTATAAACATTAATGGTCAATTGTGCTATACACTACTTGAAATTGGCTAAGATGAATTGACCTATAAATTCTGACATTGGTTGAAACAAAAAGCAGAATTTCCCTTGGATGGTGTAATAGTAAGAAAGCAATCATATCTGACATGAACATGCTTCAGTAAACCTAAAGCATAAGTACTTGGATAGGAGGATTGTGTATATGTCTGGGTTTTCCCTCTCTCCATCTCTCTCTTCCCCTCGCTTATATCTTATGTAGACAAATTGTAATGCTAATTTTATGTCTGCTCTCTGCCATACCCAGCAGTTCCACCTTATTTAGTAGAGATTAATTGGATACACTTAGAAGCCTTTTCTATTGCTAACTTCTCTGAGTTTAGACAAGCTAGATAGTGTGAGTTTAAGGCCACACCTTACTCTTTTCTTCCCCTTACCCTGCCTGGGCAAAGAGCAGGGAGACAGCCAGGAGAGGGACTAGCATGCATAAACAATTTCTGATGACACTAAGAACTGGAGTGAGAACTCCCTGTCTGATCTAACTACAAAAAATATGAAAAGGACATCCTGTAATTTGTGGCAGACTGTAAACCAAGCAGCTGTGATGAAAACAAGCAGTGCCTGCCTTACAGGAACATGGAAATTACATACTGAGGTTTGTGTTCCATACTTCACAATTAAATATCTAATTTATACAAATGCTAGTGCCTCAAGTGGCTGTCACTAGTTATGGAGCATAACTTCACTGTTAATAGGAATTACAAATGCTGATTAACTGTGTGGACTTAAGTCAGAGTGTATTTCAGGTACAATTTTTTTTTGCACCTGAGGTTGTCAGCACATCTATACTGTAAAGCAAACCAGCTTGTCTGTCACTTGCCTTGCTTTTTATATTTGAAATATTCATGTCCCAAGAGCCCTTCATTTCCTAAATTAGCAACATGAAAAGGGACAGAGTAGGGATATCCTTCACTCCCCAGCACCATTCAGGCAGCCATCAAGTCCATATTTCTCTTCCACCCACCCTTCCCTCTGTGCCTTCCCTAGGTTGGCTCCCTGCAGCCCCAACTTATCTGATGATGTACCAGCATAACAGTGTCCCTCACTTTGTTCAATAATTTTGCCTGATGCAGAAGTAATGGATCTGTGACTGTTTTCTGATGGCAGGGCAGACTACAGAGTATGCCCCTGCAAGGTGCAGATTGCCTCTGTGCCATTGGAAAAAAGGTGAATTTCATCTGACTCCCTCCCTGTTCCGATCTTGTCCTTGCAACAGTGCGTTGTTCCTCTTATTTCATTGGTATGGTTATGCACTCCTAAGTGGTAGGAGGGTACGAATGAAATCTTGGGGTCTAGCTGAATAAGCCTGCTCTTTCCTCAGAGTCTGTTTATGGAACTGTGTCTGGCTGTTTATGGAACTGTGTCTGGCTTTCTGATTCATTTGGGAAGAGCAGGGGAAATATACTGTGCATATTAAACTCTTGAGGTGCCAAGAATTTAGCATCACAGCTAGGTAAAACCAAGTAAATAGGCAGACTACATGGCTGCTATCTTTTTTGAATATCAAAAAAATTCTTTAAAAAAGATGGTAGGATTTTTAATTTACTTTGCCAGTTTTCATTTACTTTGCAAGCCTGCTCCCTGCAGGAAATGATGCCTAGAAGGATCCTGAAGCACCATCTTTGTGTGGTGCCTGTGACTCATTTCAGATGCTTAATTTCTGCCACCACAGTTGGTTGTGCTCTCTCAGCCTGCTGAATTTGCTGTTCATGGGTTTTTGGTGCACTTGTAGACATAGTTTTGTGCCTAGCAGGGAAAGTAGATAGCACAGTTTCCACCTGTTACCCTCTGCTTCAGGGGCGGGCAATGGCGGAGAGCCACTTACTGAGTTTTGGCAAGCCATCGAGGGTCACATGACAGGCAGCTAGGGGTAGATAAATATTAATTTTCTAAATTTTTTAGGGGTCCCATGGGCCGGATGGAATGGCCTGACGGGCTGCATCTGGCCCATGGGCCACATTTTGCCCACCCCTGCTCTACTTATTGATATCTTCTTTTAATGAGTTAATGTCTTTACAGTTTTTGTGGCCCTCCTGTTTGGAGTCTGGCATTTCCAGTAGGATTATTCATCAGGTCTCTTCTGAGGCTTGATATGGGAGTGGCTGTACATATCACTGTAACCCCAAACCACTGCATATCTCCAGCTTGAATGTAAAGAAGAGATCACTTAAGCTTTGCTGGATAGGGTCATGAATGCTGCAGGTTCTATCTCCCCCAGTCCAGTGTAAATGGGCACCAATAACCCTGAGAAGCTCACATTAGACTTTGCATTCACTGCAAATTGGGGTGTTTCCTGGCTTCAAACTTTTAAAAAAATAGAGCTATGGGTGACTGGTTCCTCCTAAGTCTGGGGGGACACCAGCTCACCGATGGTGGGGAGCAGTGGCTGATCGCTGACCGGGCTGGGGGGAGTCCTTCAGCAGCCAATCGCCAAGCCAGTGGCAAAACCAGAAGTGTACTTTTGCCAGTATTTCTGGTTTTGCGGCTGGCACTTCCAGGGGGTGCATGGCCGATCTCAGGGGGTGCACATGCACCCATGTGCACCCCCTATGTGTTTGCAATGAATGCAGCTCTTGCCATTCTCCACTTTCTTTCTCAGATTAACAGCCAAATAGCACCCCATCTCCTGCTGGTTTAACATAAAGAAAACCTGATTTTGCCTATATTTTCCAAATTTCAGTTTAATTCTTTTTTCCTCTAGGTTTGGATGTTCAGTCCCTTCACTTCCAGAGCATCTTCACCTGATGTCATGTCACAATATATCAAGAGCAACTCCCAGGAAATCAAGGGGATGACTCCTTGTGACCATGTACATCTAAGCCATGTTATGCAAGCAGCCCTTTGGCTTCTCACTCTGATTTCACTGTGAATCATACATCAACATTTCAGGAGGCCAGGAGTTAAGTATCATAGGGCAAAACTGCCCAGCGGGGAGAAAAGTCTGTATTTTTCTTGGGATAAAATATAGAAGTTGTGTGAAATGATCTATTCAGCTCTTGTTGGGAACACCGTGGAACTAGACTTATTTTTAGATATACTGTATCTCTTTATGTGCATCTATTATTTACCTCCAAACTTCACAGAGGTCACTCTTGCTTATCACTCCCTGAACTTAGACTCAAGCACTTCAGCTCATGCCTCTTTTCTTGCTTCGATTAGCTATGGTCCAATAAGTCTGACTAATGCTGGCAGACTCCAAAAGCTTGATTTGCTAGTAAGGAGCTTGCTTCCTTTATTTTATCCCTGAGGCATTTCAGATTGCCAGACAGCTCTCAAATTTTAGTTTTGGAGGCCTGAACAAGCCAACTGATTAATTAGAAGAGGTGTCTTATACATCAGATTCCATTTTTCAGTCATTAAGGAACAGGAAAACTTTTGCCAAAAATATGTGTATATTCATACTACCATGTGGGCAGGCACTGACCTATTAAATTCAGTCTTGCTGAATGAGAGAGGTTTTTAAGGGGTAATTTTCAAAGTCACAAAGGCCAGCTGGACACTGAACTCCTTGTAAGTTATAGGACCATGGACAGACACTGATCAAGCTGGCTGCGGCATGAGGATGCTTCAGTGAGAGGGCTGCCTGCCAGCTAGTCCCACACTGAAGCACCCCCATGCCTCAGCCAGCCCCTCTGCAGCACATTGAGCCTGGTCAGAGCAGTCCCAGGCTGGCAAGCTGCCAGCCAGGGCTGCTTCAACCAGGCCCCAGGTCTGACCATAAATAAACTCCAGACCTCTGGAGTTAATTTCTCCTGGGTACAAGTTCAAATGGTGCACTTGGCCATGTCCAGATAAGCAGGGACATGTGTTTGCAGTGGCACAAATAGTAGTGGCACAAATGTGTGCTGCTATTTTGTGCCACAGTGAATACCCCTGCATGCGTGCTTTGTTATGGGACACATTGTCCCACTGTGGGCAAACTGCCCATACCCAGCTCCTCCCAGCTCCACTGGGCTCCATGTGCTGAGGGTGGTGTGGGAGAGGGCTGGCTAGGTCACAGGGTGCTTCAGTGTGGGACAAGCCTTCAAGCACCCCCCTGCTGAGGTCCCCTGTACCCCAGTCTGCCAGGGAGTGGCACATGGAGACAGGGGAGCAGGCAGCCCAGGACTGCCTGCTCCACCATCTCTGCATTGGTCCCAGCGCATACTATTTTGGCATTCTTTGTGCTGCTTTTTTTTCCAGAGTTGCGGGGGGGTTTGCTACTGGGAAATCCCAGTAGCAAATTTTGCCTCAGGCTGCAAATTAGCAGTGCCACACACACAATGTGCAATGTGTGTCATTTGTAGTGCCACAAAGAGGTTTGTGGCACCACAAACCGCATATGCCTGCATGTGTGGATGCAAAAAACTCTGGAGCAATAAGCTCTGGGATTTTCTTCATGCACACTACTTGTATGTGTAGATGCACCCACAATGAATGGGAAAAGTCTGCTTTCAATTAAAATTCAGTATTTTCCACAACATGGAAAAGCAACCGAATGCCCAGGATGAAGCGAATGGTCCTAAACCAGGATAGATGCTTTATTTTTCATTAAGCATGGCTCCATGTCAGTGGCAGACATTAGAAGAAAAGTTTTTGCATTCTTCTTCCTTAACAATTCGTGAGAAATATTTTGTTCTTTTCCCAGGTATTTTTGTAAGTAGCACAAAGATTGTGTTCAATAAGTAGGGTTCAAAAAATTATATTTTTTAAACAACTCCCTGAAAAAAAACACCTCCCCAGAGTGCCTTAGCAAAACCACTTCCCTATTCACGAATTCAGAGTTTGTGTACAAAACAAGGGTAATTTCAATTAAAGAACACAGTATTGAAAATATTGGTTACACCAATGAAACACACTAGTCTATTTTCTGCATTATATTTTTTAAATAGCCATATAGAAAAACAAACCTTGTTTATGACAAAGTAGGCTCAGAAATGAGTGATGAGGAATGGGAAACCATCTGGAACTACGGTCCTCACATATCCATCTGCACTACAATAAAAGAAAATTATTTTTAAATTCTATGTTGATGGTTTCTTACACCCTAAAATTTCAAGTATTTTTGGTACAGGACAAGGCAAATGTTGGAGGAAAAGTAGTGAGTTGGGAGAATTCTACCACATTTGGTGAACATGTAGTAGAATTCAACTGTCCTAGAAAAGATAAGAGACAGGGTAAGGATAATAGCAGAATGCCAGCTATCAGACAACCTCTTATTGAACCTTCTTGAGAATGCTGCAACACACAAGAGTCATAGGGAACTGATCACACATCTTTTAGTGACTGCAAGAATTATGGTTGAAAAAGCGGGGAAAAGAAGTGACCCACCTAAAAAAAATCATGGACTGATTGCAAAAAGTTTGAGAAATTTTAGTAACAGAAAAATTGTCCTATCAAATCAGCATCCCACAAGGGAGAAGGAAAAAAGCTAGAAATTTTGTGTAAGTTCTTGGAATCTGCTGGAAAAGAATCTTCTCCTGCTTCCAAACCAGAAAGTTACAGAAAGTGCTGTGAAGGAGAGTGCTCGTTCTACAAGAAGAAACTATCAGGGACTGAAAAGAAGAGAAGAAAAGAACGGATTCTCCTGTGTGGATACTGACTTAGGTTAAGGGAGCACTGGATAAATATCGACCTTAAGGGATTGAGTGTATTTTAAACATTACATTTGTTACTTGCTGGGTTGACTTCATTAATAAAAAAAAGTTTAAAAATACAGCAGAAAGAATGCAGTATCAAGCATCAGCATGCCAGTAAGTATAGCCGCCCACCGTTTCTTAGATTAAGCTATGGTACTTTCCATAGCCTGCTAGGAGGAACAGTCAATGAACAAATGGTCTTTTAACACATTTTCTTCTCCCTTACATTTTCTACACCTGTACACCTGCGTTCTGGAGGTTAAGAAAAATCAAAGGAGGATGTAGGTAGGTTCTTCATTGCCTTCCACCTTGTGCAGTCATGTACTTCAGCACACTTGATAAAAATGGCACTACCTGAGAATTTGTCACTAATAATGGTGCTCCTTGGTACAGATGCCCATGGACACAGAAAGAGACCCTAAGGGCTATAACAAGAAAGCATAGTTTCAAATTCTCTGGTCAGGTTTACACAGTCCTGAGTCAGGAGAACAGCCGACAGCCCTCTAAACAGATTTAATTTTAATGGGATTTAAGAAAACCCTTAAGCAAATATTTGAATCAGAGTCTGGAGTGGGGTTTGCTGGTTCTGGAGATACTAAAATCAAATTACTGGAAAAATTCACCATAAGAATGAGCATAGAGACCAGGCATAACTATCTGCTAACTGCACTTTGGGAAATCTGTCCTCTAGCCAGAGAGGGGCAGGTCCAAAAAAGGACAAAAAGCCATATTTCAAGCAGTTCCATGATAGAGGCATATACATCTTATCTGGGTACTAGAAGTACTAAGGCAAAGGCCTAATTGTATTTGACTTTCCTTGGGCATATAGAAAACAGAGCAACCAAGCATAGAGAGAATGATCTGTAAGTCTGTTTTCTGAATATTCAATAGGCCAGATCCTTAACTGATATCAATCAGCACAGCTTCATTGACTTTATATAGGGCAGATGCTAAACCTGTATATTGATGCTTTTATTTTTCCTTTTAATAAATACTCATGCATATTCTAACAAAGAAATCCCTTACTGAGCTCTCTAAATAATTCAATGAAATCATCTAAGCCTGTAGAAAAATCGTGCATGATTGGGGAGGACAGAGGCCCCGGTGAATTCTGTGTACTGCACTGAATTCTGAATGCAATAGAGGTTCTTAGGCAACACTGATGGTGCTGTGTTAAAACCTAGCTAAATATACCGTCCATTAGACTTGTGCTTGGCTTGCCAATTTTAGGCTCCTTTTCTTGGATCCCCAAAAGGATTATTTCCTGTGCTCTCCCCAAGCAAGTTCCAAGTTCCCAGCCATATGCTTTGCTTTGTTGTGCCACTCTAACGCAGCGTATTTTTACAACCAGTGTGAATTCCAGCTTTTAAGTTACACACGGTCTATTAGGTACCAGGTTTGCATGTCATGATCTTACCTTTATGAAGACACATGGATTGCTGCTTATCAAGTTATATTCTAAACCAGGGCTGTCCAATTTCTGAGCAAATGA
The DNA here is from genome assembly GCF_000455745.1 of Alligator sinensis. Lineage (NCBI taxonomy): Eukaryota > Metazoa > Chordata > Crocodylia > Alligatoridae > Alligator > Alligator sinensis. Next base: position 259,316 of record NW_005842022.1, on the reverse strand, counting down.
GATAGGTTTCCCCTCCTGCCTTCCCCTCCCCGCCCCCACAGGGACCCCTTGTTGTACCCCACTATGTGCTGTGTTTTGCCATGCAGGCACCCCATGTCACCCAGACCTTCCAGGGGTGGGACAGAAAGCAGTAGCTGGAGGAGGTAGGGGGATCCAAAGGGCAGCAACAGGAGAGTAAGGGGGAGTGGCACCTTGATCATGAGTCTAGGGGGAAGTGGGGTTCACAAGTCAACCTCTTGCAGGCCATCAGTTGGACAGCCCTGCTCTTAAAAAGTAGTTCCCAAATCTTCTATGATGGTACAGTACAGCTGAATAAAAGCAACAATAAATACAGCAACTGAGTCCCTCTCATCTTTTCCATGAGAAAGAGAAATGGCTATACCTCACTGGGCCTGTTTTTCAACGCCTCTATGAGATCTGCTCCCCACCCTCTAGTTAGGAAGTCAACTACCTGAATTTTCACAAAATCTTTTAATGTTCTGATATCTCATAAGGTACCCATGTGAGTCACAAAGACTTGTCATTTTTTCTCTCTCCTATTTATTACCTCCTTATCTATTGGCTCTACCTTTTGCTGTCCTTCAGCCCACCTGTAATTCATCTGTTCTTAATAAATTGTCAAAAATGATTGATAATGGCTCTGTAATTATCTCTGCCTGGTTTTTAAGAACTTTCAGGTGCACATTATGTGTCCTTGATAATATGCAAGTACTCAGTTCATTCAGGCATTCATTTATCTATATTTTTCCTCAGTCTCTCTCACCAATCTGACCAATTCATAATTGTTATCTTACTTCCCCACCTAGCATTTAACAGGCTCTTAATTACATTCTAAGAAACACATTTTATGCTTACACATGTCTCACCTCACATATGAAGTGCTGTTGAGGTCAGTGATACCGCAAGTCAGAGCAGAGCTTTTCCATGGAGATGGGAAATGCTTTTTTGTGTGTTTCAGTGTAATAGTAGGAATGAGGATGTGTAGGCACAAGATTAACATTGAATTCTGTGCCTTCATCTGCTTTGCTAACTTCTTGACTAGTCCTGTAAATTAGGAACTAAATTCTGCTCTGAGCTGCACTCTTATTTTCTTTAATTTGATCTTAATGCCAGTACCAGAGAGCAGAAGTCATGTTTAGAATAACAAGATGAATTTGGGGCGGGTTGGATCTTACAGAATACTGAACTGAGATGGAATAGCATAAAATGCTTCCAGCGGAAGTAGGATAAATTTGTATCTGTAATTTGTGAAGGTTGAGGAACTGTCAAACGACCCTGTAATTTCAGCTGTATTGCTTCTGATAAAGCCAGGGGTATGAATAGAGATGGGAGTATTTTTTTAATGAATGAAATCCTTTCAATAAACTGTTTCATTTAAGATTTGCACTTTGAGCTCAAAAGTTTTGGGCGATGAGTTTTGGAAGTCTATACATAAGGCATTTGTCCTGTGATGGAATAGGTTGGTATTAAAAATAAAACAGATGCGCAAAGTAGATCTTTTTTGTTTTGTTTTGAATGAAACACAAAGTTTTTGGTGCAAGTGACTGAGTTCCTTAAATGACAGCAGTAAGTGCCAGGATCCATCAGATAGATGACATAACTTTGGTAAGTGTTTTATCCAGGTGGTATTTTCCTCCATTCTCCTGGTAAGTGGACGGGGTAGGCGTCATGAGGCCTGCATTGACGTGGTTAACCGGTGGCTTCGGAGCTGGTGCTATGGGCAGGCTTTGGGTTTTTTGACAATGACCCATGTTTTTGTAAGGAGGGCATGCTGGGGTGGGATGGGCTTCACCTCTCCCCTAAGGGCAGACGTATCTTTTCCTCTAGGTTGGCTGATCTTGTATGGCGGGCTTTAAACTAGCTTTGCGTGGGGAAGAGGCCACTTCAAGTGGAGAGGATGCTTCACCAGCATGCAGGGTGACAAGAGGAAGGGAAGCCCAGGTAAGCATCAATGTCCAGGGAGCAGGGGGCCACAACTGTCCTGGGAGTGGGAGGGAAGGAAAAATGCTTAATGTCTTGTTTCGCTCATTTTCCATGCTAATGAGACACTCCGCGAATCAAGCGAATTTGATACAAACACTCACGAAGATGGCCGCCGACCATACCGCAACCGCACCTAAAGATGGAGCCAAGATGACAGCGCAGGGGAGGGGAGAAAAGGAGGCGGAGACCGTGAGTAATAAAGATCCGCCCCCCCTCACCACGGGAGGCGTTCCCTGTGGCATCAGCCCCTCCCCTTGAGGCGGAAACCCCGCCCCCTTATCCAGATGCCTCTTCTTTGAACAAGTGCCCATTCAACAACAATCTGGGCATCGATGTGGCTGCCTTCCTTGTGCACGCCAACCCAATTGCCATCACCAAGGCTATAGTAGATCAACAGGGAAACACCCTAACCACTACCACATTCCGTACCCGCACAAGGGGAGAACTACAAGACCTAGCAAAGGATACTAAAATTCAGCTGGGCGAAACCATCGCCATCTGGATGGGACGTTTAGTACTGGAATATGGGTCAGAAATAGTTGACAGCGAGGAGTGTACGACGCTTATGCGGCGGCCGGCTTGGAGCGGGGGGGCGTGTGCAGACATGGATAGGCTGTTCCGTAACCATGCTTGGCCCATACCCCTGCTGGCGGCTGTCATCCCGGCGCTCATAGTTCGCGCCCATGCTTGGCACGCAGACCCGCCCCTCGCACCCATACCTACTCAACTCCTCTATGCCGTAGCGGGAATTAGTTATCTAACTTGGGACGCCATCCATAACCCTCTCAACCTTACGCAAGCAGAGTCACAGGCTGATTGGCCTCACTGCTATTGCAGAAATCTGGCACAAGTCCCGGTATCTGTCCAGTCCATAGAGTCGTGCATGGAGTTATACGGAGGTCCCCATGCTCCTATGTTCCGGCTTCTATTGGGCCCATTAATTGGAGATCCCGTCGGAAATATTTTAAGTTCCCTAGGAAAATTGACGAGGGTCCAGCAAGGACAACCCGCGCAAAAGATCGCTGCTGCAATGACACAATGGTTGAATACGCCAGACAAACCCCGCAAACCTCGAGACCCGGGACCGCCAGAGTGATCTCCGGAAGAACGAGCAATGTTCAGATTCCTTCTCAACAAAAGCGGTTTGACCAAAGCACAGATCTGCCATCTGGGAGATGCGGCCCAGTGGGCCCGGGCGGAAAACCCGGGCTTTACGTTTCGGACAGGAGATGTACAAAAAGAAAAAAATGAGTAGCGGCTGCTGGGACGGGCTACGCCGGCCGCGATCCCACAGATGACCGCCCGTACGCCACCTTCAATGTAAGTGCAACTTCTTCTTCTCGCGCTATCCCCGTTCGGTTTCTTCTTGACACGGGCGCACAAGTTAACGTGCTACGCCCTGAAGTCCCCCACGTACACACCTCCAAGACTTTGTTTGTCAGGGGCCTTCATGCGATCTCAGCCACCACTGTGGTAAAATTCTTCATCACACCCTACCCCCTCTATGCAGTTATGGGCGACCTTAACATCTTAGGCATCTCAGCCATCAAAGCCCTAAAGTTAAAACACGCTATTTTTTCAGCCCTCCCTTTAACTATTACTCCAATCACAAAGCATCAACCGTAACAGAGCATCCCTACGGCATGGCGTTACCAACCCATCCCCACACAGCCAGCGCTACAGCCCAAAGTCGACGCACTGCTACGGGGTTTAGAACAAGAAGGGCGCATTCGGCCGGTTAATGCCTCGACCTACCTATCTGCAGGCTGGGGCATCCCCAAACCAAGTAACCCAGACGATGCCCGTCTAGTCGTGGACTATCGCCAAGCCAACCGCTGGTGTGTACCACTCCAGCTCCCGGCTTCACACACAATTACGGAAATAATAGATGCTGTAACAGCGCGAGGGAGAGTGGTTTACGACCACCATAGACTTAAAAGACATGTTTTATTCCATCCCTATAAGTGACCCACAAGGGATACTTAACATGTGTGTGGAGGGAAAGATGTACACCTGGGCGGTTTGCCCACAGGGGTACCGTAACGCCCCCGCGTTGGCAACTGTGGCCATGGGAGAGACCTTGCGCACCTTTGAGCCCCAACGCCCGGCCCACACTCACATCATCGTTCTCAGTGCTGATCGCGCCAGTGTTCGGGCCACCACGGCCTGCCTCAATAAACATCTACAAGACGAGGGATGGACCGTAAATGTGACAAAGTCCCACCTTGAGCCCACAACGGACGTCACGTTCCTGGGGACTCGATTCTCTGGATCATTCCGTTGGGGAACCACACATGGAACGGACATCCCTCCGTTGGATGTACACCCAAGCACCCTAAAAGATTTTCAGGCCCTGCTTGGCCGTTTAAATTGGTTTCGCAACTTTCTTACACCCGACCACCTTCTTCTCTTACAACGTTTACAACAACAAATCCGAAAAAAGACTCAGCGTCGTTGTCCCTGGACACCCAAAGACCAACACAACCTCATCACTTTATTAACCACAGTTCGAGAAACGAAGCTTCAGGCCCTGCCGATGGCCGCGCGACTGACAATCTCTGTAGGATATACCACCGCTCACCTCTGGTTCACCGCCACCGCCTCAGATCAAAAACCTTTGGCTTTTGCGGGTCACAAAACCCTTCAATCACATCAACATCGGTATGGAAGCCTGGGCAAAATTATGTTAGCTGCCCAAATGGCAGAGCACTTAGCCCCATCTCCAGGGACACTCCATGGGCCAGGGGCGAGCCTGCTGACCTCTCTCGACCCCTTCCGACCCCATCAGGAGTTCAGGGGACTCTTAAAACTTGGACTGGCCTCGTTCTATGACATCAGTATTACTTTTCCGGGTGGGCCCACTCTGACGCAGAGGGATTTCCCGACCCCACCTCTGTAGACACACCCACCAGGCCTGTTTTATATGGTACAACAACTTCAGCCTGGATGGCGGCCGACGGCACCACTCAAGACAATGGCTGCTACAGATATTACTGCAAGCCGTGTTACGATGTCCACATCATCTCATCCAATCTCAGTACTAACTCGGCACAGCAAAATGAACTGCTCGCTTTCTATAGCGTTTTGGAACATTGTCTCGAATGTCACAATGGCACCCTCCCGGTACCTGTCATAGCCATCGACTCCGAATATATTTACCGTATCGCCATGGGTGCTGCCGACCCCTCCGAAAATTCACTGCTTTGGGAGGACGTCTTTCACAGTCTCCGCCACTTTGTTGTCCTCCCTATGCTCAAACATACCCGCTCGCATCGACCCGACACCGACCCAATACATGCCGTTATCGATAAGTTATTGGCTGCCAACTCTCAAAATGAGTTCATCGAAGCATGGCCAAAGGAGGTTCGAGCGACTTCTACTGCTACAGCGGACTGTAACCCTTTCTAATCCTGGCTTCACGAGCACTGGGGTCACCCAGGGCCCCAGAAAGCCACGCGCACTTGGCACGCCCAAGCACCAACGGGACCTGCACCCTCATTAAAGGATTGGCAAGATATCTCATGGGCCTGTATAGCTTGTGCCCAAAATAAACCGCATCCACATCGGCACCAACGGGGTACCTTTGATCCCGCCCTCTTTTCCCCTGGAAAAACTTGGCAACTAGATCTCCTCGGACCCCTTCCAGGAGCCAAGCCACTGAACAAGGCCCTCGCTATAGTAGACCTTGGCTCCCGACAGCTCCTCGATCTCCCCGCTCGTCGTTCGAATGCCCCTGCCATCATGACGTGCCTAAACCATGCATTTGCCCGCTGACAGGTGCCCCATGTCATTCACTCAGACGGCGGGCCCCCGTTCACCTCCAAGGCACTAGACAACTTTGCCCGGGAACACAACATACAAAGGCACCATCATCTTCCCTATCATCCACAATCTAACGGGGTCATCGAACAACACATTGGTCTTTACAAAGAACACCTTCGTCTTCAGGGAGGTGGCTCCTACAAAAGAGGGGGCTCCTACAAAATTTGGACCAACCACTCCGACCTGGTCCTAACTGCTCTTAACAGTGACAAACCCCTTTGGGAGGATCGCACCGCCCTCCCTCGGCCCCCTTGGACTCCCTGCTATGCAGCCTCAGACCAAGTCTGGGTCTCCATTCCTGCCGCAAATGATCACCGGCCTGTCCCTGTTGCCGGGACAATCATACAGCCCGGCGAATTCCCTAATACCTACTTAATTTCTCTCCAAGCAGCCTCTCCTCCATGCAACGTTTTGGCTCACCACAACTGGCTAAGCCGTCGAACAAACTTATCTCCTGTGGCTCTAACCCCTGTCCGTAGTTGTTATATTTTTCAGATCCGTCAGCATGATGCCTTTTATAGCTGTGTGTGCGTGTTGTTTCCTGTTGTTCCCGACCAATTGGGCCTCGACTGACCCTCAGCAGACGCCGCCCGACCCACAACATGGACGAGACGCCGACTCACCACAAGACGCCAGCCCACCGCCGTCGTCCAACACCGTTCTACTTATGTTGTCTGCTTGGGCTGAAACCCTCGGCACCACCACTAACCGCTCCAGCCTTACCGCATGTCTCCGTCTCCCCCTTTCTGTTTCTGATCCGGTGCTCAACCCCAATCTTGAACCACTTGATGTTCCAGCCTGGTTCCGGGATAGATCCAAAGATAATCCCCCGTCCATTACTGTTTACTACGACTGGGGGTCCCACAAGTGGGTTCCCAGAAACACAACCTATACTTGGCCACCAGGTATCACATTTACCCACCTACACACGACCACACGAAACTGTACGTCTACATCCACTGATCACGTAGCAGGGACTATAAGACCAGGTGTTCCTCACTCACTTTCACGTTCTCAGATCCCGTGGGGATTCAACCCTCGGGGCATGAGCTGGTCCAGGTCTGATAATTCTCTGGCCTGGAACCCACAGGCCTTGACTCCCCCTTGGTACCTCGAACTTCCACCTTGTACCAGTCCTTGTGCCAATTGTTCAGGTGCTCATGCTACTTGTCCACTCAGACCAGGCCCTGTCCCTCAAGTTACCCTTTCGTCTTTTCGTAGACCCCCGTCTCTAGTTACCTGGAACGCATCTTTAGCCGTCAACGTGTCCGAAAATTCTACATGGCATTCCTTTTTCTACCCTATTTTAAGTGCGGCATTAATGAGTTCGGCTTGTCATGGCACTAAACTCATCCCTAACAGACCTCCATGCGCTTGGCAAGCGTTTTCATTTTCAGGTGACTGTGCACAGTTGTCTACCCCTGCTCTGTTAGGACTACTGTGGGCCTGCTCTGATGGCCGGCTATATACCGCCTTACCGGCCACCCTTACCGGCATTCAATGTTTTCTCACTCACGTGGTGTTGTGTCCCCCCTTGTACACTAATACACATTTACCCCGTAGTCTCTTTATACGCCGTCACCGACCTACTCGTGAGCCCTACCCGCCCCAGGAGACATAGGGCCTATCCTGGCATAAACGTTTATGGAAAGCCATAAAATGGGGGGCCGAGTCCCTCATTCCTGGATACGGAGGAATCAAGATCCACCTAGCTCTCGTACAACTCATCGAACAGGTAGAGGAACTCACGAATGCAACCCGCACAGCAATTCAGCTACTTAACCTCCAGCTGCAAGCCACCTCTCAAATGACTTTACAAAATCGCTTGGCATTAGACGCAATTCTTCGTCAACAGAGTGGACTTTGTCAATACCTCAATCTTTCTCGGGACCATTGTTGTATTGCTATCCCCAATGTTTCTCTTCCCTTATCTCTACAAGTTGACAAGATGAAAGAAATCGCAGCGAAGGTCAACCGTCTTTCGGGTATAGGCCAAGGTTGGCTGTCAGACCTTTTCCGTTGGTTTGGATGGGACACGTCATCATGGCTCGTCAATTTGCTAATGCCTTTCATTACGCTTTTGTTACCAATTGCCGTCTTCCTATGTTTTGGTTGTTGGATTTTACAGTATCTCAAAACAAAACTAACCTCACTTTCTGCTTTTGTATACACCCGCTTGCCAGCGAGCCCTGATTTTATTGATCCCGATCCCATTGTTCTTGAACCCGTCTCCTAGTACCTCAACAAAATGTCTCACTGGTCAAGGGGGGATGTTGTGTAATGCTTGCTTGCTCCCGAGTGACCAGCTGTCATTTTGAGAAGTACTCACTGTTCACTCCCAGATAAGCAACTGCAGCCATTGCGTAACCTACCATGCTTTTGCCGTAGCTATTAAGCAAGGGAAAGACCACCATATAAGGGAATAAACAGAATAATAGAAGCCAATTGGCTCACAGGGATACTGGCACTTGTGTCAGTCTTATAAAACAACCAGGAATCCGGAAGAGAACACTCCGGAGTCCGAGACTGAACAAGCAGGGTGGAATCTGGCCAATTCTATCCCCAGTCTCGCAAACGCCCACCGATATCCAAAACCCAGGGCGACCCCTTCATATCCCAAATGAGTGCTCTCTCCCAGGGGAGCGAATAACTGCAGTATCTGTAACAGCTTTAAGAAAACTGAACCTCACTACCAACGTGAGTACAAAAATAAAACTTTTTTGCATTACGCTTTAAGTACCAAGGGACTCTGCCTCTGTGTTATTACCCCTCGTTCTCGCCCAGGGCGTTTAACTCCACCGCCCGTGACAGTAGTATGGGGAGTAAGCAGGACGAACTGTGACTCCTGATTGCAAGTAAGAACCCAGACTTAGTAGGGCTCACAGAAGCCTGGTGGGACCCTACCTACGACTGGGCGGTGGGCATTCGGGGATACACCCTATATAGAAGAGACAGGACACAGAGGAAAGGTGGGGGGGGGTTGCATTCTATGTCAAAGAGTACCTCACATCATCAAAGATTAGCTTCGGGTTAGAGGAGGGTCAGGCAGAGACACTATGGGTCAAAATACAAGGGGGGCGTGGCGAAAGGGCCTTACAGTGGGTGTCTACTACAGACCACCCAACCAGGGGGAAGAGCTAGACCAGGACTTCTCTAGTTAGCTTATGGAGGTGGTTAGGTAAAGGGATGTTATTGTCATGGGTGACCTAAACTACCCAGACTTTTGCTGGGAGGAGCAGACAGCCAGGTCTGACCGCTCGCGTAGGTTCCTGGCTGTATTACAGGACCTTCACTTTATCCAGGAAGTGCACAGCTCCACTAGGGGTAATGCCTTGCTGGACCTGGTCCTGGCCATGGGGGATGACCTGGTGAGGGGACTGCAGGTCCTTGACCACCTGGGCAATAGCGATCATCAGCTGCTGGATTTCATTATCCAGCACAGGGTGTCAAGGGCTCACACCAAGCCTAAAACCCTTGACTTCAGAAGGGCCAACTTCAATGAGCTTAGGAGACTAGTGGGGGAGGCACTGAGGTTCCAGAAAGTAGAGGAGATGGGAGTCCATGAGGGATGGTCGTACCTTAAGGGGGCGATCCTCCAGGCCCAAAGGATAACAG
>NW_005842022.1:240237-248494 GCF_000455745.1 Alligator sinensis | reverse complement strand
CAAGGCCAGCCATACCTTGTCATGCATCCAAAGGTGCATCTCAAACTGGTCCAGAGAGGTGATACTCCCCCTCTATGCGACTTTTGTCAGGCTGCAGTTGGAGTACTGTGTCCAGCTGAGGGGAGAGCTGGTGGCTGCCTACAAGCTCATCAGGGGAGATCAACAGCAAATAGGTAGAGCCCTTTTCTCCCCAGCACCACCTGGGGTGACAAGGAACAATGATAATAAGCTGATGGAGAATAGGTTTAGGTTAGAGATCAGGAGGCAATATTTTACAGTTAGGGTGGCCAAAATCTGGAACCAACTTCCCAGGGAAGTGGTCCTCGCCCCTACCTTGGGCAAATTCAAGAGGAGATTGGATGATCACCTGTCTGGGGTCTTGTGAACCCAGCATTCATTCCTGCCTGTGGCAGGGGGTCAGGCTAAATGTTCTGTTCAGGTCCCTCCTGACCCTAGTTACTATGAAACTATGAAAAAATTCTCACCAACTTCTTTAAAGTCGTTTCACTGACTTCAGTGACTGGGGTGAGGCACACTGTCCACTGGGTTCAGCAGAAAATGTGAAATGGATTATCTAGGGATAGATTATTTGGCCATTTTAGAGCCCTGGTCAGAGTTTGGAGGAAATGTTTCCAGTAAGAGAATAGTAAAAGGATTTTCACAGGCCCATTTGCCTGCATTGTCTCAGTCCTAGGAGAACAGCATAGCCTTTTCTCTCACAAATAAAAGCTATGCCTACAATTCTTCAAAAAAAAGAAGATAGTATTAGAGTATATCATACTGTTTTTTGCCTCCTTCAGGGACTTGAAATACTTCTGCCAATAGATATACTTCAGTGTTGTTGCATGGAAAATATTTCCCCTCCCTCTTGCCCTCTCCACCCCTCACCCCACCACTACTGTATATTGACATAATGTTACCGAATTTTTACTTGAAAAAGAATGGGGAAAATTTTTGTATTCCATTTGCTAGCCGTTTTACCAGGTACCCATAAAATGCTAACAAAACATGCTGCGCCAACAAAAATTAAGGATTATTTACCGGCTGTATTTCAGCAGGTGCCCCAGTCTTTGCTAGTATCTTCTTCACAGTAAGTGTTGTAAAAGAGGTTAGCACACACTTCCCAAAGCCATGCCATTGAAGCAATCTGAAGACTACCTATTCTTTCATTCCACTGCTTTTTGGTTACACTGGTTTAAAGTTTCCAGTCTATTCCAGTGATGGGGCTTTGTGTTTGAAATCCTGCAGGACAAAAGCCCTCAATGCTGTCACCTACTAGCCTACGGGGCAGAAGACAGGCTGTTTCCCATCAAAACCCTCTATCTGGGTGCTTTGGAGATGGAACAACATTCTTTGCTTCTACCTAACTTCATGGTCACAAGGGACCTCGTAGGTCATCAGGTCCAACACACTGATGCACGTTTTGCTGTTGTTAAACTATCCCAGCTGGATGCTTGTCCAGCTTATTGAAAAGCTTCAGCAAAGGATGTTGCACAGCTTTCAGGCAGTTTAGTCTAGAGTCCTACTGCTCTACCACTTAGGAGGCTTTAAGCCATCATTAAGCATCTGCCATCTCAATCTAGTTAGAGCTGGCATAGAGAAAAAGTGGGTGCCACTCTATGTCTTTCTTGAGCAGCTTAAGTATTAAATGTTAAGAGTTGAAGTGTTAAAGAGGCTCTTGCTCATGTCCTGAATACCAAAGTGAAATTCAGCCATCCTTTTTTTCTTTTGAACGAGGTGTTTTCTGGAAAAGCATTTTGAGATGCTGCAGTTTCTTGGCAGGATGCCATAGTGGAACAGTTTGCCAGCAATGTAGACCTTTAGGAGCTGCCTGAAATGATTAGTTTGTGATTTGATGATGATATTCAATATCATTATCCGTGAATAAAATACACACTCTCCATACATGAAATATGAGTATCTAGAAGGTTTTTCAGTGCATCGCTGCTAATTACTTATAAACACCTTTGTTTTGTAGTCTTAACAAAACAGAACAGTTACAAAAACTTATTTTATATACTGTTGTTAGTTAAATTGTCTGACTGCAGTGATGCACAACTTTTAAGGCAGAGATTAATGCATTCTTAAGTTTTAAACTTTGCTTATATGGTTTGCATCCTGGAAGATCAAAACTGTCTCTCTTCCATATTTTTGTTTACTTTTCTGATTTACTGTACAGGCTTTAATAGGCTGAGAACAGGAATGAGCGACTCACTCCCGTTAAATCTGGAAATAGCACATCTTCTACCAAAGTTAAGAATTTAAGTTTATCAAGCTGTTCCTAACTTTAGAAAGTTTGACTTCCAAGCCAAAGCTCTATGGCAGTAGTTGTCAAACTGCATTTATACCTGGTCCATGGCTCGCACTAGGCTCCCTGCAATTAAAATCATGGTGGCCAAGAAACTTTGAGCGTTGATGTTGGTCTGTGTGGTCTAAAAGTTTGGGAGCAATTGCACTATGGAAGAGCATCTGAAATAATTGACAATCTTCCATATCTGGTGGCTCAGGCAAGCTGAGTTCTGTGCAGGGTCCAGGTGTCACTGGTTAAAATGCTTTCCTTATTTTCTGTTTCTGTTTACGCGGTGGTGTGTAAGACAATCAGACTACTCAGGAGATGTCAGTTAAAGATTATTTTGAATAAACTCAGGATTGTGAGAAACCAATCTTCTGAACTAAGATTTGTATGAGGGTGGGGAGAGACGGGCATCATACTATGTAGATGGCTCAGTCAGATCCAGCATGATATCACTAGAATTGCTGCAGTTAGTCTAGTGTCTAAGACATTCCTTACAGATAAGTATCAGGGAGCAGATGGCTACAATGGAGCTATGACAGGTTACATCAGCTGAGGAATTTCCTGTGATCTCTGGATGGGCAAGTTAGTGGTTTCCTTAACCAAATGACTTGGATAAGATTACATAAAAATTTCTGACCACTCTCCTGCTTTTATTGTAATAGGGCCGGATTCAAATGATGAGCATTGCAATACCTTACTGTCTGGTGAAATCCACAGACTCAAATGAGGTGCGTAAGTTCTTGGTACAATGCATAGAGAGAATAAGACACCCACAAATGCCAGCAAGCTGAGAAACCTGCAGCTAGTGGAGGAAATTGTGCCCCTCTTCAGCTGTATAAGTCAGTGGATAAAGCATTCACTCAGGATGTGAGGGGATACCGAGTTGAACTCTCTCCTCTGCCTGAGAGAACTTGAATCTGTATCTTACATTTACTGGGTGAATGCTGTGACTGCTAAGCCAGGAATGCACTCAATCCTTCTTGCTGAAAAGTTTCTACTTTTAAATTAACTTATCCTTTTAGCCAAGGGGAAGGACAGGGAAGGGAATATGAATTTATGATAGAATGGATTGGATACTCTGCTTGGAGAAGCAGGGGAAGGGGAGTGGAGGATACTTTAGTTTTCTATCCCAGTCGCTGCTCAAACATTCACTGGGACATGGGTATCTACATGTCTCCTCTAGCCTAATGGTTAGAGTAGTTACATGGAAGATAAGGTTCATATTTCCTCAAGCAGGGAAAGTGAACCTACATCTCAGGTGAATGTAGTAACTACTGAGCTATTGACTAAAAGGAGGACTGGTGGAGCCTCCATGCTAGTTGATGTAGGGCCCAATTTGCTGTGCATGCTGTGAGAATGCTCACTAGATCGGGTCTTCTAGGAAGGATAGATAGAACCCAAAAGGACCTGACTGAAGTGCCTCAGGCAGCTCCCCAGACATCTCAGGCTCCTCTGGGCATGACCAGAAACAGACCTCTAGGTACTTAGGGTGTAAGTGCCTACACCCTAGATGTACCATTTAAGCAGACCCTAAATTTAGAGCATATAAGTGCTGAGTGTTCATGTCTACAGGCATTGTTAAGTAGGACTTAAGTACTAGGCAATGGAACAGATATTATTAGCATAGCACTGTGCATGGGGTCATGAATCTATGCTTCTAGTTTTAAGAGAACACATGCAGGATTAAAAAGGCATGTTTTAGTATGTCTATACATTGCATCACCTAGAACAAACCTCAGATTCTGGGAATGAAAACCAAAAAACAACATTAAATGGGGTCTTGCTGTTTACAGCTACCTACATGAACACGTAGTGATGAAAGCTTGATCTTGCAAAGCAAAAATCCAATAATGGGAAACAAAAGCTAGACAAATTCAGAATAGAAATAATCATAGAAAAGTAGGGCTGGAAGGGAGTTCTGCAGGCCATCTAGAACAACCCCCTGCCCAAGGCTGGATCATCCCTATACAAAATATCCCTAGTAAATCCCTGTCTACCCTATTACTAAACATACACAAGCAATCCTGTCGCACATCCACAAACCATAGCACCTTAACCTGCCACATGTAAAGCAACAGGACAATAGCGATCAATGATCTGCTGCAGCAAGTACTGTTAAAGTATGCTCAAAAGATCCAAGGAAGGAGGGACCAGGCCCCCACTACAGAATGTTGGCACTGGATTTATGACCTAGATACCTTGTTCTGGGTGGACCCAAAACCCTCAGACCAATCACGACCTTTTCATTTGATGCTAGGCAAATTTTACTGTTGCACAGTGATAACAGATAAGAACTGCAAACAGTTCTATATCTACCAGTCCTAGAGCTGTCACCAGAGTCAGGGTATGTCTGGCCACTATGCAAGCTTCACGTTGAGGTTCTCTTTTGAATATCAGATGTCAGCAGCCTGCAGGTCAAAGGCCGAAGCCCACCCCTTCCCAGTGGGGTGGGTGAGACAAGCTGGTGGTATGTCCTGTGTCCATGGTGACCTCAGGTTCCCTTCTGGGGGACCCTTTATTGCTCTGAAATCCCTTCTTTTGTATTCTTTTCCCCTCCTGATGACTCTTCATTTCTGGCCATCGCTGATTGGTCTCTAAGTGGTCGACATACTATCCAAGTTCTGTCCTGTCAGCATAATCCTTTGTTTCACAAACCCATCCCATGCACATATCCTAATTTGGTCTGTTCTCCCTAAAGTGGAAAGCCCAAGGGCCCTGCAGTTGGGCACTGTGACCTGGTGCCACCTTAGTTTATGTTATGGAACAGTGTAGTACATGGCTTTAATTCCCAGCCTGTGCTTCTGCTTGCCTGTATTAGACACAGCTGGCCTTGAAGAAACTTTGTCACAGAAAGGCTTTTTAGAAATCAATTAACCCTTGCTGTTGCCCTGGACCATTATTCTAATGCATATTTACTTTACCTATAAGCTAATTCCTAAAAGCAACCCTCTAAATACCATTTTTAGCCATCACAGAAGGCAAAACCCCCAACAATCTGTACCAATCTGACCATGAGGTAAAATTCCTTTCTGACTCAAATTTGGTGATCAGTCTGACCCTGAGTGGAGGAAAAAGACCCTCTAGGCAGGAAACCCTGGGTTTAAGTCTTGACAGAAGCACTGGGACACCCCAGTAAAAATCCCCAGCCTTGGCTGCAGCCAACACCCAAAGCTTTTGAGGAAGTAAAAAAAATCCCTGACATGTAGCAGCAGGTAGAAAAAAAAATCTTTCCATCTTTTCCAACCCCATGTGGCAACTAGAAAAGCCCAGGAGTATGGGAAATAACCATACCATAGGCATAGCTACACCTAGATCATCTGTGACCAATAACTGTCCAATCTCTTCCTGAATGCCTCCAATGATGGAGATTCCACAGCTTTTTTTTTAGGCAGTCTATTTCATTGTCTCACTATTCTAACAATTATCAGCATACTGATAACGAAGTTAAGCCAACTTTAATGCAAATTCATGTGATTGGTCCATGTTCTACTGTCTGCAGCCAGAGAGAAAAGATGTTTTAACTCTTCTTTAGGGCAGCCCTTCAGATATTTCATAGATTTCTAAGGTTGGATGGGACCTATTAGATCATTGAGTCCAACCCCCTGCTCTGGACAGGAAAAATTGCTGGGGTCAAGTAACCCAAGCCAGGTGCTTGTCTAATCTCCTTTTGAAGACCTCCAAGGTAAGGGAAAGCACCACCTCCTTTGGAAGCTCATTCCATATTTTGGCAAACCTCACCGTAAAGAATTTCTTCCTGATATCCAATCTAAATCTACTCTTGTTCAGTTTATGGCCATTGTTTCTAGTAACCCCAAGGGGTGCCCTGGTAAACAGAATATCCCCTATTTCCTGCTGTCCCCCCTGATGAGTTTGTAGACAGCTGTGAGATCACCTATGAGCCTTCTCTTGCGGAAGCTGAAGAGATTCAGGTCCCTCAGTCTTTATTCATAGGATCTTACCTACAGGCCCTCAACCATAGGAGTAGCCCTCCTCTGAACCCTTTCCAGGTTATCCTCATCCCTCTTGAAGTGCGGCGCCCAAAACTGGATGCAGTAGTCCAACTGCAGCCTGACCAGTGCTGCATAGAGGGAAAGTATCACCTCCCTAGACCTGCTTGTGATGCACCTACTAATGCAGGACAAGCAAGAGTGTGGTTAGCCTTACTTATTACCTTGTCACACTGGCGACTCATGTTCATTTTTGTGTTGACTATGACTCCGAGATCCCTTTCCACTGCTGTGCTACTTAGAATGGTACTTCCCAGGCTATTGGTGATTCTTTCTCCCCAGGTACAGCACTTTGTACTTATCTTTGTTAAATTGTATCCTATTCTGATCCACCCACTTCCCCAGTCTATCTAAATCTACCTGAATTCGCTTCCTACTTTCTAATATGTTTACTATACTCCATAGTTTAGTGTTGTCTGGATATTCGAACAGAGTGCTTTCTACACCCTTATCCAAATCACTGATATAGATATTGAGCAGTACTGGTCCAAGGACAGAGCCTTGGGGAACACCACTTCCCGCATCTCTCCAGGTAGAAACCAATCCATCTACCACCACTTTCTGGGTGCGTCCCATAAGCCAGTTTTCCACCCACCTGACTGTGAAAGAATCCATGTCACAGCTACTTAGTTTACTTGTAAGAATTGGGTGTGACACTGTGTTGAAAGCCTTTTTAAAATCCAAGTAAATAACATCTGCCTCTATTCCTACATCTAAACACTTTGTGACCTGGTCATAAAAAGAGACCAGGTTAGTCAGGCAGGATCTGCCTGCTATAAACCCATGCTGGTTGCTCCTTAACATTATATTACCCACTGTCCCCCCACAAATGTGATCCTTTATGATTTTTTCAAAGGTCTTGCCAAGAATAGAGGTAAGGCTAAGGAGCCTATAATTAGGTCCTCCTCCCTCCCCTTCTTGAAAAGAGGGACACATTGGCCCTTTTCCAGTCTTCTGGGACCTGTCCTAATCACCACAAGTGCTCAAACAGTTGCACCAGTGGTTTCGTTATGACACCGGCCAATTCTTTTAGTACTCTTGGGTGAAAATCATCGGGGCCTGCCAACTTAAATATGTCCAACCACTTCAAGTGCCCCTTCACTAGGTCAGTACTAACCTCTGGTGGATTGGTATGTCTCTCATGCCAGACTAAAGTCTCGTTGGGAGATGTGTTTGTATCCAATTCCAGGAACACAGATGCAAAGAAATCATTTAAGTGCTCAGCTTTGTCCATCCCATCTATTATGAGTTCGTACAAAATGAGCGGGTGTATCACATGAGACCCTATGTCACCGTAGCAACAAGCTACAGCAACATAGGTCATCACTACAGTGACGTAGCATTGGCGAGCACAAACTGTGACACCAATGCTATGGCACCATAGCATCTAAAAATAACCGTGTGCCATCAGGACAGTGCAATACTGGTGGGCACTGGGCAGTCATTTAGTAGTTGCTAAAGTCAGTAAAACAATGGACTTGCTAAAGCAAGTACTAAATGACTGCACTTTACACCACTGTACTGCACTGTCCAGGTAGCAGTAGCAGTAAACGTGGTTATTTTTAGATGGTATGTTGCCGTAGTGATGAGCTATGTCACCGTAGCTTGTTGCTATGGTGATATAGCATCTAGTGAGGTTGCGGCCACCTGTTTTGTGTGCGTATTTTTTTATTATTCTTCCTGAGGTGTAGCACCTTGTATTTGTCAGCACTGGACTTCATCCTGTTTCTCCATCCCAGTTTTCCAAACTGTCAGCATTCTTTACGTCATCTGCAAATTTGCTCAAGAATCTCGCAATTCCAGCATCTAAATCCTCAATGAACTATATCTTTTAACATTGTAAACAACAGGGTACACACGGATGCACTGTAAACAGTGGGGTACGTATTGATGCAGTGAAGTCACTACAAACTGAAGCCTCTGAATGAGGAATGGATGTCTGTCTTCCCCCCCC
>NW_005842022.1:205207-240206 GCF_000455745.1 Alligator sinensis | reverse complement strand
TGGGTTTTTCTCCCCCCCCCCCCCCCCCGTCTCCTCTGTACCATAGCTTATAGGTCAAGTGAGAATTATGGGCTTCACCCAGAAACCAGTAGTTGCTTGTACGCGTGACGGGTTTAGTTTTTCCTAATTGAAATGGTGCTTTTTTAATTGTGTCAATTAAAAACCCACCATTTCAATTTAGGGACTTCTGTCATGTTACAGTGATGGCTCTTTTGTCAGTGCCCTCCTCCCCCCTGGCTGCCGTGGGCAAGCTCCACCAGAAAAACAAAAAGTGGTGAGGGGCACGATCCTTCTTTTTTTCCCCAGAGACTGCCCACCTCTCCTGTGGCCAGGGGGCAAGCTGCCGACATACCCTGAGCTGCAGAGGGGCCCACTCCATCCCTCCATGGTGGTGGCGGCCCCCTGCACAGCACCTGCCCACTAGCAGCCCACCTGAGTGGTCCCAGGGGCGCCACCACCACAGAGGGAAGGACTGGGGACCCCTGAAGCTCCAGAACCATTCACCCACTGGCAGCTCACCCCCCTGGCTGTGGGAGAGGCAGGGGGACCCCGCTCTCTCAGGGTCTGACTGCACTGGCTGGGGGGGGGGAGACTCGGGGGGGGGGGGGGGGCAGAGAGGAAAAAGGATCAGGCTCATCACTGCTTTTTTTTTTCTCCTGGAGCCTGCCTGCATCTCCCAAGGCTGGGGAATGAGCTACCTGCAAGGCAAGCTGTCCCTGAGCTGTGGGTCCCTGGTGCTTCCTTCCATAGTGGTGGCACCCTCCAGGACCACCCGGGTGGGCTGCTAGTGGGTGGATGCTGCCTGGGGGGGTGCCACCACCATGGAAGGAAGGATTGGGCCTCCCTGCATCTCAGAGCCTGCTGGCAGCTCACCCCCCCAAAGCTGTGGGAGGCAGGTGGGCTCCGGGAGAGAAAAAAACCAAAGATGAGGCCCCTTGCCACTTTTTTCTATTTTGTTCACAGTGGAGCCTGCCTGCATGAGCTGCTGCTGGGTCTCACAGCCCCTGAGCTGTGTGGGGTCCTCTGGTTCTTCCCTCCACAGTGGCAGTACCCCCAGGACCGCCGCCAGGGAGGGGGGTGCCACCACTGTGGAGGGAAGGTCCAGGGCCCCCTGCAGCTCATGGGCTGCTTGGCCCACTGGCCGCTTGCCCCCTGGCCATAGGAGAGGCAGGTAGGCTCCAGAGCCCCATTCACTGTCCCTGCTGGCTGAGACCACCCGGGAATCGGCTTGCTTGCCCCTGGGGCAATGCGACAAGGTAGCAGGAGGGTGGCTGGGTGTGCTGGCAGCGGGAGAAGGTGGTGGGGATGGTGGACGGGGTGCTGGGAGCCCACCAAGCCCAAGCTTCCCTAAGCACATCTGGGCTTCCAGCACCCCATGCATCATTGCAATTAGATACATAGCAAAGTAAAATATTTCAGATGGGTGTTACCTTGCTACCTAACAAGGCCATTTAAAGTAAAATACGCCACTGCAAGTGTACATCATGATGAAATTAAAGTGAAATACACTGCCACAGGTGTAAATAGTGGTGCCATTAAAGTGGCGATAAAGAGCAATTCAGCCACTTTAAAGGTCAACTTTGTCAAGTGTACAAGCACCCACTGAGATTATCTGCTCTGTACCATAGATAAACTCAAGTCAGATGACCATAAAGTCCTTAATATGTGAATCCCTGAATCCTTGAGGTCCTTTTGTAATGTAAACCATGGACCCTTGTCCATTGTTTTACTGACTTTGGGGAATGAAAGGCACCATGCCCTCCATAAATTATTAGTCTTTGTGAACCTGGTCAAAGATGCAAACTTACTTCAACTATTTTCTTTTTGCTAATGGTGAATTATTTAGCCTTCACCAAATAACTGCTCACATTTTCAGAGTCTAGGTGTGCTTCAGCAAAGCAAATATTGCTGAAAAGAGCTGTGAAAGGATAACATGTTGTTAAACTATTTTGTGATTGAAGTATTGTTAAACTCCAGTGCTTCTTGTTTAATTAAAACACGCTTCATTATTTCTTTTAGGAAGGAAATAAATGTCAGCTAAGGATTATAATGATTTAAAAAAAATAAGATCTGCCACATCAAGAGATTTCTCTTTCCATCCAACTTAAATAAGCCAGTCAGGGACAAGCAGCAGTGGTAAGAGAAAAGAAACCCAATAAGTGAGTACTTTAAATGGGGGTATTGAGTTTTTTTGTCTCTTGTGCTTTGTATAAAAACAAATACCAAAAACTAAATGCTCTTCAGGCATCTTTTTGGTACTGGTTTGTTGGACAAATGATAGTGACACACTTTCGGCCAGATTCCAGTCCAAATTTTAGTAGCATATGTGGACTTGGGCATCTAAGTGTGATTCTACTCTGCTCTGCTCAAGTTTCTGCAAAAATTGTTAATACAAAAAAGATGGTTGGGTCCTCCTCAATGGGTGCATCTAAACATGAGCTTTAATGTGCAGTGCATTAGTGCATCATGTCAAAAACCATACTAATACAGTAATTCACAGTAAAATTAGGCTACTGCACATTAAGCTTCACTAAAAGAGGATGCGTTTTCCCAACTGTGCATTAGGACATTATTATTTAGTTCCTTACATTAGAGGTACTACATTTAATGCGCAGTAGAAAAAGTGCAAAAATGAACATGTAGATGTGCCCATGCTGATGTGACTCAATATCAAGTGCAAAATGTTGGTTCTTACAGAAGTGGATTCATTAACAGACTTGCATGGACTCTGTTAGGGTTAAAAGGGACTTCACAAAGTCATTTAGCTCGCTATTCATAGTAGAATCATCCCAATCTAAACCAGACAATTGTTTGTGTAACCTGCTCTTAAAAAATGTCCAAGGATGGAGATTTCACAAATTAGCTAGGTAATCAGTTCCAATGCTTAACCACTCTCAGAGTTAGAATTTTTATATCTAACCTAAATTTCCCATGTTGTAATTTGAGATCATTATTCCCTGTTGTGTCTTGTGTAGATAGTGGAAAAAGTCTAGCATCATCCTTTTTATAAGTGCCCTGTTTGTTGTTGAAGTGCATTGTCAAATCCTCCCTCAGTTTTCTCTTCTCCTGATTAAACATCACTATATAATCACAGAGCTTCCAACTTCTCATCAACACCAATCACACTGTCAGTAGACCAGCAATATGGATTATAACATCTGGGGTTCATTCACTTGCTCCTCTACCATCACATATGCCATCACTCGCTTACAGCGTCTTTCTGATGTCTGCTTGGACAGATGGGGCAATCCCTACATGAATCAATGAATGGAAAACTGATCTGGCATCAATTCCCAAAAGACACAAAAGCCTGTGGCAGAACACTTTAATCTCCCTGGACATTCCGTCCCTGACCTAAGAGTAGCTATTCCCAAACAGCAAAACTTTAAAAACTAACTTGAATATGACATACTAACTGAATACGAAATTAAAGAGCAAGAAATTATCCACAGACTGGATTGTGTTAAGTATGGTCTCAAGAGAGACTATGGATTTTTATTCTATTACATGGCCCAGCTTTTATAACCCCCTACACTCCTCACTGCATTAACTGCTTTGTTTATTCCCTTTTATCTCTTCAACTCACCTGCACCTATTCCAGCAGTGTCCCTCCTTTCCTCCCCCTTTCCCTATCCTTTGTATTTAAAATGACCATAATACGTTCTTTTTAAGGCCTCTGCTACCTGCCCTTTCATAGCATCTGGTGAAATAGGCTCCTGCCCATGAAAGCTCATGTCTCTCTAAATAAGTTAGTCTCTAAGGTGCCACCCTGCCCAGCCTTTTACCACCCTTTTTTTAAGTCATTTTCCCCAGACCTCTAATCATGTTTCTCCTGAACCCTAATTTGCCCACATCTTTGCTGAACTGCAGTGCCCGAAACTGGACACACTACTCACCTGTACTGAACAAAATGGAAGAACTTCCCTCACCTTTCTAGTAAGCTACTGGCCTTTTTGGCAGCTCACTGTTGACTCATATTCAGCTTGCAGTCCACCTTAGCCCTATGTCCTTTTCTGCAATACTACAGCCTAGCTAGTTGCTCTCTACTTTGTATTTCTACATGTGATTATTCTGTCTTAAGTGCAGGACTTCACATTTGATCTTTCTGAATTTAATTCAATTTGATCTTGAACCACTTTTCCATTTTTTTCAAGGTCATTCTGAATCCTAATCCGAAACTCTAAAGTTCCACCTAGCATAATGTTTTCTGCAAATGTCCTAACTACCTGTGGGCTAAATCCTAGCCTCCAAATCATTATGAAGGTATTAAATAGAACCAGATCCAGGGCAGACATCTGGAAGCCCAATACCTCTTCCCACTTAGACATTGAGCCATTGACTATTCTTTGTGCACAGTGATTCAATCAGTTAATTATGTATACATTGTACAGTACTTTCATCTAGACTGTATCTTCTTAGTTTACTAATGAGACTGTGATGGGGGACAGATCTGAAAGGCTGCTTGTTCACCTACTAGGTGGAATATAATGTGGTCTTTTGTCTCTCAAAAACTTGTAGCTTATTCTTTAACCAAAAAGTACAGTATTCTGCAGTATATAGTCTGAGTCTGAAGAGCAATCACATAACCCCTATGCTTTGATCCTAGCCCAAGGCCCATTTCTTTCCATTGCCTCTGGTCTTCATGGACTCTGGATCAGGAGCAGATAATAAGTAGACTATAGTTCTTGTTCCTATTTTTGGGATGGAGCAGATTTTTTGTTTTGAGTTGAGGTAACGCGGATAATTTTTTCATGAAGGTTTTCCTTCTTAATGCAAATGGAGAGCAATTGCTGACTCTCTCAAATAGGCCAATCCAGTTTAAGGGGAGAAAATACATCAGATGGTGGATGTGTAGTGGTTGGCATGCAGTTAGGAAAATCCAGGACTTTTAAAAAGTAATTGGTAAACGCTTTAGCATTATAAGATGTTGCTGTCTGGCACAATAGCACAATTGGCAACAGGATGCCCTGTCCTTAAGTCTGTCAAGTGCTTACTCTCCATCTTTAAGTATAACCTTGCAACTTTTGCAGTTACCAATGGGAATAGGATTTGGGGCCATAGCTTTTCAGTCCTATTCAGGCTTTTGAGTCACATCCATCACTATACTATTGATGGACCATAGGTTTTGTTCTAGGATTTAAGTAAATTAGATCTAGGTTTAGAATAACTCAAACTCCATGGATTAGAAACCAATGTCAGAACTACACTGTTTTGCTAAAACACAACAACAAAGAATGAATGACTAATTGAGAAGACTTGATTGATTTGCACAACTCTGCTTTGCTAACTTTGCTTTGCTTGATATCTAAATAGGACGAAATAGATTAACTCCAGTTCAGGTCTGGGAATGACCAGCTAAGAAGACGTTCTGTTTCAGTAACAATAAGCTCACCATTGTGTTCATCAAGGAGATACGCCATAATCCAATAGGAAGTAAATATACAGTTATTAGTAGCACTTGAAAATGATTCTAGTATCACAAAATCAGAGGTGCTTCAGTAGATGTTTATTTTCAAAGGATAAAAATACAAACAGATCTCTCTAAGGGAAAATTACAACACACAGGTAGAGTCACATCCTACAATATGCAAGACAAATGGTAAGCTTTAGAAAAAGGTCAGATAATAAAGACACAAAGAGAAGACCCAAAAGGTCCTTCTTAGGTATTAATCAAATATGTCATATAGGAGGATGTTTAGCTTTAGATGCTCAGGGACTGGGTTCTCAAAACCAGGCTTTGATCCTCAGTGTGTACCTTACTTTGGTGGCCAGTTCTCAGGCAGCAGCTGGGGACAAAGAGGAGTCATACCTGATTCCTTCTTCTGACCTGGGACAGGTAGCTCTTGAGTGGAATGAATCCTGTCTGTCCGCACATGAAACACAGTAGAAGGGGATTACAGGAAGAGAAAAGAAGGCTTTTGTCTTCCTTCCATGTTGCTGTGCATCCAGATGAGGCCAGTCAGAATTTAGCCAACTGAGTGAGGGTTGGGGGTTTTTTGGCAGTTGAGTTGGAAATAACTCATCAGCTTGGTATTTAAACTGGGAAGATACTTTCCATTTTGAACCAGATTATTAATGGCAATATGGTTGTTTGAGTTTGGGGACATTCTGCTTTGGCTGCTGATTGACTCATCTTATGGCATGTCTCTGCTAGTGGTTTCTGCTTAATGCAGCCATTTTATAGGGATGAAAGTTCACAAACAGGTATTGTATAATCAAGATTAAATTGGGGAATGTTGCGATGAGAAGCAGTCCCATAGTTAATAGCATTAAACAGAAAGCAAAGTGAAAGGGGAGTGTTTAAATAAATACATAGAGGCAAGAACTCAAAAGACAGTAGGATATAAATAAAAGGACAAGTGTTGTCTCCAGTTGTGTAACATGATGGGAACTGACCAATTCACCTAAAAATAGAAAAGAACAAAAGGAAAACATCCAGGAAAGTATGCTGTGGTCAGACTCTCAGCATGTGTAAATCATCCTGACTCCAAGGAAGTCAATGCTACACAAGTGATTTACACCAGCTGACTATATGCTCCTACATCTTTATGGGGACAAAAATAACGTTTGTCAGAAATTATTAACCAAAGCAACCTATTGAGATGGCTTGGTCTCTGTAAACAGAGCTGTGATATAATAAATAATAGTAATAAGAAAGGCAGACAACACCAACCAGGTTCTTTTTTATTACAAGTATTAAACAAACACTATTCATTTCTGCATTGTAATTACTGGCAGTCCTAAAAACAGAAAAAATGTATGCAGAAGGCCATTTAGCTTTTTCTCTTTGTTAGTATTTTTGCAATGACAATGGTTAAATCAGAAACAATACTAAGGTAGATTATAATTAGCCTGAGATGCATCTGATCGGGTTTCATGATTGCCCTTAAAACCTTGCCAACTCTGCCTCAGATGAGGTAACTGTCTCTCTGCGGTATTACTGAAGAAAAGCTACTTTGTTACTGAAGGCAACTGGCAAACTTTTAAGACTGACTATTCTATAGTGGCAGATAGAAAAAAGAAAAGTGTCTTAGTTAAAATCTAAGATCATCCCAGACAATCGAGAGTAATAAGGCTAAAATTTAAGTCTAAAGTTAAATTATATTTCGGTGTTCCCTGTTTCAAAACACCTCTCCTTGACACATTGATCCCAGGCTGGGCAGTTTCGCTGCAGGGACTTAATTCAATAGTTGCTCTTAAACGTAAAATGTGAGATCTAACTTTCTACAAAAGTCTTACTTGGGTAAGTAGCTTCATAAACTAAGGCAAATTCAGTTTCTGTTCCAAGATCAGGAAAGAAAACTCATTAGGAGAAAAGTGCTTTTCGGTTGGCATTTGCTTGGCCAATATTATTGTTGAATCTTATGCTTTAAGAGCTGACATTTCACTCAGCAGTCTACAGTAAAAACAGTGTTTCCATTTGAAACATATCATATAAAACTTTAGACACGCTTGTGCAATTCAGCTTAAATATTAACATTCATTAAAGTATTCAGTTCTAGAGCTCTTCTGCACAGACCATTTTCTTGCAATACTGTTATGTACATAGAGAAAGCCAATCTCAGTATTATCACTGACCTTATTGCAAAGACTAGGAGCCAAATCCTCAGCTATTGCACACTGCCATAGCTCCATTGACTTTAATGGAACTACACAGATTTAAGCCTACTGAGCCTCTGGCCCTGAAATTCTTGCTCAAAGTAGGATTATTTGACTGCCAAGCCTTCAAGTGGTACCAAAATAACTGCAATGGAAAGCTTTCCCTTCACAGTAGCTAAATGTAGAGGAGTTTGCTTTCTCTGATCCATTGGTGTTCTCGGCATCTATTATGCACGTGCATATTATGAGCAACTTCCTTTGCACCAAGCCTTTTCAAAGGTTTTATATTTCAGTACAACACAGCAGCAATAAATCATAGGAAAAGCCATTTTTATTGTGGAATAGTCCTAGCAGGGTTAAGAAATGGGTTCTGCAGCACAAATATGACACGCTGTTTAAATGTGAACACATTAATGGCTTCACAAATGATGTTTCTTCACCAAATAGAATTCCAGTACCCTTCCTGAAGATAAATGCAAGCCAAGTGAGTGCATTATTTGTAAAGGACTAGCACAGTCAGAAAGTTGCATCACTTTAAATGGATTTTTAAACCAGATAAAAGCCATTCCTTTGGTTTGGATCATTTCAACCACTCCATGAGCTGAGAGCAGACTTATCATCCTAAAGGAAAACTATCAAAATTTTGCATGCTATTTTGACCAGCTTTATCCAAAAGATTTTTAACAATCCTTCATGAGAAACAAATATGCAAACAAAATGTTAACTATGGAGAGCAATGTCATGAAAATGCATCACATTAGGCAATCCTTTTCATTCCTTTAAAGCTTTTATAAAACTGCTTGTCTAGTTCTTCCATGAATGCTTTGGCGCCTTCTCCCTTACTAGCCATTTTCTACGAAATGCCCTCCCTGAGTTCATCTGGGAAACTATTATTTTGTCCTCTCTTAAATGTTTCATGATTTTCTGTCATGATTACCTTACTAGTGCCTAGTAGCAATGGTTAGGCTGATTCATAGATTCATAGATGTGGCCAATAGGAATGATTATAACTCTAATTCATAATTTATAGCAAGAAATAATTAATGTATTTAAAAACTACCTAGCTATGCACAAAATTGCACCTGCTTCTATCCTTGTTGCACTTTTTCTCCCTCTCCCATTCCATTATACCTAGTCATGTATGTTTTTGCCCAATGTCAGACTGAACTCTTTGAGGCAGAAGCTATTTTGAATGGTGCCAAAGTGAAACGTGGCCTCAGTGCTGGCAGGGACCTCTGGTACCACTCCAATATGAATAATAAAGAATGCTCCAAAGATAGCAAGGGGCTTTAGAAACACTAATGCATTAAGCCTAATAACATACCTGTGGCCTAAGTAATTATTCTCCTGCAAATGGGGAGTCTGAGGCTTAGAGAGAGGACACAAAACCAGAAAACAAGCCTTTAAGAGTTTCTGTCCAGCTCGAGAGTAGAATCTAGAGCTGAACAGAAAAATATGTTGAAAATATTTGGATTTAAAATGGAAAAATATTCCTAAAAATACTTGCATGAGGTATTTCCTATAAATCACCATTCTATTAGACTGGTATTTCTTGGATCAGTTTTATTAATCACTGGGATATGCTTCTATAGTAAGACTAAAACCTGTATGTACTGTAATAATAGGGAACTGATACAAATATGGGGTGCCTATACACAAGCGCAAAGTCTGCTGGAGCATGGCAATTACCACACTTCTGTAGCCTCCTATGTCTCATGTATCAGCATCCCGGCAGTTAAAAATGGTGGTGGGGTGCTTGAACTAATGCTTGTAGAATGAGCGTTAGTTCAAGCGCCCCAGCCGCCATTTTTAAGCATGGGAATGCTGATACACAAGCCGTGGCAGTGCTTTCCTCACCCTTGGAGTACATGTAAAAGTGCCCATGGTTGCTTAACTAAGGTGGCTTCATATAGGTGGAACAGAATGATACCCAGTATAACCAAGTACAATTTTTTATGGTTTAAAAGAAAATGTTGGCCAAGAACTAGAATGTTGCCTTATGGTTTAGTGGTATCTGCAAGAAACATAAGAAAAAAATGCAAGTTTTCCAAATTTTGGAAACATTATCATCTCTGCACTTGTTCATAAACATATTAGAATGGGAACTTTTTTCCCACCATTGTAAGACATGTGCTAAAACAGGAGAGAAGGTGTTAATGTACCCAGGAAAAATGTAATATACTAAATACTAGCTTTCTAGAAATAAAGTTTGAAAGCCTGTAGGGAACAGCACTTGGCTCAATGTAAGCAAATTATATTTTGTTCTTTCCAGTGTACTAAAATTACATCAGACAATAATGTTCTAGTGACCAGCACTGGAATATACTAGTGTGCCAAAATATGTTTTACCATCATTGGCACTGCTCAGGTGACAACATGATTCAGAGGCTTATCAAATGCACTGAAATTAGTATTTTACTGATACAATGAGTGCAGCTGATAGAGGGGTTCTCAGAACACATACACTTCCACCTGCCACTACACATGGTTTCTGCCTTGATTCTTTTATTTTTTTTAACCCATCCCATTTTCTTGCCCCTGGCTAACAAAAAGGTCTAACAGAAGAGGAGGAAAATTGCACATGCTCCTTGGGCATCATCAAGGAACCCTTTGAAGCTTGTTCCTCTCTGAATTCATGAAGATTTACTTGTGCATTTGCAAGCTTTGACTTGTCTGAAAGTAGATTTGCAGAATAGTTTCATAAGTCTTCAAAAGGAATAGTTATAGGGTGCCTGTAGATGTCCGGGACATCTGCTCCAACATGCTGTGATTACAATTAATCAAGTCTGCTGAAGCGTGCTAATTAGCATGCTCTAGCAGGTTTGGTGTCCCGTGTATTCAGCATCCCCATGCTTCAAATGGCGGTGGGGGTGCTTTAATGAAAGCTTGTCAAATAAGTTTTAGTTAAAGTTCCCGTACTGCCATTTTGAAGC
The DNA here is from genome assembly GCF_000455745.1 of Alligator sinensis. Classification (NCBI taxonomy): domain Eukaryota; kingdom Metazoa; phylum Chordata; order Crocodylia; family Alligatoridae; genus Alligator; species Alligator sinensis. The sequence goes on along the minus strand of NW_005842022.1, from coordinate 229,674 downwards.
ACAGGGAGCTAAATACAAGAGATGCTCCGGGCACGTTAGTTAGAGTGGCGGGAGACAATATAATTAACCCCCCCCCCCCCCCCAACCCCTGGAACACATGTAAAGATGCCCAATATGTTTTTAAAATATTAATGATCTGTTTGATAATACTTAGTTTGCTTGTTAACCATCAAAAATACCTGTCATTAGAGTAGGACAACAGGACCCTTCATCTCAAAGTTTGTGGGCTGGCAAGCTAGTCAATTGACCGGTCAAATATTGTCAATTGACTGGTCCACTGACTGCATATTTTTTGACCAATCAAAGAATAAAGCAATTTTACAAAAAAAGCTAATTTTTTTGTAGTTTTCTTACCAGAAAATGATTTTTTATTGTTTTTGACACATTTCTTAATGGAAAATTTGTGCCTATTCTGTATATTAGCTGGACCGATTGGCAATTTGTTAAAATTTTTGACCAATATTTGATCGGTCAAATGACCAAACTTTGTTTGACTCCAACTTTACCTCAAACCTTAGTAGGTAATGTAAAGTTTATAATATTTATGTAAAGTTTATGTATATTTAAATATCAAATTAAGTGGCCAAACTTTCACAGCTGCTGAGTCCTACAGCCCTCAAGGAAGTTAATGCTGCTCTCCCCCAAAGCCAAGCCTGGAGTTCTGTGTTGTAAAAGCAGAGCACAAAGTCAGTGTGTATTAGCAGGCTGTCTATTTTACAGGAGATTGCTTTCAGTCTTGTGCCTCACAAGCCAGTGATTCTACAAGTCAGTGATTCTACTAATGTGCACACCTGTGGCTTTCTGGGAAAAGTATTACAAAATGCAGTGGTTGAGGCCTAGGTATTGCAAGCAATAGGCACAGTGAAAAATTGTTTATAGTGTTTAGAATAGAATAGCAGCCCAAATGTGCAAAACTTTCCAAACCCAGAGGGAGGTAGTTACTGCTCTACAGAGCATACAAAATATGTGTGGGGGGGTGAAGTGGCTGCTTGATATATTTAAATGAATCTCAAAGCTTAACTTTTTATCTCTTCAGCTGTGATCTGCACTACACTTGGTCAGCCTAGGGCATCAGATCCTGCTTTCAATCCCTGAAGGAAACAACTTGGGGCAGTGGGGAGAAAAGTACAAATTAGAATAGTTACCACAGAACCCAACTCTGTGTTCATTATATAGAGGAAAATAACTGCCTGGATTGTATAAACTAAATGACCTTTCTTTGGAGCCAATTTAGAGCTCACTTCTGTACACGATGTGCCTCCCTTTAGCTTGACAGTACACTTTTTCAGGGGGAGTTGTAGCTGTGCTATCTTCCTAGCACCTTTGGAGTGATAAACTCTCAATGTTGCATATTAGGAGCAGCATCCATAATCCTGAGTGCAAGAGGTTGCAATTTTCATCAGCGGGGGTGGGGGGATGGAATGCATACAGAGGATAGGAAAGGGTCCTTTGGGGCATTCACTACTCTCCCATCACCCATAATTATTTTTAAATGTTCGTGAGAGGGGGGAAAAGTATTTACATCTTAAATTATTTAAAATTTTTCCCTGGAGGGATTAAAAAAATTTGGTGCTATATGATAGTTAGCTTCAAAAATTAAACAGAGATCTTAATTTCAAAATATAAAAACAGTCCAAAATATGTAAAAGCAAAGGCTGTGTACCCACATTCAAATAACTTAGGAAAATTCTCATGGTAGAAAAACGTACACAACTATGGGTACATACATTTGAATGATGAAGCCCTGAAGAGTGGAGAGCTGTAGTGCTGATACTGTGCAGTGAGGTGGGGGCAGGGGGAGAGGTTTGCACACATCACAGTATGCTCTGCAGGCTTCTTTATTCTGCTTGGCAACAGATGACATCCCATGGTCAGCCTGTCTCCTCAGCATGTACAGACATTTGCTTTCCCAGTAGAAACTCTCCTGGAAGTGGTTTAACCCTGGTTGTGCCAGGTTATTTTTCTTCTAAAGCGGCCATTTTTACTCTGGAAAAAGGCCTGAACATCTGCATATTTGTGGTTTTTCCTAGGACAGCAGCAATTCTCCTAGGAGAAACTGAATGTCTGTACAAGGCCAAAGATGTTTTTAATTTAAAGGAAGCATTTTCTGATTCTTGCCCTTCAGTCTGGTTTTATATATTTGTTTTCACATTAGCTTAGATTTATCTAAGATGATCTGAAGAGCTCTATCCCTGGGTTAAATTCCTCTGATGTTCAAAATGATCTAATTAATTCAATTCTAAGTATTTGCACTATACTCAGATTTTTTAAAATTCTCAAATTTTGCTTATAGTTTTTAAAATCATCTGGTCCTAATACAGCTTAGAGCTAGAATTAAGTTCAACTTGAAACTTCTGCAAATTTTAAAGCAAGCTTGTTCACTGGGGGAATCATGTAGATCAGGGCAGGCAATTATTTTGGGCAGAGTGCCACTTACTGAGTTTTCACAAGCCATCGAGGGCTGCATGACACGCAGCCAGGGGCAGATAAATCAGACCGCATCTGGCCCGCTGGCTGCATTTTGCCCACCCTGATCTAGACAAAACATGCCTCCCTCTAAAGCTGGCAGAAGAGTTGGAGTGCATTGAAGCCACAACCGGCCTGAAAGCTCCAAACTATACAGCTAATCCAAACCAGCCCTTGCCTCTTTTCAGAGATGATTTCTCCAAAGAATACTTCTAAAAATTAGAATTGTGTCCCTTTTACTTTGTGGTGTATAAAGAGAGCATTCAAAAGGGAGAGACTCCCCTCTTCCTCCTTCATGCTTTTTTTCCCTGTTAAATTATCAAATGTCATGATCTAGTCATTCCTAGTTGTGCTGAAGAACCACTCTGATGTCTTGGGGACACTTATTTTGAGTTCTTATCACCTTAATTGAAGCTTTGTGTGCTAAGCAAGTTAAAATAGGTTCTGGGATGGGTTTTCATCTGGTATTAAATTGACATTGCTCTTTTGATTCTGATGGGGCTACCCTAAGCAATAGCAGCTGAGACTATGGCCTTCTACATTCTGGGTTACATCCAAGAAGGTTTTAACAGAATTGACAGCTGGTCTCATGGCAGTTAGGGTTTTTTGGGTTTTTTTAGGAGATAAGAATGTGAATGAAGGAGCAGCAAAGGATTGGTCTGTTAGCAGTCTGCCCCTATCCTCATCCTATGTACTCTGTGTTTCTAAAGATCCATACAGCCAGTTTAGACACCCTCCTGGTGGAACACTGGAGTGTGAACTTGCCTTTAACATCGCTGACTTAAAAGAAAAATGGAGAAAAACATCGCTTATCTTAAGCGCTCATGGGGGTCGGTCAGGAAAGAGACAGGTAGTCAGAGAGCTGCTATAGAGGTAGCGAACTGAGACAGCTGATTAGTTCTGTGGCCTTTGGAAGTAATTGCTGCTTTGTCTAAGCACTCAACTAGAACGTTACCTTCCTGCCAACTGACAGGAAGGCTACTGAGGCATTTACTCTACTGCTGGCCTTGAAGTGCATAGGCCTTAGATTCATCATCCTACTCATCAGAGAACCAACCTAACAGCTGGGTGGGAAAGAGCAGCAGCTGATCCATTTTGTTGAAGTGTCTACTTTCAGGGCTGAGGAAGCCTCTGTTACCAACCTACTCAGTAGGGACCTGGCCTGGGGGAAATGTTCCCAGGCCAGAGTGCCTCACTGCTGCATGGGGCCCTGGGATCTGAAAGGTTGATATGATTAAACACATACATGCCAGGTATACAGATGCTTGTCTCAGCCTTCCACTAGGCAGATGCAAGCCAACTAACTTATCCAGTTCTCCTTTTTTAACATGTTGGGGGGGGTGTCTATTAACGGGTAGAGAAAAGTTAAGTAACTGCAAATTCTAAAGACTGAGGCAATTTAGGAATTACGCAAACTACCAGGTACAGTACAACATGCTTTAAGGAAAATTGTGGGCATGTTGATGACTCTTTTCTCCCCTTGCAAGGAAAAGTACATACTGTGTACTGGGGATGATGCATGCTTAGCTATCCTAGCACAGATTACATCTGGGCTGTTGGAACATTATATATCCAGTACAATTGCAGGAATTTCCTTCCTGACAGCAAAATTACTGTTTCTGAACAGCTGCACTGTGTGCAAAGACTGTTTTCTCTACACACTGATGTTCCTTCTCAAGGGACCAGATTGCTATGCTTTGCTACAGTGAGACATGGAATGGGGAGAAAGCAAAGGAAAGGAGCCCTAAAGAGATGGGGATGAGCAGTGAAGGAGAGCTTTCCCCAGATCTTGCCAATCTCTCAAATTTTTTGGAGGGGGATTTCAGGTCCTAGACAACAGACATGCTTGTTGCCACCCTGAGTCCCCATCCCCCCCTGCCTTGAGTCCATCTAATTTTTCACTGACTTCTCCAAGCACCCCAGTCACTCCAATTCCTGCATGTTGACCTGGTTCTTTCCCAATTCCTACTCCCTTCAGTGGACCCTGAAGGGACAGACTTCTGTTAGCTCCCACCTTGTTGAACAGCACACCTCAGACTGAGAGCGATTTAGACAGTATGCACGTGCTGACACTGAGGGAAGTACAATTCCACACTACTGCTGCCGCAGTTCGGGGGGCACAACTTTGCACTGATGCAGCCACTGCTGCCGGATGCTGGGTCCAACCAGGCTGCAGCAGCGTGCCCTACCGTTGGCACAGATATCATGTGCCGCCACCACCCCCACTGCTGCTGGGCCCAGGGTCTGGACAGGCTACAGCCCCATTCCTCACTGTGGTGCAGAAATCTGGGGGGGCACATGCCCCCCTGACACATCACCAAAGGGGAGTGACATACATGTAGCTGTACAAAATTTGGCAGCTCTGAATTTCAATGGTTTGGAGCCCTTCTGTGTCCACTAACAAAAAATGCTGACAAGGGTCCAAGGAAACAAGACTTCAACCTCAATAATTAGTTGAATATTGCCTAGAGACAGAATGCCATGGAGTAGGACTGGTAATGCTGGAGAAGCTGACTTTCTCGCATTATGGACCAGTAGATGAAGCAGGTGTGGAAAGTTAGTAGACTAAGGAAGAGGCATGATGTACAACACTTGGCAACTGAGTACTTCTCTGTTATGGGAATGCAAGTAATGGTTTAAGTCAGGGGTTGTCAACCAGGGGTACACGTACCCCCAGGGGCACTTGGGAATGCCTCAGGGGGTATGTGGCAGTGGCATAGAGAAGCGGGGCGATCAGCACTTTGCGCTGCCATGCACCACATGCCACTGGCACTTTTGTTTTTGCCGGCACCAAGTGCTGTGCGTTGCCGACACTTCTGGTTTTGCCCATCCCCTCCCCAGTTGTCAATCGGACGCTGGGAGACTCCCCGCTTCTCGACTGGCCGCTGTGGGTACACTGACCAAAAAAGGTTGAAATCCCCTGGCTTAAGTTATTGCACCATCACTTCCACTCTGGGAACATTCCACTCGGGTGACAACATTAAAGAGAGTGAAAAGTTTACATTTCAGTGTAAATATTTGGAACATCAAACTGATACTGGAGCATTAGAATTTTGTGACTAGTAACCCTGCTCCCTGGCAAGCCCATGTACCACTTTCCATTGTAATTAGTGCCTTTTGCCTCCTGTTCATTTGTATACATTCTAATCCATAATTTGCAACTGAACAGGAGCCTGAGGCCTTGGTCTGGTAAAAACCAGTGGAGCTTCCACAAAAAAGGCTGAGAACTGATGTCTTGAACAATGTTCATGTGGAGCAGCTCCATCAGCTCTGCAAGTAAGAAAGCTTTCTGCACTCTTTCAAACATCCACTAGGCTGCAGAGAACCTTTTGCAGCCAGCTTTTCATCTTGCAAGTTGTTTTCTTGACTTAGGTTTCAATCCAACACCTATGGCAGAAAGAACACAGGCATCAGGGACCTAATATTGTACTACCATTGTATTTTAGAAGAACATGAACAGTTATAACCCATATGCCTTTACCAGCTAAAAACTAACTGTGTTATTCATGTTTACAATCATTCCTGTGTTGTGTCAAAACAAAACCTAAAGGCAGAAGAAAGAAAAGCAGTTCAATACTGATTAAAGAATGTTATGAATATAAAACATATTTAAGCACCACAGGTTTTCAGCAATAACAATTGGGTGTGAATGACTCACTTTTCTAAATAGACAGCATCTGTCCACTGTTCAAGTGAAGTGCTCATTTATTACTGCAATGAATGGTTTGAGGGAGGAAACACCATGAGTGTCAGCCATCTTCCAGGTCATTCTTGCAAAGGTAAACTATATCCATTTTGCTCACTTCAGCAGTACTGTTGACAAAGGGCACACTGCCGTTCAATAGCAGTGTGACTGGAAAAATACCAGGGAATACAAGTATTTCAATGATAGCTGGTATCTCCTACTCTCCTGCAGGCCACACAAATTTTGCTGATAAAGTAACATTGTGGGTGGTATGGAATCAACTATAATCCACTGTCAGATGCTACTAAAAAGCTTCCATCTTATTTGACTACAGATCCTATAATCCAAAGAAGAAATTTGCCATTATATACATTGTTCCCATAAATGTCAGTGTGTTCCTGCCTCTGAAAGGACACCCTCTAAGGGCCAATTTCGAATATGTTCTTTAGGTATTTAGGTATCCAGGTTGTAGCTGTATTGGTCTAGAGGAAAAAACAGTCATGGTAGAGGTGATTATTAGAGCAACAAGATTTTTGCAAAAAAAAAAAATTAATTGCAAGCTTTCGGGCACAAGCACCCTTCATTAGGCATTGGAAAAAAGATTGTAAAAGTTAGGTATTTAATGGCACTTAGTCAGCATTTAGCTGTCTAAGTTTTCAAAGAGTAATTTGAACTGCCCCTGCTCTTGCAGTCAGAAAACACATTAGGTGCTTCCATTCTGGAACTGGTGTGGCTAAAGCTACAGGTATAGCTGGTGTGACTAAAGGTGTTTTTTAGTCTGTTTGAAAGCTTTTTAGGTGGTTTTCCTAGGTGCAGCATAGCCACTAATTCTGCCTAAGCTTGGTGGCTATTCAAACAGTTGATGGAAGGCATTTGAACTCTGTGCAAGTCCCTGAGAAGGCCCCAGCTATAGGCACAGGTTGAAAAGGCTAATTTGTCTTAAGTGAATTCCACTCAGACCAGTGTGTTGCCCACTTTTGCATAATAGCAAAAACACGTTATCGGACAGTGGGAGACCTTGATATACCACCTCCAGTATAGAAGAGAAACAAACGGTTCAATGTTCTTTAAAGATTGTTTTGGGTAAAAATAATTTCTTAAATTATATACTTTTCAAAAGATGGTTTGCACAAAATAGCTACAGTTTTCCTTTAATTGCAGAACCTCTAGTTAAAATATAACACATTCCAATCCACACTTGTTTTATCCATGAGACAGTCTTTTAAAGAAAACTTCTATAGATATGCTGCATTTCATTTTGTGCAGAATTTCCTAATTTCAGGCAATACAAGAGACCTTGGAAAAGAAATAGTAAATATATTCCAGTTACTCATTTTTCCAGCAAAGTCCATCAACAGTAGCAAGATAAAACAAATGAGACAGTTGCAGGCGAAACACAGAAGCATCTAACAAGAATGTTAAAATAAAAGGTTATGCAACTGTAAGTCTAATTAAGATAACAGTAAATATAAACAACATCTTAAGATTTTAAAAGTGCTTTTTTTAAAGCTAAAATTGCCAAGGTAGCAGACGACTGACCATCATCTTCATCCTGAGCATCAAACTGGTTGTACCATAGGTGAATGGTTTTCTAGTATCCTAAGGCTGGCATAAATCACTTTGACAGAAGCAGCCTTGAAGCAGATTTAACCCGCTTTTTTGGGATTCTGCATCATATGGAAATCTCCAGCTGGTGCAATTGGCTCTAAAGGAGTCCCCTGCAGTACCAGGTATAAGGAGTATACCCGGAGAAAATGGGCTTGGGCAGAGCCTTGCAGCCTCTGGTGAACTTCTAGATGTTAGGGTGGTTCATGGAGATTATAGACAGCTGACGGTCACATTATATATCTATATCTTGTTCTGTCTCTACTAGACCAGAGCAAAAGTAAAAGATCTTTGTGCTGCTTCTCCCAACCAGAGTTTCAACAGGCACTGTAATACCTAGGCCTAGAATCCAGTTTATGAGATTCTAAATGACCCCATTTTCTTGCAAACCACATACCCCTAAAAAAGACACTTGCCCCCTTTTTGGGGAGACAGAATGAAGAAAAAAAAAGATTTTTGTGGAGGTATAGATACTTAGCCAAAAGCTGAAACTGTAACTACTGCTGAAGAGAGAACTCCATTGGCAAATCTAGGATTTTGAACCAAGCTGAACTAGCCTGCAGGGCTTTGCAATAAGAGAAGAGAGACCAGGAGAACAAGCAGCAAAATTGCTAAATAAAGAATAGTGGAATGACAAGACCATTAAAAAGAGGGGGGCATTAGCACTTGTGGAGCAGGAATCAGGTAGATTACAATGAGCCATGCAGGCAATCTACTTTCTCAGTACTGCCTGAATAGAAATGCTACTGCTGCTGCCAAGCAGTTGGTTTTAAACTTTAGGACAGAGAAATCAACTGCACCACCTTTGATCTGCCTCTACTGGACTCTACTCCTCCCACCATAAGGAAAAGAAAAAGCAGTCATCTTACAGTATCTTCAAGCTTTTATTCTGGGCAGAAAAAATCAGCTTCCCTGATTAAAATATGCACCCCAATTTTGGAAGGCTAATTTTTAGGGGGGAGGTGCATGTGACATAAGAGTAAATGCAGTAACTTTAGTATGATTGTACTTGATGGGCAATACTTTTCCTTCTTTAATATCTTTAATGAGCTTAATGGAAAACTCTAGCAAAAGAGTTTGGTTGCTGTGTTTGGTTAATTTTTTTCTACTGCCTTGAACTGTCTTGACTGAATCCTAAAGAATTGAATTCTCACCTGTCATTTCAGTAAATGCCACTTAGAACTAAATTTATAATAGCCCTTGAAGAAAACAAATGTCAGCGTGATTTAACCAGGAACATTAAGCACCAGTAAGTCACAGAACACAATGTTTTTGCCTCAAAGTGATCAGTAAAAGAAACAAAAATAGTCATGCTGATTTTTGCTCACTTGTGCAGAAGTGAGAACAAAAGGTCTAGAATTTTTATCTTTTAACTTTCCCCTCCCCTTGCTTGTTTTTACATTAGAAATTCAAATTATAACTACTTTGGAAGACTTCATGCTCCAGTCTGTGTATTTAGACAAATGGCTTAAAACTTGGATTTTACTTTATCCCAACATCAATTTTATTTGATCATAAAGAAGCGCTGGAAATTGAAAGCTGGTTTATTCAAGATTCAACACCGTTCCTTAAAGTAAGGAAAACAATGACAACGAGTATAAGACATCAAACACAAGCTTCCAAAATCCAAAGATTCAAAAATTCTCTAGTACTTTACTATTTAAGTGTACCTGCAGTAGAGAGGGCCGAGAATATTGTCTCTAGCACTCTGGAGTCTTTTGTTGATTTTGTCCTCTTAAAAATGTGCCATATTCACATTGAGAGACATCTTAAGAAAATTTCTCCATGGAGAATAAAAAAAAGCATAAAATCTCACAGTATTAAGTAACACTGGCTGCATATACATGAGAGGCTGACTGCACAGTTGTTACTGCACAGTCATTTAGTACCTGCATCCACTAGTACTAAATATCCGCACAATAATTAGTGTTACTACGAAGTAGCATCCCCGAATGACTTTTTGGTCACACTGACTGTGCAGTAGCTCATTACTACTGCGCAGTAGTGTCATGTCACACTTCGGGCCACATGATGATACTGTGCAGTAGTAACAAGCTACAATGCAATCAGCGTCTCGTGTAGATGCAGCCGTTGAGTTTATATCAGTGCCTAAAACCTAATAATTAACAAGTGGAAAAGTATAAACAGATACTATTTTCAAGTATGATAATATTCATGAGCTTTTAGAAATTAAAAAAAAGGTTAAAAGACCTATTGTTACTGGTGTTCTTTTAAATTGCATTCCTTTTTTTCCAAACTAGTACCAATAGAACCATTAATAGGCAGCTTTTTGATGCTTCAGTATCAGAGCTAGAGGGCTGAACTCAGAGCTCCAGGTAGAAATACCCTGAGCTATCCCAATCTCAATTTGTTTTCTTTCATGTCTCACACAGCTGATGTCAGGACTGTAGGGGGGCTGGAGGGAGGAAGAGCCTTAAAAGCTGTGAATTTAAAGACATAGCAGGTATCGCATTTGCATGTGTCAAGTTTGCAAAACAAAATGTTTCCAAGTTTGAATGGATGAGATGAATTCTATTCAGAACATTCAGTGAGGTTCATGTTCTATACGCATACACAGAAGCCAGTGGGAAATAATAAATGGAGATGAATAAAACAGGTAAGTACCTATTCATACATGGGAAGGCAAACACCTACTTAAGATATTTATACAGTGCAATATGTGGAGCATATATTTAATGTTGATTTAAAAGTTACCCTCCTTGACTTTTCTGATTTAAATACAAACAAAACAAAGGAAAACACTGGATTTTTTCTATGACAGTTGTCATAGAGATTTCTCTTACAGATTAAAAATTCTCATTTTCTCTTGAAAACTTACAGTAAGCAAAATATACTTATTTATTAAAACACAAAACTTTAGAGCGTTATAACTGGCTTTTGGGAGTCCCACTTTTTTGGATGGGCCACAAACACGGCCAACACAACTTTCAGATAAAGCACCTGGTGTGGCCAATGGGAGGCTCCAAGTTCTTTTCCTATAGTTACACGCTGAAAAGGAGGCATCTATCATTCCTTGAATGAGCAATCCAGATGAATGGTAACTGCTGGAATGTCATAGTGCTGTTGGCACTATGAATCGGAGAAGAAACACAAATGAGAGGAGAGAGAGAATTTCCTTTTATTGGGCCACACTTCCACTCCACACTTTGAAAGTGTCCTTGTTCACTAAATGACTTCATGACTTCGTGCTGCTTCATGAGAAGAAACATGGAGCACAGTGGTTTGACTTCTGTTCCTATCCAGATTCACCTCTTTTCCTTAACACTCTGGTCTGGGAAATAAGCCCTTATTGTCCCAGCTGTGATGCTCATTGATCAAGTTTAAATACCCACACACACCCACCCACCCACGAATATATGATATAATACCACACCTTATATCACTTAGCAGTTCTGACAGCACATTTCTTAATTAGTTCTCCTCCTTCACAGGTTCTTACATGAAGGACAAGAAGTCACTAAGCAGTCATCCATAATCAGTATCTTTTTAGAATGTATTATTATTATTGCATTCCAAATGAAAGTTGCACATGAAAGGTGATTTGCAATTGAAGTTATGAAAATCCCTGCCACATCAAAACAATGATGGTTCCTTTAGTCTAGCAAGGACAATTCAGCATAAATCTAATAATTCTTTCCAACCACCACTTTCTGTTTTTTATCTATTGAACCCTGCTTGGAGCAACAGCTTGTACTCTGCTGGTGACCTCTCAGCCATCACAAAGCTCTTCTGGAACCAGTCAATAGAGGATCCGGTGCATTAAAAAAAAAGATTACCACACAGTTTTCCATTTTCCCCCTTTATAATTTATATATCATACTGATGGCAGTCTCAGAATCCTTTTAAGAAACAGTCAAATCTGATGCACCTTGATCTACAAAGCAACATATTGACATTCAGTGTAAGGATTCTTTCCTCTCCAAGGATGACCACTCCCATAAGCCAGTTACTTATGCCACTTCTATGGGTCCTACCTCTATTTTCTACTTTCAGTGTGTTTGGGTTTGACCAGGTTGCAAAAATAAAATTAAAAATTAAGCAGGGTTCAAAGATAATCTCTCCCTCCTAGATAACTAAAAAAAAAAGCCTGTGAAATGTTTTACATTGTATTTTTTTTTAATAAATTACAGTAAAAAAGCCTAACAATTTAATATTAAAAATAAGCACATCCGGCAGTTAGCTAATCCTGTATAAAAATAGAATCAAACAAATTATGCCCTGGTGAGTAAAATATATAGTATATGCTCAAACCACAGGGCCCCAAATACCTGCCTGTAGTACTCATCACTATACACGATAAACATTAGAAAATGATCATTGGACATTGTGAGAAAAGAATCAGCAGTAGTATAAAAATATCCTTATCACTTCCCTCTAGGTACAAAAGTCCATAGACAAAAATTAGGCCTCTGGCAGCTTCCCTCCAGCAGCAACAGATCTGAAGTAACATGACCATGGAGAGGGAGTGCTATGATCAAGAAGATTCCACTTCATGGGTTCTCTCTTACAGGACAGTTATGGTCAGAAAAGTGACTTCATGCAAACAGCTTCTTCATATTCAACAGACCTTCTGCCCTCTTTTGCATTTCTTTTCTGTAAAATAAGCAGATGTGACTCAAATGGAATTTTTAGAGCTACCAGCCTCCCTGAGTCTGCCCAGCTAGAAAGAATGGGTTTTCTTTTCCTTGCCAGCTACATTCCACTTGCAGCATTTTTATATGGATTGTCAGAGATAGCTCTTCTTGAATTTTTGGACCTTAGTTTTCAGTACTGGCATTTAAATAAAGGGCACCTTTTTACTTGTAACCATAGTAAATTTGATACGGAATCCATTCAGGAAGAATCAATATGAGACCATCTGCACAAAGCCTTTTTTCAAAGCACAGTGTAACTTCATTTGCATGCTGGAGGGGAGATTGCAAAAAGAGAGTCAGATCTCGATTTAAAATTATAGCAGCACCAGTTTTCTGGAGACTGAACTGTACATACTACAGAGAGGAGGAGGAAGAAATAAAAGGAAAGGGATTTGTTTAGTCACAGATTTGCGAAGAGTGGAAAACAGAGGGAAAAAACCTGCACAGTACAATTTGCTGGACTGATGGACTTTTACAATTGTCTAACAAGGTTTGGTGAGACCTTTGCTATTTTGCTGTTCAAATGATTTCTTTTCATAGTATGCCAAAACTGTTCAATATAAATTTATACATAAAAGAGCTGAGCTATATATTAGTCCTATGTCTTCAGTTTACTGAATTTTGTTTTCTTTTCCCCAAAGATTTTCAAAAGTATTATATTTCAATAAACTGTTGGGTGATGCAGCAATAAAAACATGTCAAAACCTAGACGGTTTCAATGAAATCACACCAGAGGTAAATTTAGCCTGGAATTTTCCTGGCAATATGGATGGTCTGCCTTAAGAGGCACATCGTATTTTGACATGCTTTTGTACATGAGCATACAGTTTTATCTATTCTCTTCAGATGCATTATTTGAATTTCTCTCTATCACTCTGAATTATTTCTAAAACCTGTTTCAAGCTTGCAGCAGTAATGAGAATGGATGTGGAATCGAAGTGCAGTAAAAAATCTTTGCAAAAAGACACAAACCTCTAACGATTCAGCCAAATGGTATGTGTCTAAATTAACCTGGATTGCTCTGTAAAATTTCCTTTATCAATAGATCTATTAAAAGAATCAATGTTGCTAGCTTAACAGATGACAGCTTGATCTCTTGAAAAAAACAGAAACATTTAGAATGCCTAATAATTCAGTAATTTTCCAAAACTGATCCACTAAAGATGCCTAAAAATGTAACAGGCCAAGTATGCAGAGAATTGCTGAATGGGAATAGCAAGAACTCAGGATTCGGCCCCAGAATCATTCATGCATGCTTTCCAACCAAATTAAGAGGCAGAAGTTCTTTTTTTCCCTTTTGTCATCTGTCTACATTCATTTTATTTTAGAGATTACTTTCTTTCAAACAACAACTCAGATACTAAGAGAGTTAATAAACCTCCACAGAAGGCATAAACAATCTCGAGCTCCATAGATTTTACAAGAATATAAAGTGTGCTTTAACAGAAATAATTGATGTTCTTATAATCCTAGGGGAGAAACAGCCATTTTGTTGTTCAATCCACTTTTTTTCTTACAACACAATGCTTTTTCAAATCCAAAGTCTGTAGAGATTTAACTCTCTATGGCCACAAATCCTTCCAGGCTCAGGAAAATTGGACTCATAAGGGCCCTTTTTTACTGCTTTACTTTAATGACACAGACAACAGGAATGCATTCTGATAAAATTTGTTTAGTATGACAAAAAGGAAACCTTGATGCTTTCAAAGGCCACAAACAGGTTTTCATTTTTATGAGAAAAAAAACCATGGGAGCTGGAGCATACACACGTTGAGACCTACACAGGCAAGCTCTGCAGCCAGAGGGCGCTAGAAGGCTAATCCATCACCCCACCCTTAACAGAACCCATAACTTGAGATCCTGTCTGCTCCCCTGCCTGGGAAGGGGGCAAGGTCCCCCCCCTCCTCCCCCCACAGGGATCCCTAGGAGGGAGGGAAAACAAAGGACAGTGGGATTCTGGGCATTCTCAACACCCAAGGGAAGCATACAGCCATTCAAATTAGTGCAGGAAGGGAGAGTTCTTCCTGTTGGGAAGAGGTAGAACTTTTTTGATGGAAGAGCCATTTTTCTTTTGCAAAGAAGAGCCCTTGAACAGCTATATGCTCTCATTTTGTAGGCTTTTCTTTTGGCACAAGTGTAGGGCACCTACAGCGAGGCTGCTCTGATGCATTGTAATTTCAGCACATTGGAGCAGACGTGATTAATCGAGTCTGCTGGAGCATAGTAATTACTGCACTTCAGCAAACTCCAGCATCATGTGAATTAGCGTCCCTGCACTGAAAAATGCCAGTGGGGGCACTTTAACAAAACCTTGTTCAATGAGCTTTAAAGCTTCCCCACCACCATTTTTCAGTGTGGGAGGCTGATGCATGAGATACTCCAGGCACTTTAATTAGAGCAGCTCTAGGAGCCACTCTAATTAAAACGCCCCCCTCCCCCAACCCACTTCCAAAGCACGTGTATAAACACCGATAGTGTCTACAATTGGTGATCAAAGACCGCAGAACTTTAAAATGTTTAAGTTATATTCAAGGCTGAAATTATCTTTGTGAACTTGACAGATTCCCAACTAGTTATCAAAGAAAAAAATCTAAAGATAATCGGTCTAATATATATATATTCTATATGATTCACATGATAAGCCCATATTCTACCAAATGTTCTACTGAATGCTAATGTAGTTCACAATATTTCCTGCCTTCCCTTTTAAACACAATGGCCAACATTTCCAAACCCAGTGTGCAGTAGTTCAGAAAAAAACCCAAACTTGTTCTTTGGAATTATCTGGAATCTGTTCTTTTTAATGTTACTTTAAAATATGGCATGTCCTATATATTACAGCAATTGTGCTCAGTCAGGATGTAGTAGCATTTTGGGTGTTTACAATTGACAAGCAGAGTATTTTTTACAGCCATTTGGGAGACAGCTTGCAGTAAGGGGGTGTAAGGTGCAGATTACTTCTTGTATCCTGGCTCAACTTTGCTGGCTGGAGTGTGAAGTAGGATAGAGCAAAATCTTCATCTACCCCACACTACCATCTGCCCACAGGTGTCGAAAGGAGCAGAACTGTCCCAGAGAGACTGCTGCTCTCCCGTGCACAGATTCTTTTTATTTTCATATTTTATAACCCAGTAATGGAAGGGTGTTGTGGGGGGAAACACAAGTGGATTCACTATCTGTCTAAGGGCTCTATATGCCTCCCCTTGCTCAGGGTTGGTGGTAAAATTACCAATGACCCCTCTCTCCTCCTCAAACTGTAGGCTTTTTAGGACCAGAATCGTGTCTCATTTTTTTATTTGCTTTTGCATGGTAAAGGAACTAACTTATTTCTGGAAACAGTGAATGTATTAAGTACCTATATAAATTTAAATGCACAGATTGCAGTTCTCACAGATTTATCAGCAAGTGACTACAGATACTTTGATTCATTTAATCAGTTCCCACAAATATTTAAATATATTTTATCAGTGCTTCTGGTTTGGTCTGACACTATTCACTCCACATCTCATTGGTACTTACATATCTGTCCCACTGTTGTGGTGTCCTGAAGCACAGGCTTCTTCACTGCTGCCGCTCCTTAGCTCAGTCAAAACGCAACTCATGGCTTCACCATGTCTTCAGCTTCTTAAGCCCATGAGACCTTTATGGGCTGACTGCCTACCTGCTCTCCCCACATCCATGCCCCTTTACTTTTGAAAGGCAAACAACAAGAGGGCTACTCATTAGCTTGTCACTTGATTCCCTGGCAGTAAATCATGTGCAGCCCCTGGGTGTGAACTGGAGCTCCTGGGATTCTCCTTCTATAAAAACTGTTAGGACTCACAGCATCATTACTATCTTTAACCTCATAAATACTGACAAACCAAACAGGTTCGGTCACTAGACAGGTTTCTGAGGAATAAATTACTCTGTTTTATATGGTTCAAAGTTAAGCTTTTATTTGGTTTTTAAATTAAAAAAATAAATTTCGTTATTAAATAGTGGAATGGGTCTAACTAATGTTTACATATTCGTTTACTTGCTCTAGAATACCACCAGAGAAACAATTAAGGTATACCACCCAAACAAAAATCTCCTTTAGAAAGATCAACAGTGGCATAAATTCAGGTAAACTGAAAAAGTCTTAAATGTTTACAATGAATGTTAGAAGTAAACCTCTGGTTTTAGTGTCATCCAAATCTAATTTCCATCTCAAAGTCAGTCAGTATATTCAGGATACTATACCACAGTGCTAATGTCATCAGCCTCTTCTGGTTTCTTTTGCCTGCTTGGCAGGGATTTCAAGTACTCAAGGTGCCTCCTTGCATCCTCTTGATTTTGTCGCACATAATAAACCACATAAGAGATCACCATGGTGAACCAGCCAAACATGGTGACTAACATGGCATAATCAGTAGTTTTTTTAGGAAGATTACAGAGGTCAGCATCATTGGCAGCATTGAGGAATGGTCTCCCAGCATGTTCATCTAACACAGAAGTCTTACAGATGACATTGTTGGCTGTCTCATGGTTGGAAGCCATGCTCCTCAAGACCTGCTGCAGCGTACAGTCACAGTGCCAAGGATTGTTTGCAATTCTGGCTCTGGCTTTTAAGTTATTGAATGCATTTTTGTGCACGCTTTGAATCCGGTTGTCGGACAAGTCCAGAGTCTGCAAGGTTTCTGCCACCCCCTTAAAGGCATGTTCATCTATAAATTCAATGCCATTTTTAGATAAATTGAGGACTCTCAGTTGATGTAAGTCCTTAAAAATTTCATTTGGGATGGATGTTATCTGGTTGGAGTCCAAATAAAGTAAGACTGTTTCTGGAGGAAGATCTCTGGGTATTTCCTTGAGATTTGCATTGCTACAACTGACATTTAAGCCTCCAGAATGAGAACAAAGGCAGCCTTTTGGGCACATACTGGCAGAATGAAAGCACAGTATCATGAGGACAAAACTTTGTAAGAGCAGACACATGGAGAGGGAACGAGTTAACCACAGGTCTACCAAATGCATGCTGGGATGTCAGCATAATCATATGACCATTGCTCATTTACCCAACAGTGGTCATAAAGGATTCTGAAGAGCCAAAGCGTATCTTCATTTTCTTCGGTTGAATGAGTGGAAACAGATTACCACATACACCTCTTCATAGCCAGTATTCTTCTTCTTAGAAATACACCTAGAGAAAGAAGGGGAAAAAATGTCCTCAGATCATAAAATACAAACAAAATTAGCTCATTTAAAGAGAAATAAATGTGGTCTAATTGAAAAGCTCTACTATAGTAAAGGCTCGTACTTTATCAGCACACAGGGGGATTTACCAGGATAACTCCTATAGCATCAATCTGAGTTTAGTAAACAAGTCCCCAGAACATCTTTATGAGGATAGACTAGGATAGTTCTGAACTGCAAAGGTTTGGTTTTAATGCCAGACAATTATTTCAGGAGACAGTCGTTTGTTTTTATCCCAGACTTTCTAAAACAATAGCCATAAAACTTAATTACATTTTCCCCCTCTTACAGTAGCAGGCCCATTAATAGAATTTATAGTTGGACAACAGCAACGGTAAAAAATAAGTCAGGTATTGCTGTGGTAAATGACCTTATCTTGAAATGACCCATATTCTTTTAAACCCAAATTAAAGTATTTCATGGAGGAATAATCTTTATTCAACAAATGCACTAATGAAAGTTATTTAATCCAAATATTACTGCAAGTTACAGCACAAATCTATCATTTGTGTGTACATCCTCCTCCAACCAGTTTTTACCAGATGTTCTCCTGAATGCTAATGTAGTTCACAATATTTTCCTACATATTTCTGGAGCAGTGGTTCTCAAACTTTTTAGACTCCAGGCACCCCTCAGAAAATGCTAGTTCTTAGCTTACATTTGTTTCTTGATTCTGGAAAAATAATAAAGCAATTTATCTCTTGCGCAGAACTCAAAAAGACCACAAGTCAGAATGTTTTTAATACTGGTGATTCCAATTTGAAAGCTCTGGGTTTATCTTGTGAATCATGTTTACACATCTAACAGTGTTAGCACTATATGGTACCCTTAAAAGGATTTCAAAGGCACCTCAAGGTGCTGTGGCACCCTGGTTGAAACTCACTGTTCCGGAGAGATCTTTAAAAATAAAATGTTATTTTTCATATTTCTGTTTAAAAGACTCATTGCATTTAATAAAAACAGACACAAAAGGAAAACAAGCAAGAAAAGACTGTTTGGGCTGAACAAATCCTCACTGAGAGTGTGGTATATTCCAACAGAACATATGAAATTTAGTTCATCTCTAAAGATGACTTAAGAGAGATTAAAGAGCCATAAACTTTGTCATTTCATTTCATATGAAATGTTGACCTATGCAGGTTCAGACAACCTCATTTATTCCCCCCCACATTATGATAAACTAGAAATTTCTACCCAAAGCAGGCCCATTTGTTTCCAGGCACATGCCCTCTATTCTGGTAGCAGCTCATATATTTTCAAGTACACCGAGTTGTATTTACATACAAATGATTTTTACATACAGTGGAGCTCACTTAAATATGAAATCCCTGCAGGGAAGGATCTGAGGGATTCCATCGGGGAAAAGAGGAAATCTGTATTGTGATCACTTCTTTCTGCAGTGATGGATTCTGCAGAATTCAGAGGCTAACTAATCGCACTTTTTGGCAGGTCACCACAACATTGATTGTCTATATTACTGAGTATTTTTAGCTCAGCTATTAAAGTTTTAGTTAACTGCTTTGCTACCATTTGACATGTCAGCTTCATTTGCACACAGCACATGTCCAGGTACCATGCATGAGTATTCCATTGCTGATTCAAAGAAATGTCCAAACTTCAAAGGAATTGGACAGCAGCCTCCTACATAGCACATCTGCAAAGCTGTTAAATTCATTTGCATTTGCACTGATTAACTGGGAGGGACTTTAGCTGGCATTTGGAATCCATAAATCACAGTTCTTGATTAAAAAATTGTATGAAATAAAGTTTTTAGCTTTTTTGTGAAATTAGAATTGAAATGTGAAATCATCACACAAAGATATGAAACATGAAGATTTGAAATTAGAAGCATCTGGGCTCTGTCTGCAAAGGTAAGCTAGGCAGCATCTACATTTAAACATACATATACATACACACATATACATACACGGTTTATATAAGATAAATCGCTTACATTTGGGGCGTATCTTAAGAATCTTCTTCTTAAGCTTATCTAATGACCTTGTCAGTACTGTGCACTGTGCTGAGACGAAGGAAGACTGAAATCTCTTATAGGTACAGAAGTCTCCTCGGCTTGTTTGACCCCGAATGCTGAGGGCATGCTAAACTTTAGTTCTGGGTGAAGCTGACCTGGAACTGGCAGCTACTCACTCTGACCAGTATGGCCTTTATGCCTGTGGCTGTGGATACTGTTGAAAGTCAGCATAGGCTTCTTACCAGTACCAGCCTGGTTGTCTTCTGCTTACAGCATGGAGTCAATGCAGAAGGTAATCCAATTCCTCTGGTATCAAGCCTGGCATACTCTGTGGAGAGGAACTCCTGCCCTGACATTCCCCAATCACAAACATGTTGGGGCAGCCCCACTGCTCCACCATGTAAATAGCTCAGGGGCATTTGTTTGACTATTTGCTTTAGTTTGAATATTTATTTAATTCAAAACTTCACTGTATTACAGTAATATTTGGGCAAAAAAGAAATTAAATACTGTAGTACCTTAATGTTTTCTGATAGGGAATAAGTCTGTTCTCCACTATCTCTCTCACTCTTTAATGAACCTCTTAGAAGCAAACACATGACCCATGAAATGGCACTACGCATTCTCAAAGGAAATAAAAGCTTCTCTACAGAGAAAGGTGTGAGCTTATGCATCTGTGATTCAGTTAGTCTGTAAGGTACACCTCCACCTTGCCTTCTGTCTACACAAGGGAAGTATCTTGTACCAGACCCATGAAAGGGAAAGACTATAGTGTGTTGCAACTGCCTTTTCACCTATGTTCTTTTCTGCAAAGTATTTCTTCACAAGTATATGGCCTTTTCTTCTCTTTCTTCCACGATGTGTATTATGTACTATAAACATGGTCCTCATACTCACATTAGTTCACTGATCAGGTTTGGAATCAAATGGGAGCTGTGTGGTCTCATTATCTACACCTTGCACAGTGCAATGTTTTATTAGTTGTAGTGGAATCCTACTGCAGTAATTTCCTACAGTAATAAGACACCTCCCTTTCCACAAAGCTCTTTCAAGTGGTCCACAGGAGTCTCAGTTGCTGATTTTATAGTGCTATAACCATTAACAGTCTGTCTGGAGATACCACTGTCTGAGGATAAGGCAGCACATTTATTATTCTGAACTAAAATGATTACTCGGAAGATCCTGGTGGAAAAACAAAGCATAAATTGAGCTTTAGCATATAACGGGGTGTACATCTACATTAATGTTTTTCCTAACATAAGCGAATACCAGTAATATGGTAATATGAAAGTATGGGAATTAGCTTTATGAGCTGTGAAGCAGTTGATAATTATCAATCCTTGACTGATCACATCAGACAACATATGTGTGGCACTTCTACGATGATGTTATGGGACTATTGCTTTATGAGTGAATATTATTTATTAGAATTGTAATAATAGTTTGCATTTAACTAAGCAGGAATCATTTTGGAGAGCTATGGTCCTTCACATTTAAGATGCTGAGAGTTGTGTACAGGATAATAATAAACGGCTGCACATTCCAAAGAGAACCAAAGTTTATCCAATAAGCAGGTTCACTAATGCTATGTTGAATTATAACAATACACCAAGTCTCAGAAGACCTACAGATTTTGCTGTCTTTCAGTCTTCCTCTTTTCTGACTTTGGCCAATGTGGTCTCAATCCTACAAAACAAACAAACAAACAAAAAAACACTACTGGAAATAAAGCAATATTTTTTCTAATATGAAAAGGAGCCTTGAGATAAGCTGTATAACCTGATCAAGATTATACAGAATGTATTTTACTAAAATATGCTTGTTTTCATATTACATCCTCCTCTAAATTAATACTTCATTTTTTCCACTAGGACCATGCATGTCCCTTATACCTCTTCATGCACCAAAATGGGGACATGAAAGATAACCAAGTTTGTAATTTTTTAGGTCAGGTACTTTCTTTAGTGTTTTCTACAATATCTAGCATTGTTTAGTGAAAACCCCTGGCTGGGGCCTATGGATATTACTGAAAAAACAAATAAAAAATTAGTATAATGAAGAAGATTGAGTAGTGTTGCACCTTACAAGCTAACTTGTTCAGAGAGCTACAAGCTCTTGTAGGCTATAGCCTACTTCATTCCATAGCTGTGATTTATGGCATTTGATGATGCAGGATGAGCTAGTTATGAATGAGTTATGAATGAATTTGCTACAAATAAATTAATCTGTATGGTGTCACAGTGACTTGTCTTCTGCCTAACTTCAGACTAACATGGCTAACTATTTCTCTCTACTTATTAATATAATGAGAAAGCTTTCAAGCCAAGCTGCTGCAAAAGGACTGTTGCTAAAAATATGAATGCATTAATAATTTCCTATAAGGAGCAATTCACAATATGTTGTCCATAAAAGAGCTATTCCTATATTTAGATATTATTTATTATCAATAATAGAAATACTTTCCATCTCAACACCTGGTTGTTTTTGGGAATGAAGGACTAGCTGGAGAAAATAGCCTTAGTTGCACTTTCTCCTTGTTCTCCTCTGTTTTCTGGGAGAAATCACCTCTAACTTTGAAATGTGGCTGATATACAATGTATATCTGTGTTGAGAGTAGCCACATTAGCTGCCTTAAATTTATGCAACTTTATTCATGGCAAGTCATTCATACTTGACGATTTCAATGAGATTATTGAAGGAGGACACTAATGCTAAACAAGAGTAAGAGCATATCTAACCAGCCCTTGAACATTACTGTACTCATTAGAACTAAAGGTAAGATTCAAAACAGGATTTAGGCAATCTAGACATTTTTTAGTTAGGAATGTTTGATTAAGCAAAGCCCCAACTAAACACTGAAGCATATGAAGTGCTGTGTGATGCAGTGTTTATGTAGAAGTGGACTTTAGTGACTGGAAAATATAAGGCATCCCAATGCAGTTTATACATTTTATTAAATAGGTATTTAATTAAAAAAGCATCAGCACCAAAGACAAGGACCAGAAACCAGAGCTCCCTCCCTCCAAGGAGGGAGGATTATGCAGTGCAAAATCATATTCCTTATAGATTTCTTGCCTGGTTCCATGAATCTTGTACTATGGGCTATCCAGTGGGCCAACTTTAAAAGGCTGGATGCTACTCTCAGGTACCCCAGCCTCTAGCTGGGCAGTCAAGGCACTTTTGTGGGAAACAAGACATGGGTTCAAACTCTCTCAGCCTGAGAAGGACCTATGGCTTACACCCATAGATGCTTCTCAAGCAAATCCCGGGACGTCATTCTCCCCTTGTACTTGGCCTTGGTGAGGCTGCAGCTGGAGTACTGCATCCAGTTTTGGGCCCCACAATTCAAAAAGGATGTGGAGAAGCTTGAGAGAGTCCAGAGAAGAGCCACGCACATGATCAGAGATCAGGAAAACAGACCTTACGACGACAGGCTGAGATCTATGAGGCTCTTTAGCCTCATGATGTCCCTGGAGCCCCCTCAGCACTTTTCAAACTGGCTCTCTTTGGGCAATCTCCCCTTCTCACCTACCACACCTTGATGAAATGTTACTTTCAGGAAAGGGAGGCTGCCCAAGACCTTCCCAAGTCAAATCTTCTCATGAGCTCTAAGGACTCATTACATGGTTTTGTCTACTCATTACATCACGCCCATGCCATGCAGATGTTACTCATTCCTCTATCTCTTCCTCTCTGCTGTTACTAATACCTCTCCTGGGCTATAGGCTCCCAGTCCTTGCTCCTCCTGGGCTATGGGCTCCTGGGCTCCCTTGGTTTCTGGCTGTGACCCCTGGTCTTTGGCCTCTCTCTTTGGGCTGTGGCCCTGCTCCTAGGCCAGTTGAGGCTCATGGGCTCCCTTGGCCCTGACAGTCTCCAGCTGTGGCCCCCCTTGGCCTTCAGCCCCTATCTCTGGACCAGTGATACCTTTGGACTCCCTGGCCCTGTTTATACTTATCCTCCTGGCTACAGACCTCTTGGCTATCTGGCCCTGCTTACACTTGTCCCTCCCAGGCCCCTATGTTCCTGAGCTTCTTTACTCCCAGGCCTCTTAGGATCCCCTCCTCCCTTTAGTCCTTTTCTCAAACCTCTGGAGTTGCTTATTCCAGCTCAGATGTTGCCCAGGAGTTCCTCTCTCTCTGGCTCTCATGGCTAGACTGCCTGACCAGCTCAGGCCATGGGCTTGTATCCCACCAGCTTGGCCCCCTCCTGGTGAGGTGATTCTCTAATTGGCGCCTGGCACACCTGCAGGCTGCTTCTCAGGTAACTTGCCTTCTCTTAAAGTAGCAGGAGCACCAAGCCTCCTACTACATCCACCCCTAATGTTTTATAATTCATGAAACCTACCACACCTTGATGAAGGCTTTGGCTTTCATGACCACAGCCTGCTCTTTGGCGAGAGAGGCAGCGAGCTGCTGGGAAGGGATGGCCTCCACCTCTCTCCCCTAGGGAGGAGGCTCTTCTCAGCCAGACTGGCTGACCTGCTCCACCGGGCTTTAAACTAAGCCTGTTGGGGGACGGGGGGACTACCGCCACTGCTGGCCCGCTGAGCAATCCTTGCAAAGCCAGCAGATCACGGCGCTGATCACGGCAGATCAGGGAGCCCACCCCTGCCCCAGCCCTGGTAAAATCTGTGTGCAAGGAAGGAGCCCCCCAGGGGGCACTTGCCTGCCTGTACACTAATGCCAGGAGCTTGGGGAATAAGCAGGAGGAGCTCATCCTCCTGCTCAGTGCAAACAATTACGATGTCATAGGGATAACGGAGACCTGGTGGGACTCCACCCATGACTGGACCACGGGGATAGATGGCTATACCCTGTACAGGAGGGATCGTGTAGAGAAAAGGGGCGGGGGGGTAGCTCTCTAT
>NW_005842022.1:184451-203391 GCF_000455745.1 Alligator sinensis | reverse complement strand
TAGGCTCGGCAGTGCTATGTTGGCTAGCACTATGGAAGAAAGAGACTTGGGGGGCATCCTTGACCACAAGATGAACATGAGCCTGCAGTGCGATGCTGCAGCTAGTAAAGCGACCAAAACGCTGGCTTGCATCCATAGATGCTTCTCAAGCAAATCCCGGGACGTCATTCTCCCCCTGTACTCGGCCTTAGTGAGGTCGCAGCTGGAGTACTGTGTCCAGTTTTGGGCTCCACAATTCAAAAAGGATGTGGAGAAGCTTGAGAGAGTCCAGAGAAGAGCCACGCGCATGATCAGAGGTCAGGGAAGCAGACCCTACCATGACAGGCTGAGAGCCCTGGGGCTCTTTAGCCTGAAAAAGCGCAGGCTCAGAGGCGATCTGATGGCCACCTACAAGTTTATCAAGGGTGACCACCAGCATCTGGGGGAACGTTTGTTCACCAGAGCGCCCCAAGGGATGACGAGGTCGAATGGTCACAAACTACTTCAAGATCGTTTCAGGCTGGACATAAGGAAGAACTTCTTTACTGTCCGAGCCCCCAAGGTCTGGAACAGCCTGCCACCGGAGGTGGTTCAAGCGCCTTCATTGAACACCTTCAAGATGAAACTGGATGCTTATCTTGCTGGGATCCTATGACCCCAGCTGACTTCCTGCCCTTTGGGTGGGGGACTGGACTCGATGATCTTCTGAGGTCTCTTCCAGCCCTGATGTCTATGAAATCTATGAAACAGAATAATACAAACTAAAACCTTAATTAAGAACTCATTCAACAAAGAGTTAGCCAAATAAAATTAGGTACATTAGTTTGATTAATCCTATAAGACAGGTTTTCAGTTTATAGAAAGACCTCCATCTAATTGACCATCCACCAAATTGCATTTATAGCAAATGTAAGTATCCTCTCCATTCTTCTTTACTGGAACATACACTTAATAAACCTTGAGTTCAAAGACTGTTTCCAAATTAATAAGGCACTACAAACAGCAAATGAAAAAGATGATAACACAGGGACATATGAACTTATGAAGAGAAAGATAAATGAACACAGAAAAAGGAGTGGAGAATACAGATAAAAATGAAGAAGAAAGTAGAGATGAGAACAGAGAAAGAAAATTAATAAGTAACTTAAGTTACTGTAAGTGATGGAAAATATAAATATGCAGATGGTATCTGAATTTCTGAACTCTGTAGAAATATTGTGAGTTTTTGTGAGTTAAGAAAGCATTGCATATCTCATTATACAACTGGGGGAAAGAAGTCAACTGGCTCAGTCAAAGTCACACTGACAGTCTAGGACAAACCAAAAAAGTTAATACAGGTTTCCAGAATCGTGGTCCAGTGCCTCAACACAGCATTCAGGTACACAGGTAGGACTTATCCCAACTGACTTCCTGCCCTTTGGAAGGGGGCTGGACCCGATGATCTCGCAAGGTCCCTTCCAGCCCTAATGTCTATGAAATCTATTACTTACACCTCAGAACATTAGAATACTCATTTGTTACAATTGGATTCAAGCGTTGTATACATTTTGATGGCCAGACTACCAATTCTACCAAAATTTACCCTAAGTTCTGCAGCTGCAAAGTTCTTCTGTTAGAAAAGTTACTTCACCTCTGCCAAGAGGAGTAAACCTTTTACTGCCAATTGGCAGCTGGCTGAAGGTACATCTAGACGTTCATGCATACCACTGCTCCTGCACTCCATTCAGCAGGTTCTTCATGCAGTACTTCAGGATCTGGCAGCATAGTTGGTGAATGGAGCTACCAAAAGGGAGTGAATGTGAATGTAGTTTGGTGGTAAACAGGGTAAAGTACAGAGACATCCCTAGGCAGTCCCTCGCTTCAAGGATGACAGTCTTCCAGTAAATAGAGAAATCACTGATGGTCTATAGATGACTGAGGAGGACAATCTAAGATCTGCATGTTTGACTGCAAATATGGCCAATAGTTCTGGGAGGAAGGAGTAGATCCTGGTAACGTCATGTCTCTTTCCTCTACATGTCTGCATAGTGAGGAGAGTTTGCTTGAAATGACTGATGCCCTGTCGTACATCACAACACCAGTATGGATGATTCAATGCTCTAGTTTCCCAGGTATTAATGTTAGTATCACATTTCTTCAGATTGGCCTTCAAGGTGTCCTCGAATCTCTTTGCTCAAACTCTTGAGCTGTGACCATTGGCAAATTGGGAGTACAGAAGGTGTTTCAGACACTTGCTATCTGGCATTCTTATGAGATGTCCTGTCCAATGGAGCTGGTGCCATACAAATATGGTTTTGATACTAGTAGTGTCTGCTTGAGCCAGAACACTGCCATTTGTTCTTCTGTCCTTCCAGTTGGTACGAAGGATTTTCTGAAGACATCACTAATGGTAACATTCCAAAGCTTCCAGGTGTTTCCTTTATGTCGTCCAAGTTTCACAACCATACCATACAATATGGTAGAAATGATACCAGCCTCGTACAGACATTTTTTATGGGTCCTGATATCATTTTCATTGAAGATAGTGTTTCACAGACATTGAGGCTGCACTGGCAGATTCATTCAGAGCTGAATAGGAGGTAGTTGAATATTCACTGTTGAATATCAGGTGACTACCCAGTTAGGGGAAATACTCAGCATTCTCCAAGAACTGCCCTCTCATTGTAATATATGGGAGAGTAGCTGGACAATTTAGGGTAGGTTGGTAAAGTAACTTAGTTTTCATGAAGTTGATAGTGAGTCCAAGCATTTAATACTCTTCGTGGTCATGTGAGATTTCCATCTGGAGTCAGCATCTAGTGTCACATGGACAGGAATCTGTATCAGCAATTAGATGTGGAATAGCTGCAATACAGATGGAAAATAGTGTTGGTGCTTGCTTGTCTCCAGTGCTAATAGTGAAGGGGTCTGTTTCCAAGCTACTGCTTAGGACAGCTGGTGTCACGTCATTGTGAAGAAGTGTGAGAATGGTAACATCTGATTCAGACATCTGAATCTCATCAGGATCTTTCACAGGGCCTCTTTCTTGATTGAAGCAAAGACCTAGTCAGATCAATGAAGGCCACATACAGACCTCTGTGTTGCTCACAGCACTTTTCTTGCAGTGATAGTATCACTGTGCTGGCTTTTCGCCTCAAATTTGAAGAAGAATGTCTTGAATTCAGCAGCTTGCCTAACTTTATCCCAACTATGCAGTTGATCTAATAAAAGATATCACCCAAAGCAATGCTTGCCTCTTGCATAATTCCTGGACCATCGGGTCTACAACATCACTTTAATACTACCACTCATGTTCCTTACATTACCCGAGTCATCCTACTAAGTAAATACTGAATTTTCTTGCATACAACATGCACCTTTCCCCCTCAAAATCAGCCACCCCAAATTGGAGTGCAAGTTTTAAGTTTGGAAAATGCTTTCTGGAAAAGAAGTATGCCTGGAGGCATTGTGAATGCCATACAGATGCCAAGATGGCTACCACTTGTGTTTGGCTCAGCAAGCTGTAGGGCAGGGGTGGGCAATTATTTTGGGCGGAGAGCCACTTACTGAGTTTTGGCAAGCCATTGAGGGCTGCATGACAGGCAGCCGGGGCAGATAAATATTAATTTTCTAAATTTTTTTAGGGGCCCCGTGGGCCAGATAGAATGGCCTGGCAGGTCGCATCTGGCCCGTGGGCTGCATTTTGCCCACCCCTGCTGTAGGGGCAGAATATCTCCTCCATAATTATTGGCTAAGCACCGTAACTTGTGGCTAAAGCAGCAAATGAGCTGCTGGTTATACTTTGATGAGGCTTGTGATGTGGAAACAATACTTTATTTACAGGTGTAACAAAGGCCCAGGCTCTCTGTTACTTAGAGAGGAAAACAGCCTAGCAAGAGAGCTCTGCAGGCAGGCAGGGTGCTGCAGCTGCAGGTTGCTAGGGTGACTGGCTAATGAGGTAATTGGCCAGCACCTGCAGCTGATCAGATGACCCGATGCAGGAAGCACCAGGGGAGCATTTAAGCCCAGAGCTGGGGCTAGCAAAGGCAGTCTCTCCCTAGTGGCCACCAGAGAAGGAGCTTCTGCTCAGGCAAGCTGGAATGCTGGGTTAAGTACAGCAAGGGTTCTCAACCTTTTTGGACCAGTGTGCTCCCAGCAGCTGGATGTGGAGCAGTATACCCCCAGTGGCTGGATGCAGAGAGTGGGGAGGTAGCATGCAGCTGGACACAGAGCAGGGGGGAGGGGTGAGCCAGACACAGAGGGAGGGGTGGTGGTCAGCTGGACGCAGAGCAGGGCGGGCAGCTGGATGCAGAGCGGGGGGTGGGGGTGGCGGGCAGCAGGATGCAGAGTGGGATGAGGGTGGGGTGGTGCATAGCCGGATGTGGAGCACGGGGTGTGGTGTGCAGCCAGACATGGAGAACGGGGAGGAGGAGGGGTGGTGCATGGGCAGACGCAGAGCAGGGAGGAGTGGCGCATGGTGGGGCATATCTGGTCGGGCAGGCAGCACCTGCACTGTAGCATAGGATGGTGTGTGGGGGTGCTCTGTCCCCGCCCATGCATACCCCCTAGGGCCTTCTCATGTATGCGCAACTGACAACCCCTGAAGTAGATGCTTATCTTCTTAAAGGGATAGAAGGCTGCTGCATGTTATTATTTATGTTATAGCCCAGGGGCTTGTATTTATGTTATGTTCACCATTGGTTTGTGGAAGAGGCTGTAGGGGAGGTGGAGGTCTCATTGGTGTCCAGGGGGACACTTGATCGCCTTGAGCCCTGCCAGGGGCAGGCTCAAGGCTTGACCACTAAGTGAGCCACAGAGGGGCCCAGCACCAGCAAGAACCTGCTCACAGAGTGGCCAGGGGCCCAGTATACAGGAGCCAGGTGCTCGGTAACTTGCGAACGGACAAGGGAAGCTAGTGCCTTGAAGCCAGGTCCTATCCAGTGGGCTTAGGCTGGTAGGCCTAGCTAGATTGAAGGGGCAGAGGCTAAGACCCCAACAAAGGGACATCGTACTGGTAACACCCATGAGGCATGGGGCATGGTAAAGGGGAGATTATGGAGCCATACAACTAGTCCATAGAGAAACATAGAGACCCTGTAAAGGTCATAACAGAAGTCTGGCAAGTGACTTTACATATGTTTATACCAATGGACAGCCTAAAACCTGAGAGACACACATGTGGTTATCATGGACTTTGTCTGCAAGTCATAAATTACTGAATGAAGGAGGGAACAGAACCTGTGTGCTGGCAGGTAAATTATCACTGACCTGGAGTTGATCAAAGCTTCTATGACCTCTAAAGTCTGCTTTGTGAGAGATGACTTTTCATAGTTCAAAGGACAGCTAAATTTGAGAACAGGGAAAAAGCATGACCTATGGCTCTTTTGATCTCCTCCTTAGACCTGCATTTTATCAGCTGCTCATCTAAGTATGTTTAGAACTGGATTCCTGGCCATCTAAAATATGCTGTCACTATTGCTAGGCATTCGAGAACACTCCTGGAGTTGTGGAAAGTCTGAAGGACAGACCCATATATTGACTAAATATATAATACAGCCTATGGGCTGGATAGATGATAATACTGTGGCAGGTTTCCTGCCAATCAAGAGCCATAAATCAATCTTCAGCTTGAAAGAGCAACATTTATTGGGGCTGAGTAGGGGTAAGGTTTAGAATTGAGCAATACACTCAGCCAAATGAAATGGACTGCTTAGATATGCACAAGTTTTTTTTTTTTTGTTGTTTTTTTGAGTGAAAATATCCTCAAAACACAAGTTCTCAATCACAGCCTGCATTTCTAGCTAGTTGCCCAATTGCTGGAGGCACAATCTTTTGGGGTATTAGTTGGCCTACCTTGACTATGTTCTTGAACTCCTCACTACTTTGCAGGAAGACTACCACTCACCCTCAGAATGGTATGTCAGCCACATACAGATGCAATAAGACCAAGGAGTCTGGTTTCCTCCCAAGCATATTGAGACATTTTGGGTCTTTGTCCTTCAGCAGATTTGTTCAAAATCTACTTTATTTTTACAGTCTATACAACTATGAAGCCTAAATTGGGGGATGTGTGGAACTACTCAAAAAGTATTCTCAACAGAATATCTTCTCTTAACATATTTCATCATTGTTGTATAGTGGCTAGAGTCTGTCACAGGACTCTAGCCGAATCTAGCAGTTCCTCTTTAATGAGAAGGACAATCCTCTCTGGGACAGGAATTGACAGGATGTCAAATAGCTTGAGGGATTGTTGAGATGGTAAAGTCTCAGTCTGCAGCACTTTAACAACCTGTGTGTGTTGTGTAATGCTGTTCCCCGAGTGGAGGATACAGCTTTATCTGGGAATGACAGAGAGAGCTCTTTTGGTGGTGAAAAGGAGCATTGATGTTATTCAGTCCCTTAATCTGCCTCTTGCTATTCCTGAACCTGTAGTCTAGCTAGGAATGCCACTGGAGAAAGAGAGACTTTTTCAATGTTGAAGACCAATTCTTGATACCAGTTACGTAGGCCCTGATATTCTCAATATGTCTGTGGTATCATGCTTATGACTGACTCATGGGTTGTTTGCTATATGAATAGCAGGTTGGATGGGACTGTGGTATCTGGGGCTTGTAGAACCATTCCAGAGGTAATTCAATATGGACAGATGTTCATTTGAAGTGTTCAAATTTGGCACTATACCTACCCCTCCCTTCAGAGTTTCAAAATGGCCAAGGTGGCATGCAGTGGCCAAGGGGCTGGAAAGTAGGAATCCCTGCATGTCCTTTGGCCTCTAGAGGTTCCTGACATCCTCTGGAGCCTCGCATGAGGGGTTGGGTGGGCAGCAGAGCACAGTGGGATATAGACATTGTTGGGATTTCTCTATTCACTGGAAGACTCTCACTCTCGTAGTGAGGAACTCCTGAGGGATGTTTATAATTTACCCTCTTTTACCACCAGACTGCAATCACATCTACACCCTTCTGGCAGGTGAGGACACCTTGAAAGCCAGCCTGAAGAAATGCAATAGTAACATTAATACCTGGGAAACATGAGCATAGAATCATCCATACTGGTGATATGATGTACGGCAAGGCATCAGTCATTTCAAGCAAACACTCTTCGCTTTGGAGGCAGGCAGAGGAAAGAGACATGACGTTACCAGGATCTGCTTCTTCCTCTCAGAACTATTTGCCACTTGCATGAACATCTACATGTACCTTCAGCCAGCTGCCAATTGGCACCAAAAAGTTTAATTCCTTTTGGCAGAGATGAAGTAACTTTGCTAACAGAAGAACTTTGCAGCTGCAGAAGAACTTAGGGTGAATTTTGGTAGAATTGGGAGTTTGGCTATCAAAATGTATACAACGCTTGAATCCGATTGTAACAAACGAGCATTCTAACGTTCAGAGGTGTACGTCCCACCTGTATTCCTGAATGCTGTGTTGAGGCACTGGACTGGGACTCTAGAAAACTATATAAACTTTTTTGGTTTGCCACAGACAGTCAATGTGACTTTGACTGAATCAACTGACATGCTGTTGGGATGTAGACATGCCCACAGGATGTCTCAGTCTCATTGTCCACAAACATGGTTCTGCCCAAGTCACTCCTGAGCATATTATCTAGCTATCCTGAAACCCCACTAAACACAGCGAGTACAGTATTTAGCTTCAGGGCTAGTCATAACTATCCAAAAGGATTCCCTTACCACCCCTGCTCTCCCCAGAATAAATCAAACACACTTTGGCCTAAGGGAATCAGTTGAATGAAGTGACAGGAAAACTTGAGAATCTTATCAACTGCAATCCTCACTGGAATGAAATGGACACATCTACTTCAATCTCAGAAAAGATTCAGCAAACATTGCATGAAGCTAACATGTATAAATGCCATGATGTTCAAGATGACAAAGCTCAAATATGAATTAATACATGACCCTTTCACCAACATTACAAAGAAGCCCATAAGGTTATTAAAGATGAGAATGCTAGACACCAAGTATTAAGATACGTTCTACTTATGCCATACAAAAAGGATACTTGACATTATGTGCAGTGTATACAAACAACTTGCACAAATCCTCGTGTTGTATCAACGTGAGTTATTCTTGTTCTCTCAGATAACAGACAAGCATAATGGCACTAGTGAAACTACACTAAGTTACACAGCTTAAGCTCTGAAGAGTTTTCATTTGTTGTTATTGATGTTGACGTTGTTACCAAGATTTGAGTGAAATTTCTTATTACTGAAGCTTATATGCTCAAGTGAGCAGGAAAGAAAGAAAGCAGTGGTAAAAAAGAAGCCAATAGATCAGCCATAAGGGATGGCCTGTCAGTTGAGCTATGACCCAGTTAACCCCTGCATTCTGCTACTTTTCCATTTACAAAAAAAAAAAAAATGGCATGAAAAATTACACCCAGGTCTCAAGCTTCCAAAAAAATCTGTGAAGTTGACAGTGCCACATTGGTTAATACAGCTGCATGAAAAAAACCTGGTTTAGCCACTGCATTAATGGTTTAAAAAAATTAAACCATTCAATTCTAGATGACTAATTAAAAACCTAAAAAACAATCAAGTCTTTTGCTGTTCCTAGTTTTAGGCACAACACTGAAGTTTTACTTTGAAAAGCAGCCCTATAAAAATTGAGGACTTTCATGTTAACTGTGACCCACTGATTCTGTATCAAATTTCAGCAGTTTAAATCTTTAAAAAAAGAAGTGTGCCCTACTCCTGCATAACAGACAGCCTTGCAAACTCAGCTGACATTCCAAATGTCAAGCTGTGTTCTTTCCATCTCACACCTCAGCACCAGTGGAGATTCTGCAGACCAAATTATAACAGGCTTTACTTGTGCAGCTATCTGGTCTTAATATTATGCCCTCAGCTAGAACTATACACCCAATTAGCTTTCAATGGATCCCCAAAGAACCCAGCTTGACTTTCAGAGCCCAGTTAGAGTTTGCACCTGACATTTAGTGAAAGAATCCTTATAAATAAAAGTAAATCCATATCAAATTTGAGAAGCACAAAAAAGAATCAAAGAATCCCTCAATGACATTCTTCCAAAGTCATTTTTAAGAGTGTAACTGAAGATTTGTTTATAAAAATTATTTAAAAAATAGTTGTGAGAACCCTTTAAAAAGTAACATGGCTCTATGTTTTACCTGGTTTCCAGTCAATTCATGAAATGCTTTTCTAGTTCTGAAGAACGTATCACGAGTTTCCAACAAAAAGGAGGATATAGCTGAA
Source organism: Alligator sinensis (assembly GCF_000455745.1). Classification (NCBI taxonomy): domain Eukaryota; kingdom Metazoa; phylum Chordata; order Crocodylia; family Alligatoridae; genus Alligator; species Alligator sinensis. Next base: position 194,202 of record NW_005842022.1, on the reverse strand, counting down.
TATGTTGGTAGACAGAAAAGACAAGCTAAATTATTAACACAGCATCATGCTTAGAAATAACCAGGACAGGCATCCTTCACCAGTCTCAGACCACAAGCCCATACATAAAAGCAAAGCCTAACTGCAATCCTGCTGGTATATGGAATTTTGTGCTGCCCTGTAGCTATGCTACATCCTTACATTTGAGGGGAATCTTAAATCTGATTGTCCTCCCCTGCCCCTCCGAACCTGTGTATAAGGACAGGCCTCCAGGTGGTCTAAGTCCTTGTAAACTTGCCCAGAAACAGCCAGAATCTGGGCATAGACATTTAAAATCTTTGGTAATGTGATAATGGCCCTCTCTCTTCCATGTACAGGCCTAAATCTGGTCCAAGCTAGGAATGACCAAAAGTCATTACCAAATAATGGTTGTTTAAAGACTACTGTACATGGAACTGGAGAATACCACCTGCATTCTCCAGTCCAGACTCCTACCATTGCAAACAGCCACATACTAAGCTCTACACAGTCCACAAAAATACCTGCTCAGTCTCCCTCCACACCACAAAACTTCCACTAACAAAATACAGTAAACTTAAGACCTTTAGGCCCAAATCCTATTTCACTGTTTTGCAATTGTTGGTGCGTATGCAGGGGTTTAGATTCTATTTCCACCCGTGACAGAACAGGATCAACTGGGTAAAAGCACCTAAGGGAAGAGAAAAAGAAACCTGCATCTCCTGCTTTGCAGCAAAGTGATCTAACTAACAGTCCATACACTAGGTACTGCCCAAAACACATTTCAGTCCTCCTTTTGAAAGCAGCTCTCAAGGCAACCCAAGAGGGAGAAGATACATGGGGCCAGGGTGAAAGCAAGCCAGACAGACTGTGGTTCAGTGATTTGGACATCCCTGAGCCCCAGTGAGGCAGAACCTGTTTCACTGCTATTTATCCATTTTATCCATGAAATGTTAAATGCAAGGTCCAGAGAAATATATTGAGAGTAGAGGCATGGGGGCAAAACCCAGGGCCCCCTCTTTTTCAGGGAAGCATCCATCTTACTGATGTAACATTTGACCAGAAGTTAATCAGTCTGGTTCTGAACATGTGAGCAAGACACACCAGATAGGTGTACCCAGGAGGTTTCTTAATACCAGCAGAAGCAACAGCAGACCCTAGGCACTCTCCCATCTCTAGCTGTGGCCAGTCCACGAAATGAAAAAAGGTAGTAGGTTTTTTCCCTGGTTCTTACTGATAGAGGTCCAATATCACAAAATCCATCATCACAATTTGATGTTCTTAAAAGAGGGGTATGCCTGAGTGGGAATGGAAACTTCTTCATAAGAATGTAAGAACTACCATTTACTGGGCACATCTACACGTGCCCCGCACTGCGCAGTTGTTGCTGCACCACTGTTTAGTATTTGAATTAGGAAGTACTAAATGATGACACAGTAACAGCTATTACTGCGCCATCCCAGTGGCACACAATTATTTTTAGCAGCTATGTCACCATAGTGACACATTATAGTGAGGTAGCTTGTCACTACGGTGATGTAGCTGCAGCATCACGGTTTGTGCCCACTGATGCTATGCTGCTGTAGTGATGAGCTACATCGCTGTAGCGCATGCTATAGTGATGTAGCATCACGTGTAGACATACTCACTGAGTCGGATCAGAGATCTATCTTGCTCAGTATCCTGTGTCACACACTGGCAGAGAATGGATGCTGAAAGGAGAGTGAACTGGGTATGACCAAAGTTTTTCCCACTGTTCCTCTCCCACATGCAGACCCCAGCATATAAGGTCTAAGAAGTTCCGATTCAGAGCATGTATCCCTAACTCCCATGCTCCATAGCTACTAATGCCCTTTTCCTCTAAGAATTTGTCAAATCCTTTCTTGAATCTGGCTAAACTGTCAGCATTCACAACATCTGGAACAGTTCCACATTTTAATGACAGGCTGTGTGAAAAAGAACTTCCATTTGTTAGTTTTAAACTTACCTAGTAGTAAGTAGTAACTTACCTAGTTTTAAACTTGCCTGCTAGTTTTATTTTGCGACACCTAGTTCTTGTATTGTGAGAGATCATAAATGACAACTCCCTATTTACTTTCTCTCACCACGAAGCATTTTGTAAACCCTTATTATGCCCCCTCCCCTCAAGCGCCTATAGTCTCTCATCATTTGGAAGCCCCTCAACACAACTAACCATCTCTGTTGCCCTCCTCTGTACCTTCTCTAGTTCTTCTATATCCTTTTTAAGATGTAGGGACCAGAACTGAGCAGAGTATTCAAGATGTGGAAGCATCAGATTTATAATGGAGCATAATGATACTTTCAGGTTTTTTTACAATTCCCTTCTTAATAATCCCTAACATTTGGTTTGCCTTATTGATGGATGCTGAGCACTGAGGTGATGTTTTAATGAATGGTCCACAATGACTTCCAGATCTCTTTCCTGTGTGGTAACTAGGGGTGCACTGATAATGAATGTCTTGGCCGATACTAACAGCCAATTATTAAACAGCCATATCAGCTGATGCTGATCTGATAGCCAATTTATAGGATTGTAGCCGGGCAGGTTGGAGACCAGGGTCCTGCTGGTAAGACTGTTGGAGGGAAGGGGTATGGGGAAGGGGCAGATCAAGGCCCCCACGCTGAGGCAGGGAGTGGGGCAGGGGTAGGCACTGCCCAGCTAGGGTGGTGAATGCGATGCCAGGGTTGGGATGGAACTGTCAGTAGCTCGTTCAGGGAATGCAGTGGGGGTGGAGAGAAGGGAGGCTCCCTGCTGCTGTGCATACCCCTGGGGGAGGCATGAGGGGCATGTGCCACCCTGGATTTGTGCTCAGGGTGAGGGTGGGCTGCCTGCTGCGGGGGGCCGGGGGCTGCCCCAGCCTCTTCCCAGGGGAGGGTTGGACCCGGGCTGAGCTACAGACACCCCAAAATTCCCTATAGTCCCCCCTTCCAGCACCACTGCCGCATGCCCTGCCCACTCAGAGCCCAGCCCTGGTCCAGTCCACTCCACTGGGAAGAGGCTGGTGCAGCCCACAGTGGGTAGCCCACAGTGAGTAGCCCACCCTTGCCCCATGCACAAATCTGGGGTGGCACATGCCTCCTCCTTTCCGTTCCTGGCCCCAGGCTCGCATTCACCACCTTGGCTAGGTAATACCCTGACCCACTCCCTCCCTCACTGTGGAGACCTCAATCTGCTCCTCGCTCCTTCCCCCCTCCCCACCGATTTACCGGCAGGACACTGCTCTCCACGCTGCCCAGCTGCATTCCTGACCATGTGCAAGCTTGTGGCTGTACGCATGCACGCAGCATTTATCGGTGACAGTATCAGCTACACCGGCCAAAAAACGCCAGCTGCCGATAATGTTCATTTTTCTTTTACCAGCGCCAATCTGATATGCAACTGATATATCAGTGTACCTCTAGTGGTAAAAGCTAATGTAGAGTCCAACATAGCATAGGTACAGTTTGGGTTATTTTTGCTCATGTGCACCACTTTTTTCTACATTGAATTGCACCTGCCATTTAGCTGCCCATTCACTCAATCATGCCAGATCCTTCTGTAGTTCCTCACAGTCCACCTTAGTCTGCCACTTTGAATAATTTTGCCATTTGAAAATCTGGCCACCTTGCTACTCATCCCCTTTTCCATATCATTTAAGAATATGTTAAACAGCACAGTCCCTGGGGGACACTGCTGTTTACTCCTTTACATCCTGAAAACTGAGCATTAATACTCAATCTTGCTTTCTATTTTTAAGTCAATTTTGAATCCGTAGGTAGACATTCTCTGTAATCCCCTGACTATCTAACCTAGTTAAGAGTCTCTGATGAGGGACCTTGTCAAAGGCTTTTTGGAAGCCAATATATACTATGTCAACTGGATTGATCCAATCCACTGCTTACTTACACTCTCAAAAAACTCTAGTACGTTGATGAGGCATGATTTCCCTTTGACAAAGCCATTCTGATTCCTCCCCAGCAAGTCATGTTCATCCATGCATTTAGCAATTTTTTTTTTATTATTGTTTCTACCAGTTTTCCTGGACAGAAGTTAGACTCACGGGCCTGTACTTCCCTGCATCTTCTCTAGAGCCTTTTTTAAATAGTGGAGTCACACTAGCATCCCTAAAGTCAGCTGGTAACAAGGCTGTTTTTAGTGATAGGTTTCATACTACAGTTAAGAGCCAGGCAATTTCTGATCTGAATTTTCCTTTCACTGGCAAGGATGTTACTTGCAACCTTGAGTTAAAGAATGGAAAGTTCCTATTCGTCACTTGTCTGTGCTGCACTGCCATGTGGCTACAGGACTACAATCTTCATATATATCAAGTGGTTTTATGATAAAATATTATCAGGACAGATTTTAAAAACAGCACATGAGATTGGAGTCTGGTCCTTAATCTGTGAATGAAGGGTTCTGGAGTCCCCTGACACCATTACTGCCTGATGGTACAGAAGCAAATCTGTCATGATGAATGCCCATCCTAAGAGATGACAAGAGCTGCTAGCCAGGTGCTTTGTGACCTAAACTCACAAATGAATGTCTATAAGAGTGTAAAGTTTTCAGAAGCTCAGCACCTTGCAGGGTTAAGCCTAATGCAGTAAGAAAAAAAATTAATGAAAGCCGAGAGCAGGGAAGGAAAAGATCAGGAGATCTGTGATTCAATGAATAATAGAAATGTCATGATTAATCAATGCAAGTCTGAACCTCAATTACATAACAGATTCATTATCTATTCATTATGAAATACCCAATGTACTCATGCTATAATATGCTCTTAATACAGGACATGAAATGCCAATGGACATTCTCAGCTTCACAAAGCTTTCATTTTAAATATCCTTTTCACAATACATACCTGTCCATGACAAAACAGTTTTAATTATAGAAATGATTGCTGTAGGAAATAGTTAATAGATCTTGGTGTTATTAATACTATCTTTTAACAATTATAGAGTAATAAAATACTTAATGAGAGCCTGAATGAACATTTTGAGTTATAATTACTTCCCAATTGTGAGATCACTGAATGTATTGCTCTTTTTTTTTCTCTTTTTTTAAAGATTAGCAGCTTACTTAATTATACTGTGTGGGCAAGTGAATCAGCACTTTTAGATTGATGGGTTGGATTCATGTTAAAAATGCATTTGACTTTTCTCCTTTTCATGTGAAGTCAAAAATTATTTTATCTTTAAACTGATAAATTATTGTGTGAAACCTAGCAGCTAGAAGAACAGCTCAACCACATTTAAAACGGCAATTATCTCCTCCTGCCATCCTTTCTATGACATTTTTACTCTTGGAAGTACTTTCTAGATCCATGAGGATCAGAATGAAATTTGGATTGCTCAGGGGAAAGCACTATAAAGAGCTATGCCGGGATTCCGTTAGGGATTTTTCCTTTGACTCCTGGCAAAGTTTAAAAGTTGATGGGGGAAGGGAAGAGAATATTGTTTCACTGACATCATCCTTTATTTTTAAACTGTTCAGTCTTTCCCTCCTGTCCACTGACTCAGTAACAATGATGAGGCCAAATAAACTTATGCCACTCATTTGGTTTCTACAGACTAGTATTTGCCAGATGTTTGACCACAAATCCCTGACTTATATCTATGGCAGCTGGTCTCCAATCCAAATACTAGCCATGGTCAAGACTGCTGAGGTTCCAAAATCAGGTGCATGCAGTCTTGGATGGCCATCCATATCATTCAATAAGTCCTACCTTTCCTCAGTTCCTGCATGCATCCCTTTCTTATAAGTTTAGATCACGGGTGGCCAACCTGTGGCCTGGGTGTCACAAGTGGTATGGGCAGCCTCTGTATATGGCACACAGTAGATCAAGGAGGCAGTCTACAAACTGGTCAAGGGGGACCAGCAGGCATTGGGAAAGTCCCTGTTCCCCTGAGCACTCCCGGGAGTTACAAGAAACAACGGACACAAGCTAGCGGAGGGTAGTTTCAGGCTAGACATTAGGAAGCGCTATTTCACTGTCAGGGCGGCTAGGACCTGGAACCAACTTCCAAGAGAAGTGGTGCTGGCTCCTACCCTGGGGGTCTTTAAAAAAAGGCTGGACAAACATCTGCCCGGGGCCGTTTGACCCCAGTACTCTTTCCTGCCACGGCAGATGATCTCCTCAGGTCCCTTCCCATCCTACCAACTATGAAACTATGAGGCGGGAGGCAGCACGCCAGAAAAGGCAGGAGAGCAGCAGATCAGGCAGGGGAAGGGATAGGGAACAGCACTTGGGGAGGATGCACAGCTAATTTGAGACATGCCTGCTAAACAGGTTGGTCCCCACTGGTTTAGATAACCACACTAAGCTAAATCACCATTTTATCCCCCCCCCACAAGCAGTATACCCTCATCTAAGTAAATAAACATAAGCAAGACTTCATCTATTTACAGATGGAATTGAATGACAGATGAATTTTGAATAATAAAAACAAAAAAAAGCCCACTGGACTTGTCCTCCTCCCCACCCCCCGCCATCATGGCGGCGCTCCACCGCACTGCCAGCGCCACCTCCTGCCTGTAATGCTCTTGGAGCACTCTGATTGGTTGTTTCAGTAATCAGAGTGCTCCAACAGTGTTACGGACAGACAGACAGACGGACTACGCCCTTTATTATATTAGAATATATAAGCACACATGGGGGAAAATAAGAAACTATAAACTTTGAATATCAGCAAAACACTACCCCTAAAGTGGATTTTAAGTTTTTTGCTTTATTTGCCATGATTTGAAAGTAAGTAAAGCCTCTGATATACTGCCAAAAACAGATTTTCACCAGTGCTTAGTCACCTCCTTAGAAATAAGTTTCTTTCAGGTGTTAAAGAAAAACTGCTGTTTCTCTTTACTCTGGAAACTACTCATTCTCCATCTAGTAACTTTAGATGGCATCTAATTTTTTTGTGTGAAGTGTGTATCTAACCCCTAGTAATAAGGAATGCACTATCCCAAACTAATAGCATGTTCTAGTATTCTTTTTTCTGAATATGAATAGAAACCAAAATGATTAGAGTTCATTCGATTTGAAAGGAGCTCATTTTCTTTTCTACCCTGTTATCTTCAGGCCTACCACTAGTCCCTACAAATGCCTCTAAATTTTATTAGACTGCATACAGTAAAGACCTGTATAGTTTCCATATACAGTTGAAGTATGGGATATCACTATGACCATCTTTAAAGAATGTATTCAAATATGTTACTGCATGAGTCTAACCTAAAAATGTAAATCAGTGCCTCCTCCCAAACATTTTCCCACATCACATAACATCACGTTCTGTAGCCAAGACTTCCATCTTTCCCAACTGGAAAGAAGAAGGACAGATAAGACAAAACTATATATAAAAGTAAAATGAAAAAGGCAGTATAATAAATAATAATTTGTTTAAACACCTGTGAGGATAGTAAGCACACTATAAAGTGGGGCAGTTTGGAAAAAGTAATGAATTGCACATACCAGTTATAGAAGATAAGAAAATCGGAAAAGCGTCACTAATTAGGTGGGGGAAGCTGTGCTAATAATAAAGTCAGTGAGGCAGAAACAAGCATCAAACCTGAAGAGGAATGTCCAGCAAAGACACTAGTGGCTACATATAGCCGATTATGACAGCACAAACCATCCGGCAAAACAGCTACTACCCAGGGATTCTAAGGCACAGGGGAGTCGACAATCCAGTGTCTACGAAAGAAAGGATTAGGACCATACTCTAGGGCAATTTAGAACAAATTTAAAAACCTTTATTAGTGAATGTTAAAAACAGTTATTTACATGGCTTTGAGTTGGAAGAGTATAGGACCCCCCCACACACACACACACACACATGAGCTACACAGGTACATAGTAGGTAATATATTGACACAGTCTAAAATATGTAGTTAGTCATATAGCCTATGTTAGAAAGGGTAAAGGGAATTAAAAGAAAGTAGCAACATGATGCTATGCAGAAGAGAAGGAAGACCCTGTGAATAGTAACCATATCAGTAAAGTGTTGTTGGACATTCTCTGACAAGGTTTTTAGCATACAGTACAATTTCTGGGCTATGGGATGTATGCAGGGAGGGAAAGGGGTTCAGTTCAGTCTGCCCCTTTAGTCTCACTTCTGGCAGGGGACCTCAGTCAGCCATCTCCATATTGGCAATTGCCCACGACATGCTCAACACATAATGGTCTGTGGACCACTCAATGGTACTGAATACCATGAAGTACATCATCAGTTTTGAGCAGCGGCAGAGTATTCTGCAGGGTCATAGGCCATTCTTTTTGTTCCGGTTTTATGCTTCAGACTTGACACACTGTCATGTGGAGCTTACAGCCACACAGGACATCGTGCAGGGTCTTTGCACTCATACCTACACTTCTGGCACTTCTTATCTTGGTTTCCATACTGGATACAGTCATTGAGTGGGACGCAACTGAAATAGGCCCAATAGATGAAGTGTCTGCCTGTAAAGCATGTGAAGTTCCCACCGGGCCTTAAGTGGTTGCTGGTGTTCCACTTCAAGGTGACCTCGAAGACTTTGCCCAAATCAGGTTTTGCCTTCAGGACACCAATGTACTTAGCCTATACAACATCCTTCAGGAAACTCACCAGACAGGTCCTGATGCAAGGGGTGACAGTGATCCAGTTGGGACTGGGACCACTGAGACCTCCCAACTCCTGCTGCTCCTCACATCATGCCCAGCAGAAAATGATGCACTTTGCAAGGAACCAAATGGTGTTACAGGCTCGGCTCCACAGCAAGGCAAAAACCAGAACCCTCTAATTTCCTGTTGTCTCAACTGAGCTTGCCCTCCAGTAACCCACTCAGGAACATGGCCAGGTCCTTGTTGTATGGCGGCCTGGCAATTCTCCTTTAGGGCACTGATGGCAATGCTCCTCACCAGGTCAGCAGGTCAGGTCAGGAGGTGGAAGACATGGGGGACTACCAAGACATCACAGTGGTCTCCTGTGTGATGGGTGCTGGCATCCCAATGCTCGTAGGGGACATGCAAGATCCCATTGCTAGCCCACAGTGGCAGGCTCATCCAATTCTTTAGGGGCCACTTGATTTCACCATCCACTTTCCTGAGAGGTATTTTGAGAACTGAAGGCCAGGACAAGTCCAACAGCCCAAGGATCTGGGCAAAAAGGAAAACCCATATGGATGTTAGAAGTAGTTTAAAGCCACCTTCACACTTTTTTCTTTTCTACTCTGGTCCCACATTTAGATTAAAATATTATGTTAGATTAATAGAAGTCCAAAATTGGGTTGAAGTACACAAAAAGAAAAACAAAGTGAATGTACATGGAGTTAGCCACAAAACAAAGAATGTGGAAGCAGAGAAGCTATGAGAGCAGAAGCTGCTACTAAAAAGAACAAGGAGATTGTATCCTGCAAGATCAAACCCTAAATGAAAAGAGAAATCAATTCCTATGGTAGTCAGTGGGTGTATTTACACATTCATTAATGTGCTTTTGCTAATGTGCGTTAAATTTAGTACCTCCACTGTAAAGTACTAGAGAAAGTCACAATAGCCCATTTTAATGAGCACTAGCGAAAGTATACATTTTTGGGGACAGGCAGACAAGGTTCCTTGGGTGAATTTTATATCTTTTATTAGACCAACCCAAATGGTTGGAGAATAGTTATTAAGCAAGCTTTCGGGTTCAAAAACCCTTCGTCAGGCTAAGGAAGCTTCAGCAGTTGGTGTGTGCTCTTCCTGGATGGAATGAAAAGTAAACAAGCCAGGGGCTGGGCTGGGCTGGG